>NC_062296.1:22640298-22953803 GCF_902655055.1 Lutra lutra | reverse complement strand
TTTTTTTTTTTTTTTAGAACAAAAGTATAATTTTTATTATGAGACATACTTATTAATTTAATATTCCCTAAACAATGAGAAAGTAGAAACATGATTTTTTCTCTATAGCTCTCTTATAAAATATGTTTTTAATTGTGGTAAAATATGCATTTATTGTTCTGACCAATATTAAGTGTACAGTTTAGTGGCATTAAATATACTCATCACTGGTATCTATACCCCAAATTTTCTCATTACCCAGTGCAATCTCTGTACCCATTAAACATTGACTTCCATTTTCCCCTTACTCCAGCCCCCACTAGCCTCTATACTCTTTTCAGTCTATATGAATTTGCATACTATAGGTACATTATATAAGTAGAATCATATATTGTATCTCTGTGCCTGACTTATCAAACATAGTATTTTGAAGGTCCATCCATGTTGTCACATATAAAAGTTTAATTCCTTTTAATGGCTGAATAGCATTCCATTGTGTGTGTATAGATATTTTGTTTATCCATTAATCTGTTGATGGATATTTGGGTTATTTCTACCTTTTGTGAATAATACTGCCATGAAGATTGACATACCCACTTTAACTTTTTTACTTAATACCAAGCTGTGCATCCTGGAGTAACATCTAAGGGGTTGGGCAAATAGCAATCATGGGGAACTTCAAGATGAGCAATTTCCAGAGATCACCTGTAACTGTTAGATTTTAACTTTATGGTCAGCTAGATTTGAGAGAACTCATTGAATACCTGAGAAATTTAACAGGGACATAAGAAGGGTCAAACCTTGGTAGAGCTGAGCTGGCCATAGAGTAGAAACTACCTTTGACCTGCCCAACAAATCTTAAACTCAAATAAATAAAGGTGATCCATAAGTAACTTAGGTGCCTCTTAAGAAACATTCAGACACTAAAAAATATAACATTCATAAAGTATAACATCTCAAAAGTTGCTAGAAATTCTCAGAAATTGAAAATTTTGACAAAAATCAGTCAATATAAATATAAATCAATCAATCAATCATCAATCCAGAAAGGACTAACAAGATGGAATTAGCAAATAAAGACTTTAAAACATCTATTATGGGGACGCCTGGGTGGCTCAGTTGGTTAAGCAGCTGCCTTTGGCTCAGGTCATGATCCCAGCATCCTGGGATTGAGTCCCACATCGGGCTCCTTGCTTGGCGGGGAGCCTGCTTCTCCCTCTGCCTCTGCCTGCCATTCTGTCTGCCTGTGCTCGCTCGCTCTCCTCTCTCTCTGACAAATAAATAAAATCTTAAAAAAAAAAAAACAAAAAAAAATCTATTATGAATATACCCAAGGATTTAAAATAAAACATTAACATGAAGTAAGTCATGAAAGACATAAAAAAGAATAAAATGGAACCTCTACAGATTGAATACAATAACTGAAAAGCAGAATTCACTGAACTGGATTAATAGCAAATTATACACTGCAGAAGAAAGGATCAGTGAAGTTGAAGACTCAGAAATAAAAATTATTTAAAATGAAGAACACAGAAAAAAGCTGAAAATATTTACAAAGCCTCAGGGTTTTATAGGGCAATATTAAGTACTTGGAGTTACAGAAGGAGAAAAAAAAATAATAGCCGAAAATTTCCTGATGATTAAAAATCTACAGAGCCAAAATAATTAAATGAAATGTAAATGTTATAAATGCTTCAATAAACAGATACTGTCAGATTAGATAAAAAAAGAAAACTCAATTTTATGCTATTTACAAGAAACACATTCAAATACAAATATTCAGGCTGACACTAAAAGGATGGAAAAAAAAAACATACCGGGCACCTGGGTGGCTCAGTGGTTAAAGCCTCTGCCTTCGGCTCGGGTCATGATCTCAGGGTCCTGGAATCGAGTCCCACATCGGGCTCTCTGCTCAGCAGGGAGCCTGCCTCCTCCTGTCTCTCTCTGCCTGCCTCTCTGCCTACTTGTGATCTGTCTGTCAAATAAATTAAAAAAAAAAAAAATACCATGCAAACAGTATCACAGGAAACCTGGAAAAGGCTAAGGTGGTAGAGTAGTAGGACCTTAAGCTTACCTCATCTCTCAACCACAGCTAGATTAATATCACATCATTCTGAACACCCCGGAAATCAATCTGAGGACTGGGAGAATAAACTGAACAATTAGAGGGACAAAAGAGGCCGCATCATGGAAGGTAGGAGGTGTAGAGATGTGACTTGGGGGAAAAAAGAATCACAGTTACTATGGAGGGAGGGAGCCCTGATCAGGAAGACCAGAGAGTGAGAGAGAGAGAGTGAGAGAGAGAGAGAGAGTAAGCAAGTCTCAGGGCACTGCACAAGAAAAACACATCTCCAAAATCACTGATTGGGAAAATAGGAGGGTATGATTTTTGCAAAATTTTAAGAGAAGTAGAGCTCAAAGTCTGACATTTTAGAAGTCTGCACCATCAGCAGGGTGTAGCGTGGTGGGCATAGAGGGAATCCTGAGGAGAAGGAGGGCAGAGGCCTGGGAGTGGACAGTGTGGTCTGAAGATCCCCTGGGTTGCATTGGGAGAGACAGTTCCCTTTTTTGGAGTGCTTTTGGGAGAGGTGGCACTGCTTCTATGGGGACAAAAGAGCTGGCAGGTGACAGTAAGCTATCCCATTCATTTGCACACGAGCAGAGGCAGATGCTGAGGGCAGCTAATCTGGACCATGGCTTTTTGCTGTGTTTCACCATAAATTCCAAGCCTCTGTGCGTTCCTGCAACTGCCCTTCTGGGACAAACTGGCATCACCACAGCCAACAAGACCCTCCCACAGAGGATCAGTGAAAGCCCATGTCACATTGGGTCCCTTAAATTTGGAGTTTTGAAACCCAGAAAGCATGCTTGAGATAAAACATGGGCGTAGTTTGCCACCAGGTGGGTGGACAGACTGGACACAGGGTGAAGGTAGGGATCTGAGGGAGCCTGGGACAAATAATAGGAGATTATTTGCTCTTCTGTGAGATCTTCCTGTACAGCAGCAGGGGTAAACTTCCCCCTCTCAGGGCAAGAGGGGGCAAGAGATCCCACTGATGCCATTTTTACCCCTGCCAATCAACACAACTACGATTCAGTGAACAGCACAGCATCCAGAGTGGAGGCTTGAGTTGATTAGCAAGGCCTACCCCTTTACACTCTACAGGTGCTTTTTTACAAGAGAAAGTATGCCTGAGAGTCACAGCTACAGTGGGTCCGTCCTAGAAGACCAGCACAAACCCCTGCACCCACCTAGTCTACTGAACATAAAGTGCTGCAAAGCTTCAGCTCTAGCAGAAATATGATCCATCCTCTTCTAACAAGCAGGCCAAAACACATCTAGTTAAAACTCATCACGCAGTGGACATAATCCAAACACGCACCACAATAGGCAAGGAGAAACTCTGCAGAGGACTGACTGGTGGAAAAGTGTAGCCAAAACACAGCAGCAGAATACATACAGAATACATGAGGAACCTTTTTTAAAGTATCAGGCCATGGACAGTATATGGCCTCTTCTTAATAGAGTCATTACTCTCAGGAGGGGGCAACATATCAGACATTTTTAAAACACAATGAAGACAGAGACCTAGAAAAAAATGCCACGATGAAGGAATTCATCCCAAAGAAAGAATAAAAAGAAGTAATGGCCAGGGATCTAAGCAAAAACAGATATAAGTAATATGCCTGAACAAGAATTTAAAACAACAATCATAAGGATACTAGCTGGACTTGAGAAAGGCATAGAAGACACCAGGGAGTCCCTTACCACAGATATAAAAGACTAAAAACTAGTCAGGACAAAATAAAAAAGAGCTATAACCAAGATGCAAAAACAACTGTATGCAATAAAAACAAAGATGGAAGAAGCAAAGGAACAAATAAGTGATATAGGAGATAAAACAATGGAAAATAATGAAGCTTTCTGAAAAGAGGAAAAGAAAAATATTGGATCATGAATGTCGTCTTGGGGAATTCAGTGACTCCATAAACCATAATAATATTTGTATCATAGGACTCCTGGAAGTAGAAGGGAGGGAAGAAGGGACAGAGGGTTTATTTGAGCAAATTATAGCTGAAAGCGTACCAAAACTGGGGAAGGAAACAGACATCTACATCCAGGGGACACAGAAAACTCCCATCAAAGTCAATGAAAATAGGCTCACATCAAGACATATTGTAATAAAATTTGCAAAATACAGAGATAAGGGGGGAGAAAAAAACAACTAAAAGCAGCAAGAGAAAACAAATCCCTAACTTACAAGGCAAGACAAATAAGGTTAGCAGCAGATTTATTCACAGAAATTTAACAGGCCAGAAGTGAGTGGCATAACAAATCCAATGTGTTGAATGTGAAATTTATGTAGCCAAGAATATCTTACCCAGCAAAGCTGTCATTCAGAATAGAAGAGAGAATTCCCAAAAATTAAAGGAGTTTGAGACCTCTAAACCAGCCCTGCAAGAAATATTAAAGGGAACACCTTGAGTGAGAAAGAAAGACCAAGCAACAAAGACTAGAAGGGAACAGAGAAAATCTCCAGAAACACTGACTTTACAGATAATTCAAGGGCACTAAATTCATGTTTATCAGTAATCATCACTCTGAATGTAAATGCACTAAATGCTAAAATCAAAAGACATAAGGTATCAGAATGGATAATAAAAATTAGAACATTTGTATGCTGTCTATAGGAAATTCATTTTAGACCTAAAGACACCTGAAGATTGAAAGTGAGGGGGATGGAGAACAATTTATCATGCTAATGGACATCAAAAGAAACCCAGAATACCTTCCATGTATCTGACAAATTATATTTTAAACCAAAGCCTATAACAGATGAAGAAAGGCACTATATCATAATAAAGGGGTCTACCCAACAAGAAGATCTGACAATTCTAAATCTTTATGCCCTCAACTTGGGAGCACCCAAATATATAAGTCAATTAATAACAAATGTAAAGAAACTCATTGATAAAAATAGAATAATAGTAGGGGAATTTAAAACCCCAGCCACAGGAATGAATAGATCATCTAAGCAGAAAATCAACAAGGAATGACACACTGGGTCAGATGGACTTCACAGATATATTCAGAACATTTCATCCTAAAGCAGCAGAATACACATTCTTTTTGAGTACACATGGAACATTCTCCAGAATAGATCACATACTGTGTCACAAATCAGGCCTCAATAAGTACAAAAAGATTGAGATCATCCCATGCATATTTTCCTACCAGAACACTATGAAAGTTGAAGTCAACCACAAGAAAAAATTTAGAAAGACCACAAATACATGGAAGTTAAAGAACGTCCTACTAAAGAATGAGTGTGTTAACCAGAAAATTCAAGAAGAAATAAAGAAATAGGTGGAAGCAAATGAAAAATGAAATCATGGTCCAAAACCTTTGGGTTGCAGGAAAAGTGGTCACAAGAAGGAAGTATATAGCAATACAGGCCTACCTCAAGAAGCAAAAGAAGTCTCAAATACACAACCTACCCTTATACCTAAAGGAGCTACAAAAGGAACAGCAAATAAAGTCTAATGTCAGCAGAAAGGAAATAATAAATATTAGAGCGGAAATAAATAATATAGAAACAACTTCCCAAGTAGAATAGATTGATGAAAGTAGGAGGTGGTTTATTGAAAGAATTAATGAAATTGATAAGCTGCTAGCCAGATTTATCAAAAAGAAAAAAAGACTCAAATAAATAAAATCACAAATGAAAGAGAGATCACAAACAACACCATAGAAATACAAACAATTATGAGAGAATATTATGAAAAATTATATGCCAACAAACTGGGCAATCTGGAAGAAATTGATAAGTTCCTAGAACATATAAACTATCAACACTGAAACAGAAGAGGTAGAAAATTTGAAGAGATCCACAACAAGCAAAGAAATTGAATCAGTAATCAAAACTCTCCCAACAAACAAGAGTCCGGGGCTAGGTGACTTCCAGAGGAACTCTACCAAAATTTGAAGAAATGTTAATACCTATTCATCTCAAACTGTTCCAGAAAATAGAAATGGAAGGAAAACTTCCAAATTCATTTTATAAGGCCTGCATTACCTTGACTCCAAAAGCCAAGACCTCACTAAAAAGGAGAATTACAGACTAATACCCCTGATGAACATGGGTGCAAAAATTCTCAACATGACAGTAGCAGATCAAATCCAGCATACATTAAAAAACTGATTCACCACAATCAAGTGAGATTTACTCCTGGGCTACAAGGGTGGTTCAATAATCACAAATCATTCAATGTGATATACCACACTAATAAAAGAAAGTACAAGAACCATATGCTCTCAATAGATGCAGAAAAAAAAATCTGACAAAGTACAGAATCTATTCTTGATAAAACCCCCCAATAAAGTAGGGACAAAGGGAATATACCTCAAACATTATAAAGACCATATATGAAAGAATCACAGCTAATATCACCCTGAGTGGGGAAAAACTGGGAGGTTTTCCTTTATGGTCAAGAACAAGACACTGGTGTCCACTTTCACCATTATTATTTAACATAGTACTGGAAGTCTTAGCCTCAGCAATCAGACAACAAAAAGAAATAAAAGGCATCTAATTTGGCAAGGAAGAAATTTTCACTCTTTGAAGACTACATGATACTCCACGTAAAAGCTCAAAAAACCACCAAGAAATTGGTAGAACTCATATAAGTTCAGCAGATTTGCAGGATACAGTTCAATGCACAGAAATCCGTTGCATTTGTATACACTAATAATGAAGCAGCAGAAAAAGAAATCAAAGAATTTGTCCCATTTACAATGCAATCAAAACCATAAAATACCTAGGAATAAACCTAACCAAAGAGATAAAAGATCTGTACTCTGAAAACCACAGAACACTTCTGAAAGATATTGAAGAGTACACAAAGAAAATGGAAAAACATTCCATACTCATGGACTGGAAGAACAAGTATTGCTAAAATCTACACATTTGATGCAATCCTTATCAAAATACCACCAACATTTTTCACAGAGCTAGAACAAACTATCCTTAAATTTGTATGGAACCACAAAAAACCTCAAATAGCCAAAGCAATCTTGAAAAAGGAAAAGCAAAGCTGGAGGCATCACAATTCTGGACTTCAAGCTATAATACAAAGCCATAGTCATCAAGAGATAATATGGTATTGGTACAAAAACAGACACATAGATCAATGGAACAGAATAGAAAATCAGAAATGACCCACAACTATATGGTCAGCTAATTCTCAACAAAGTAAGAAAGAATATCCAATGGAAAAAAGTTTCTTCAACAAATGGTTTTGGGAAAACTGGACAGCAATATGCAAAAGAATGAAATTGGACTACTTTCTTACACCATATACAAAAATAAGTTCAAAGTAAATGAAAGACCTAAATGTGAGAAAAGAAACCATCAAAATCCTAGAGAACATAGGCAGTAACCTCCTGGACCTATGCCATAGCAACTTCTTACTAGATATGTTTCCAGAGGCAAGGGAAGCAAAAGCAAAAATGAATGCTTGGGACTTCATTAAGATAAAAAGCTTCTGCACAGCAAAGGAAACAATCAACAAAACTAAAAGGGCAACCTACAGAATAGGAGAGGATATTTGCAAATGACATATCTGATAAAGGGTTAGAATCCAAAATCTACAAAGAACTTAAACTCAATACCCAAAATACAAATGATCCAGTTAAGAAATGGGCTTAAGACATGAATAGAATCTTTTCCAAAGAAGATGTACAAATAGATAATAGGCTCATTAAAAGATGCTTACCATCAATGATCATCAGGGAAATACAAATCAAAAACTACAATGAGATGTCAGCTCACACTTGTTAGAATGGCTAAGATTAACAAAATAGGAAACAACAGGTGTTGGCAAGGATGTGGAGAAAGGGGAACCCTCTTGCACAGTTGGTGGGAATTTAAACTGATATGGTCACTGTGGAAAACAGTATGGAGGTTTCTCAAAAATTTAATTATAGAACTACTCTCCAACCAGAAATTACACACTAGGTATTTACCAAAAGGATACAAAATACTGATTTGAAGGGACATATGCACCCAGATGTTTATAGCAGCATTTTCAACAATAGCCAAATTATGTAAAGATCCCATGTGTCCATTGACTGATGAGTGGATAAAGAAAATGTGTATCTATATATCTATATCTATATCTATATCTATATCTATATCTATAATCTATCTATCATCTATCTATCTATCTATTACTTTGTCATTAAAAAGAATGAAATCTTGCCATTTGTAATTATGTCAGTGGAGGTTGCTATGTGAAATAAGTCAGTCCGAGAAAGACAAATACCATATGATTTCACCAAAATGTGGAATATAATAAGCAAAATAGATGAGCAAATTGGAAGGGAGAAAAAAAGAGAGGGAAGCAAACCATAAGAGAGTCTTAACTATAGAGAGGAAACTAAAGGTTGATAGAAGGGTTTTGGGCAGAAAATAGACTAAATATGTGCTGGGTATTAAGGAGGGCAATTCTGTTGAGCACTGGGTGTTATATGTAAGTTATGTATCACTAAAATCTATTCTTTGATTTAACATTACAGTATATCTTAACTAATTGGAATTTAAATAAAAACTTGAAACTACCACCAAAAAAGAAATCTTATGAAATCTGGAGTGTTATATTAATATCAAAGATTTTAGGTAAAGAATATTTTCAAAGATAAAAAGATATAGCTCATAATGATAAAGGGATCAATTCATGAGGCAGACACAACAACTCTAAATAAATTCTTATAAGTAAAGGTAAAAGACTTGAAAAACATTAATAACCACTTAAGTGGCATCTATAAAACACTACATCCCAAACAGCAAAATGTATATTATATTCAAGTACATTTGGAATAGTCACCAAGATATATAATATGTTTGACTATAAAAAGTCTAACTAAATTGCAAAAGAATGCAATGAAACAGAGTCTGTTTCTTGATCCCAAAGAAATTAAATTAGAAATTAATAACACAAATATATTAAGAAAATCCCTAATTATTTAGATATTAAAAACCCCAAATCTTTAACCCATGATTTAGACAAGAAATCACAGGGGAATTAGATTAACTTTTGAGCTGAGTGAAAATGAAAACCCAGCATATCAAAATTTTCAGAACATAGCTGAAGCAGTATTTACAGGGATAATACATCATGACTAATTGGGTTTACCCCGCAAATATAAGCTTCCTTTGACATTTTAAAATCAATTATATTTCACTGTAATAACAATAATGAAAAAAATAATCCTTATGAATATAGGAAAGTGAATTTGACAGAATTCAACACCTGTTCCTGATAACCTCCAGCAAGTTAGGAATAGGAAGAAACTTCCTCTACTTGATAAAATAAAGCAAAACAACAAGAATACCTCCAAGAGAAATTAAAGAAAACCTAAATAAGTTGAGCCATATACCAAGTATATGCACAAGTATATGGACTGCAAGTCTGAGCAGTTTAAACATGTTAATTGCTGGGTGGTTAAATGCCTGGGTGGTTCAGTTGGTAGGGCCTCAATTCTTGGTATTGGCTTAGGTCATGGTCTCAGGGTCATGGTTTCAGGGCACTGTGCCAGACTTTGTGCTCAGCCCAGAGTCTGCTTGTCCCTCTCCCTCC
The DNA here is from genome assembly GCF_902655055.1 of Lutra lutra. NCBI lineage: Eukaryota > Metazoa > Chordata > Mammalia > Carnivora > Mustelidae > Lutra > Lutra lutra. Next base: position 22,944,185 of record NC_062296.1, on the reverse strand, counting down.
CCTCTTCCCCTGCCCACCCACCCCCTGCTCATGTTCATGTGCTTTCTCTCTCTGTCTCTAAAGTAAATGGATAAATAAAATCTTTAAAAAAATAAATGTGTCAATTCTTCTCAGACTGATCTATGGACTCCATACAATCCCAAATAAATTCCCATCAAGTATTATAGAGAAATTGATAATTGATTCTAAAATTAATATGGAAATGCAAAGGTATTACATTAACCAAACCAATTTTGAAAATGAGTAATAAATTTGGTGGAATGATATTGCCTGGTTTCAAAACTAACTCTAAAGCTATCTTTGTAAAGATGATTATGTGCAGATCTTATTGATCCAGGAAACACAAGATTTCAGATATAAACCAGACATATATGGTGAATTGATTTTTAACAAAGTATTAAGATAATTCAGCAAGGAAATGGATAGTCTTTTCAGTAATTTAATGGCTCTGAATTAACTAAATATCAGTTTGGAAAAAAATGAACATTGGCCTTTATCTCACATCATATACAACTAAATTCAAAACGGATCATAGGCTTTAGTGAAAAACCTGAGTAACAATCATCTAAATGATACCACAGGGAAAAAAAATCTTTGTGACTTTGAGATAGGCAGAAATATCTTAGGGGAAATAAAAGTGCTTACCATAAAATTAAAAAAAAAAGATGAACTGAATATCATGAAAATAAAAGCTATTTGCTTTGAAATACAATTATGAAAATAAAAAGACAAGCTCTAGACTAGTAGAAAAGATTCTCTATATATAATTGACAAAGAACTAATATCCATAATATATAAAACAACACCACCACCAAAAAGCTCTCTCATAACTTAATATTAAGGAAAAAAAAAAAACAGCTCAATACAATTTGGGAGAAATATTTGAACAGAAACTTCACCAAAGGAGATATATGAGTGGTAACTAAGCACATGAAAAGATTCTCAACATTAATCATTATGGGACTACAGATGGTAACTAAAATGTCACACCACTTCACATGCACTAGAATGGTTACAATTAAGACTGAAAAATGTTAATGAGGATGGGGAACAATCAGGAAACTTATGTATTGTTGGTAGGGGTATAAAATGGTATAACCACTTTGGATAACAATCTGATCATTTCTTATAAAGTTAAATATCTGCCTACCATATGACCCAGCCAATCTACTCCTAGTTATTTATTTACCCGACAGAAATGAAATCACACACCTATAAAATGACTTGTATTCAAATTTTAATAGCAACTTTATTCATAATGACCCACAACTTGAAATCACCAAAATAAACTTCAATAGGCAAAAGGATAGATATATTGTTGTATATCTGTACAATGGACTGCTACTTATTAATAAAAAGGAGCAAACTCCTGATACACACAAAAATAGATAAATCTCAGAAACCTGCTGAATGAAAGAAGCCAGACAGAAAATAAAATTATTATTTCATTTATGGGAAGCTCTGGAATAGCCAAACAAACCTTTAAAGAGGGAAATCTCATCTGTGGTTGCTTAGGGTTAGTGATTTGGTTGAGGGGGAAGGATAAGTGTTTTTTTTTCTCTCTTTTTTTTTTGTGGGGACAATGATGTAAATATTCTTGATGTGGTGGTTGTTAAATAAGTACATACATGTCAGAATTCATTGAATTATGCAATTGAAATGAGTGCTTTTTATTTTGCATAAATTATATTAAAATCAAATTGATTTAGAAAGAAAATCCAAGTAGGCAAAACAGAAAATACTGCTCTGTTTACCAGCTATACTTATCTTCTTGCACTTTTGACAATGGCCTCCTAGAGTACAGGTTCCTGATTACTTACCCTCAGGCTGAGCATCTTTAAAAAGGGAACAGTCACAAGGGGAAAATCTGAGGACTTTCCATTGTTATTGAGAACATATATATGCTGTACTACATTGTATATGTTATGGAAATTAAGAAAGTAAGTTAAAATTATTTTATATGGAAATAATCTATCAAGAATTTATCAACCACTCAACATCTATTAGAAGTGCAAAAATCGGAGGAGTCAAGATGGCAGAGACGTAGGAGATGCTGTTTCAACCTGTCCCGTAAAGTAAGCTGATTACAAAAGAACTCTAATCACCCATGAAATCAGCCTGAGATTAGAATTATACACTTCTGGATCTCTACAGGGGCAGAAGACGCCACTGGACAGAAGCGTTCCAGAGGACACCTTGCCTGCACCACGGTTGATACATTCAGCTACACATCCATTCAGCCATGTCTCACCAAAATGACTAGGAGGAGGAATGCCCAACAGAAGAAAAATTCAGAGACTGGGCCCTCTCCATCAGAGCTTTTGGATATAGTCATAAACAGTATGTTAGAAAGAGAATTCAGGCTAACAATTATCCAGGCAATAGCTAGGTTGGAGAAAGCCTTTTTTTAAAAAAAAATATTTTATTTATTATTTGACAGAGAGAGAGAGAACACAAGTAGGCAGAGAGGCAGACTGAGAGAGAGGGGGAAGCAGGCTCCCTTCTGAGCAGAGAACCCAATGTGTGGCTCAATCCCAGGACCCTGAGATCATGACCTGAGCCAAAGGCAGAAGCTTAACCCACTGAGAAACCCAGGAGCTCCTGGAGAAAGCCTTTGAAGACAAAATGGAATTGATTAGGGCAGAAGTGAAAGCCACCAGGGATGATGATAACAATGCTCTCAATGAGTTCCAATCTAACCTAAATTATCTAACAGCTAGGGTAACAGAGGCAGAAGATAGAATTAATGATCTGGAGGACAAACTGATAGAGAAAAAGGATCAGGACGAAGCCTGGAACAAACAGCTTAGAAGCCATGAAAACAGAATTAGGGAAATAAATGATGCCATGAAATGTTCCAATGTCAGAATTATTGGAATCCCTGAGGGGGAGGAGAAAGAAAAAAGACTAGAAGATATAGTTGAACAAATTCTCCATGAAAATTTTCCCAGTCTGGCTAATGGAACGCACATTCATGTACTAGAGGCAGAAAGGGCTACCCCCAAGATTATAGAATCTAGAAAGGCCTCGAGACACATGATTGTGAATATAATGAAGCATAATTTTAGACAGGAGTTCTTGAAAGCAGTTAGGGGCAAGAGATTCCTTAGGTACAGAGGAGAGCCCATCAGAATTACATCAGACTCGTCCCAAGGAACCTGGCAAGCCAGGTAGGGCTGGAAAATATTTATTCAGGGCACTAAATGAGAAAAACATGCAGCCAAGAATACTTTACCCAGCAAGACTGACATTCAAAATGGATGGAGAGATAAAGAGCTTCCAAGACTGGCAAGGTTTAAAAGCGTATGTGACCACCAAGCCAGCACTGTAAGAAATATTAAAGGGGATTCTATAAAAGAAGAAAAAATCCAAGAATATCATTGAACAGAAATATATGGAGACAATCTATATAAACAAAGACTTCACAGGTAACACGATAGCAATAAAAAATGTATCTCTCAATAATCACTCTCAATGTGAATGGCCTAAATGTGCCCATAAAATGGCACAGGGTTGCAGATTGGATAAAACGACAGGACCCATCCATATGTTGTCTACAAGAGACCCATTTTGAACCTAAGGATACATCCAGATTGAAAGTGAAGGAATGGAGAAGCATCTTTCATGCCAATGGGCTTCACCAAAAGAAGGCTGGGGTAGCAATTCTCATATCAGATAAATTAGATTTTTAACTAAAGACTGTAGTCAGAGATACAGGACACTACATAATTCTTAAAGGGACTATCCACCAGAAGATCTAACAATTGTAAATATTTATGGCCCCAATATCGGAGCAGCCAACTACATAAGACAACTGTTAATCGAGATGAAGAGTTATACTGATATGAATACATTAATAGTAGGAGATCTTAACATGCCACTCTCAGTAATAGATCACCCAAGCAGAAAATCAATAAAGAAACAAGACCATTGAATGACACATTGGACCAGATGGACCTCATAGATATATACAGAACATTCTACCCTAAAACAACAGAATAGTCATTCTTCTTGAGTTCACAAGGAACCTTCACCAGAATAGACTACATACTAGGTCACAAATCAGGGCTCAACTGATACTGAAAGATTGAGATTATTCCCTGCATATTCTCAGATCACTATGTTTTGACACTGGAGCTGAATCACAAGGAAAAGTTTGGAAGGAACTCAAACACCTGGAAGCTAAAGATCACTTTGCTTAAGAATGCTTGGATCAACTGGGAAATCAAAGAATAACTTAAACAATTCATGGAAACCAATGAGAATGAAGACACTTCAGCCCAAAACCTATGGGATACAACAAACAGGGTCCTAAGGGGGAAATAGCCATCCAAGCCTGCCTCAAAATATTTGAAAAATCCAGAATACACTAGTTGTCTCTACATCTTAAAGAACTGGAGAATCAAAAACAAGTTAAGCTGACTCCACACACAAGAAGGGAAATAATCAAGATTAGAGGAGGGATCAATGAGATAGAAACTAGAGATACAGTAGAACACATCAATGAAATTAGAAGCTGGTTTTTTTTGAAGAATCAGGAAGATCAATAAACCATTGGCCACTCTAATCCAAAAGAAAAGAGAGAAGGCCCAAGTTAAAAAAATTATTAATGAAAAGGGAGAGATCATGACTAACACCAAGGAAATAAAAACAATCATCAGAAATTATTATCAACAGTTATATGCCAATAAGTTAGGCATCCTAGATGAAATGGATGCATTCATGGAAAACTATCAACTTCCAAAATTGAACCAGGAAGAAATTGACAACCTCAATAGACAGATATCTAGTAATGAGATTGAAGCAGTGATCAAATACCTCCCAAAAAACAAGAGCCCAGGACATGATGGATTCCCTGGGGAATTCTACCAAACTTTGAAAGAAGAAATAACACCTATTCTCCTGAAGCTGTTTCAAAAAATTGAAGCAGAAGGAAAACTTCCAGACTCTTTTTTTTCTTTTTTTTTTTTTAATTTTATTTTTTTATAAACATATATTTTTATCCCCAGGGGTACAGGTCTGTGAATTGCCAGGTTTACACACTTCACAGCACTCACCATAGCACATACCCTCCCCAATATCCATAACCCCATCCCCCCTCTCCCAAACCCCCTCCCCCCATCAACCCTCAGTTTGTTTTGTGAGACTAAGAGTCACTTATGGTTTGTCTCCCTCCCAATCCCATCTTGTTACATTTACTCTTCTCCTACCCCCTTAACCCCCCATGTTGCATCTCCTCTCCCTCATATCAGGGAGATCATATGATAGTTGTCTTTCTCCGATTGACTTATTTCGCTAAGCATGATACCCTCTAGTTCCATCCATGTCGTCGCAAATGGCAAGATTTCATTTCTTTTGATGGCTGCATAGTATTCCATTGTGTATATATACCACATCTTCTTTATCCATTCGTCTGTTGATGGACATCTAGGTTCTTTCCATAGTTTGGCTATTGTAGACATTGCTGTTATAAACATTCGGGTGCACGTGCCCCTTCGGATCACTACGTTTGTATCTTTAGGATAAATACCCAGCAGTGCAATTGCTGGGTCATAGGGTAGTTCTATTTTCAACATTTTGAGGAACCTCCATGCTGTTTTTATGAAGCCAGCATTACCTTGATCATCAAACCAGGCAAAGACCCCACCAAAAAGGAGAATTTCAATATCACTGATGAATACAGATGCTAAGATTCTCCACAAGATCCTGGCAAATAGGATCCAAGAGCACATTAAAAAGATTATCCACCATGACCAGGTAGGATTCATCCCTGGGTTGCAAGGATGGTTCAACATTTGCATATCAATCAATGTGATAGAACAAATCAATAAGAGAAGAGAGAAGACTGACATGGCCTCTCAATTGACACAGAAAAAGCATTTGACAAAATCCAGCATCCGTTCCTGATTAAAACATTTCAAAGTATAGGGATAGAGGGAACATTCCTCAACTTCATAAAATCTATCTATGAAAAACCCACAGCAAATATCATCCTCAATGGGAAAAAGCTTGTAGCCTTCCCGTTGAGATCAGGAACACGACAAGGATGCCCACTCTCAACACTCTTGTTCAACATAGTATTAGAAGTCCTAGCAACAGCAATCAGACAACAAAGAAATAAAAGGTATCCAAATTGGCAGTGAAGTAGTCAAACTCTCTCTCTTCTCAGATGACATGATACTTTATAGGGTAAACCCTAAAGACTCCACCCCCAAACTACTAGAACTCATACAGCAATTCAGTCATGTGGCAGGATACAAAGTTAATGTACAAAAAGCAGTTGCTTTCTTATAAACTAACAATGAAAATACAGAGAGGGATATTAGAAAATTGATTCCATTTACTATAGCACCAAGAACCATAAGATACTGGGGAATAAGCCTAATCAAAGAGGTAAAGGATCTGTACTCCAGGAACTACAGAACACTCATGAAAGAAATTGAGGAAGACACAAAAGGATGGAAGACCACTCCATGCTCATGGATTGGAAGAACAAACATTGTTAAAATGTCTATACTGCCTAGAGCAATCTCTACTTTCAATGCCATTCCAATCAAAATTCTACCGGCATTTTTCACTTGATCTTAGCCAAAAGGTCAAGAAGTGATCCATTGGCATTTTTCAAAGAGCTGGAGCAAACAATCCTAAAATTTGTATGGAAACAGAAGAGACTCCCAATTGCTAAGGAAATGTTGAAAAAGAAAAACAAAACTGAGGGCATCACGTTGCCTGGTTTCAAGCTTTACTACAAAGCTTGATCACCAAGACAGCATGATACTGGCATAAAAACAGACAAATAGACCAGTGGTAGACACATAGACATAGTAGAGAGCCCAGATAGGGACCCTCAATTCTATGGTTAAATAATCTTCAACAAAGCAGGAAATAATATACAGTGGGAAAAAAAAACAGTCTCTTCAGTAAATGGAGCTTGGAAAATTGGACGGCTATATGTAGAAGAATGAAATTTGATCATTCTTTTAGACCATACACAAAGATAAACATGAAATGGATAGAAGACCTCAACGTGAGGCAGGAATCCATCAGAATCATAGAGATGAACATAGGCAGTAACCTCTTCGATATCAACCACAGCAACTTCTTTCAAGATATGTCTCCAAAGGCAAAGGAAGCAAAAGCAAAAATGAATTTTTGGGACTTCATCAAGATCAAAAGCTTCTGCACAGCAAAGGAAATAGTCAACAAAACAAAAAGGCAACCCACGGAATGGGAGAAGATATTTGCAAATGGCAGTACAGACGAAAGGCTGATATCCAGGATCTTTAAAGAACTCCTCAAACTCAACACACAAAAAACAGATAATCATGTCAAAAAATGGGCAGAAGACATGAACAGACACTTCTCCAATGAAGACATACAAATGGCTATCAGACACATGAAAAAATGTTTATCATCACTAGCCATCAGGGAGATTCAAATCAAAACCACATTGAGATACGACCCTACACCTGTTAGAATGGCCAAAATTAATAAGATGGTAAATAATGTGTGTTGGAAAGGATGTGAAGAAAGGGAAGCCCTCTTAAATTGTTGGTGGGAATGCAAGTTGGTACAGCCACTATGGAAAACAGTGTGGAGATTCCTTAAGAAATTAAAAATAGAGCTTCCCTATGACCTTGCATTTGCACTACTGGGTATTTACCCCAAAGATACTGATGTACTGAAAAGAAGGGCCATCAGTACCCCAATGTTCATAGCAGCAATGGCCATGGTTGCCAAACTGTGGAAGATGCACTTCAGCGGATGAATGGATAAGGAAGATGTGGTCCATATATACTATGGAGTATTATGCCTCCATCAGAAAGGATGAATACCCAACTTTGGTATCAACATGGACAGGACTGGAAGAGATTATTCTGAGTGAAATAAATCAAGCAGAGAGTGTCAATTATCATATGGTTTCACTCATTTGTGGAGCATAAGAAATAACATGGAGAACATGGGGAGATGGAGAGGAGATGGGAGTTGGGGGAAATTGGAAGGGGAGACAAGCCATGATAGACTGTGGACTCCAAAAAACATCTGAGGGTTTTGAAGGGGTGGGGGGGTGGAAGTTTGGTAAGCCTTGTTCCTGGGTATTATGGAGGGCACGTATTGCATAGAACACTGGGTGTGGTACATAAACAATGAATTCTGGTACACTGAAAAGAAATTAAAAAAAAAAAAGGAATTGGAAAAGTCCAGAACACAGACAACCAAATGCTACTGAGTATGTGGAATAATTCTACCTCTCATTAATTGCTAGTGGAAATGCAAAATGATTTAGTCACATTGAAAGATAATTTGGCTGTTTCTTACAAACTAAACAAACGCTTAAGTGATCCAGAAATCACATTCCTTGGTATTTTCCCAAATGTGTTGCAAATTTTTATCCTCTCAAAAACCTGCACCCAAATGCTTACATCAATTTTATTCATAATGTCTAAAACTTAGAAGCAATGAAGAAGTCCTTTATTAGGTGAATGGATAAACTTTAGTATATCCAGAATATTGTTTAGTGTTGAAAGGAAATGACCTGTGAGCCATTAAAAGACATGGAGGAGGGGTGCCTGTATGGCTCAGTGGGCTAAAGCCTCTGCCTTCAGCTCAGGTCATGATCCCAGGGTCCTGGTATTGAGCCCCATATCGGGCTCTCTGCTCGGTGGGGAGCCTTCTTCCCCCCCTCTCTCTGCCTGCCTCTCTTCCTACTTGTGATCTCTCTCTCTCTGTCAAATATGTAAATTAAAAAAAACTTAAAAAAAAAAGACATGGAGGAAACTTAAATACATATTATTGGACTTGGTCTTAGACTTATGGAAGATTTGCAAAACTCACATCTTGATCAGTTCTCTCGTTTTTTCCAATAATTTTTGCCATTTAGTGACAAAAACTGATAAAATAACCACACTGGCCATATTTTTAATTGATTTGTTAGCACCTGTCCTGGGAATACTGCATTTTCTGTGAGATTTTCACCTTTAAAATGATGAATGTTAATTTTTTTTCACGTTTTATTTAAATTCTAGTTAGTTAACATACAGTGCAATATTAGTTTCAGATGTATAATTCTTTTTTATGGCTGAGTAATATTCCATTGCATATATATACCACCTGTTCTTTATCCATTCATCAGTCAATAGACTTTTGGGCTTTTCCATATTTTGGCTATTGTTGATAATGTTGCTATAAACATCGGGGTGCATGTATTGTTTTGAATTATAAAATAATGAATATTCTTTGTTTTATTATGTACAAATATCACATATTTCAAAAAGGAAATACCAGTATCTCTTACTGCATATGCCCAAGTTACCCATTTTGTGCTGGCTATATACATTTTTTCCCCAACAATTTTGATTTTATTGAAGTTTTATAAATATACCTGAACTTTTTATAACTTCATAAGAGATAACTAAAATCCTCAACACCACACTTTCTGTTTTTTTAAATTTTTGTTTTAATTCTAGTTAGGTAATATACAGTGTTATATTAGCTTTGGGTGTATAATATAGTGATTCAACAATTCCATACATCACAACAAATGCACTTCTTATTCTCCCACACCTAATTAACCCATCCCCTGATCCCATCCCTCTGGTAAGCACCAATTTGTTGTCTGTAATTAAGAGTTTCTTGATTTGTATTTGTCTTCTTCTTTTTTTTTTAACTTTTGTTCATTTGTTTGGTTTTTTAAATTCCACATATGATTAAAATATCCGATTTGTGTTTCTCTGATTGACTTATTTTGCTTAGTATCATACTCTCTAGCTCTACTCATATCTTTGCAAATGGCAAGATTTCATTCATTTTATGGCTGAATAATACTCCATTGTGTACCACATCTTCTTTACCCATTCATCTATTGAGGGACACTTGGGCTGCTTCTATAGTTTATCTATTGCAAATAATGCTGCTATAAACATAGGGGTGCATGTATTCCTTTGACTTACTGTTTTTAATAGTTTTTGGGAAAATACCCAGTGGTGTGATTGCTGGATCATAGGATAGCTCTATTTTTAAATTATTGAGGAAACTCCATACTGTTTTCCAGTGATTGCATGAGTTTGTATCCCCACCAAAGTGCAAGGGGGACTCCCCTTCTCCACATCCTTGTCAACACCTGTCATTTCTTGTGTTGTTTATTTTAACCATTCTGGTGATATTGCAGTTTTGATTTGAATTTGCCTAATAATCAGTGATGTAGAGAATCTTTTCATGTGTCTGTTAGCCATCTATCTGTATGTTGTCTTTGGAAATATGTTTATTCATGTCTTTTGCTCTTTCCTTTGTAATCAAATAGTATCCTTTAATATTTCCTACAGGACTGGTGTAGTAGTCATGAACTCCTGTTTGGCAAACTGTTTATCTCTCTTTCTATACTGAATGATTGTCTTGCTGGGTAGAGTATTCTTGGCTGCAGATTTTTTCCCACTCAGGGTTATTGAATATTCAAGCCCTTTGTCTCTGGCTTGTGAAATTTCTGTTGAGAAATCTGCAGCTAGCCTTATGGGTCTTTCCTTGTAAGTTAAGGGCTTCTTTTGTCTTCTGCTTTTAAATTCTTTTTCTTTGTCTCTATACTTTGCAAATTTAACTACTATACATCTTGGTGTTGACCTGCTTCTGTTGATTTTGATGGGAATTCTCTGCCTTCTGGCTCTGGATGTCCATTTCCCTCCCCAGATTAGGGAAGTTTTCAGCTATTATTACTTTAAATAAATTTGCCTCCCCCTTAATCTTTCATCTTCTTCTGGGGGTCTTATAACACAAATGTTATTATGTCTGATGGGGTCATGGAATTCCCTAAGTCTATTCTCATATTGCATAATCATTCTGTCCCTCTTTCATTCAGCTTCATTGTTTTCCTTTATTTTGTTCGCTAGGTAACTAATTCGTTCCTCTGCTTCTTCTATCCTGCAGTTCATTCCATCAAACCTGTTTTGAAACTTGTTTATTCCATTCCTCATCTCTGATTGATTCTTTTTTAACTCCTTTATCTCTGTGATAAAGGTCTCACTAATGTCTTCTATTCTTCTCTCAAGCCCAGTGAGTATCATTAGGATTTTGTTGCTTTAAATTCTCTATGTGGCATGTTACTTATATCTGTTTTGCTTAGACCTCTGGCTGTGACCTTTTCTTATTTCATTTGTGATAAATTCCACCTTCTAAGTCTTTGTCTTCTGTGTGCTAGAAAAGCCAACATGTCTACTGCTCCTGAAAGTAATGACCTTAAGAAGAAGTCATGTAGTACCCAGGGCCTGGTGCTTCAGGGAGTGTCTCCAGTGAGTGCTGCATGTCTTCTGCATGTGTTTTGTCTGCTCTATCTTTTAGGCCAGTTGTCCACATAGGCTTTCCTTGCCTGCTGTGGGCAGTGTTTGCTTCCTGGTACAAACATGGTGAGTTTTAACTAAGTGTCCTCTGGTCAGCTCTTGAAATGAGACAGACACCAGATCCATCAGAATTGAGGCCCTGCAGAACTCTCTGGTCAGGCAATGTGGTCTGGCCAGAGGTTTGTGCTGGTCTTCTAGGGGGAGAGGCCCACTGTGCTTAGATTAGGCAAGCTAGACTGAGAGGGGCAGTCCTGCTAGAAGGCAGGGTGTGAGGCCTGGTGTAAGCAAGTTACACAGCCCACATCAGTGCTATGCTACTTCCCACAGGTGGCTCTGGGTTTATGCTGATAGGAAGAGGAGGGAAGTGTGGTAACAGAGCCAGTTCCTTTGTTCCCAGAGAGGCTTCTCAGGTGAATACTGCCTCTGAGAAGAGCAAATAATCAAACCCCCTGTGTGCCTCAGGTACTTTTCATAGTTCACTGTTTCCAAACTATCTGCCCCAAGGTTGTCTGCCTGCCTACTCCCCAGGAACAGTGCAGTGCCCTTCAGGCTCTATCCCACCCAAACCTTCTGACCTTTAAAACTCTAGGCTTTAAGTTCTACTGGTTGTAGAAACTCATGCAGTTCACTTCTTCTCATTTTCCAAGCGAATGGCTTTGGGAAAATATTTTCCCTGTGCATTCCTCCATGTGTGAGCCTAGAGTATCACTGCAATGACAATCATATTACAATATGTAAATGTATGAAATCAACATCTTGTATACCTTAAATTTATGGAATGTTATATGCAAAATATATTTTTAAGAAGATCAAAGTAAATGGAAACTTTAAAAATATTAGGGAAAATCAGAGATGATTGCTTTCTTTTCAAGAAATAAAAAAAAATCGCATGGATTGCACGGAGCACTGGGTGTGGTGCAAAAACAATGAATACTGTTACACTGAAAAGAAATTAAAAAAAATTAAATCTGGAGTCCCTCTAAAACTCATAGACCACAAACCCAGAACAATATAGGGCTAGTTAAAACCCTTATATGTGACATACATGTATATGTATTGCCTACAGATGATTTATATTATGATGATTATGCAAGGTTAGAATAGATTATTTTTTTTTTGTTTTTATGTCAAAAGCCACTCTGTAGGTCAGATTGGCTCTCTTTCAGATTCTTGCTAAGACACTAATTAGTTGTGTGAATATAGGGAACATAGCTACTTTTCTCTTTCTAAGACACTAATTAGTTGTGTGAATATAGGGAACATAGCTACTTTTCTCTTTCTTCTTCTTCTGGGACTCCTATAATATGTATATATTGTTACATTTGATGGAGTCACTGAGTTCCCTAAATTTATTCTGGGTTTTTCATATTTCTTTTCTTTTATTCAGCTTGATTATTTTCCATTACTATTTATTCTACTTCACTAATTCATTTATCTGCTTCTTCCTTCCTGTTGTTCATTCTATCAAGTGATTATCCTTATCATCATTGCTTTGAATTTTCTAAGAGGTATGTCATCTTTTTGTTTTGGTTAGATATCTGGGGTTGGCCTTGTCTTGTTTTTTTTTATTTAGGATAAACTTCTCTGTGTCCTCCTTTTGTCTGCCTCTCTGTTCTGATTCTGTATGTTAAAAACATCAGCTTTGTCTTCTTCAGGCATGTTACTTTTATCTGTTTCACTAGATATCTGGCCATGGCCTTGTCCTGCTCTTTCATTTTGTCTGCCTCTCTGTGTCTGTTTCTCTGTGTTAAGAAAGTCAGCTATGTTTTCTGCTCTTGAAAGTAGTGACTTTATGAAGAGGTGGTCCTGGAGTGCCCTGCAGTTCAGTGTCCCCTGTTCATGAGAACGTGGCACTTTAGGAGGGTATCCTAAGTGCATTGCTTACAGCTTGCTCTTTTGTCAGTCACTTTTCTTTTCAGTGCAGTCATCTGCCTGTTGTGGGCTATGTTTACTTTCTGTTGTGTTAGTAGGACTCAGGTGGGCCAGCTCTGAGGGTTCATGCCTGCTGGGGAAACTGGGAGTAGGTTGGTGGTGTTAGCATAATTTGTGTTGGGCCACTAGTCCTATGCCAGATCCCCTGAGAGGCTGTCGTGGCTGGGAACTGTGCACTGGATCGGCCAGTGTTGTGAGGCTGGGTGTAGCAAGTGGTAATGTTTGGGTATACCTGAGCCTGGTGTGTGAAGGTGATTGGGGTATGCACCTGGTCATGGCAGTGAAGCTGGCCCCTGCTTAGTGGCTGTTCACTCTGTGACATGAAGGTTAATCCTGCAACAGCTGTGCATCAGGCAAGTGTATAGGAATTTCTTGTCGCTTTAACAAAATATACCCTGAGCCCTGGACCTAAGCTAGCAGCCTTGAAGTGGGCAGGTCCTCAGGAGCAGTTGTGGGCAAGGTGTATGTTATCAGGCTAGGCAGCAAGTGTCTGTGCAGCCCCACCTCCCACAGATGGCCTTGTATTTTTTTTCTTGGGGGCAGGGGAAGAAAATGACACCTGTCCGCTCCCTTGTTTTCAAAGACATTCTTCAGTTTGAAATAAATATGAACAGATCTGTATCCCATTTGCCTGTGAACTCTCACCTTTATGTTGCCTCTCTGTGCAGGCTGCCATGTCTTTAAGGGTAGCACCCAGCTATCACTTGTGCTTCAGCTTGCCTAGTACTGAGTCAGCTGACTTTTAAAACTGCAAGCTCCAAGTCCCACTGGTTTTACAAACTCATGGAATTCAGCTCCTATGGTTTTGAAAAACCAAAAGTTTTAGGGATTAGACTTCCTCATGTGAATTCCTTGGTGAAAGGGCCCATTTCTCTACCTTCTCTGTGTGTGCAGCTGCCTCCCTCCAATGGGCAGCATCCTTCTTCCTTTGTGACTTTTCTAAACTTTCAGATGCTGCTCCTCTCTGTATTTATTTTTGGAGTTTGTTCTGCCAGTCTTCAGATTGCTCTGCTTTAGAGATTTGGATACATAGTTTTAAACATGGGATAGGTTGAGACACTGAGCTCACCTGTTAGAGGTGGCAGGGAGCCTGCTTCCCCCTCTCTCTCTGCCTGCCTCTCTGCCTACTTGTGATCTCTGTCTGTCAAATAAATAAATAAAATCTTAAAAAAATTTATTTATTTGACAGAAAGACACAGTGAAAGAGGGAACACAAGCTGGGGGAGTGGAAGAGGGAGAAGCAGGCTTCCTGCTGAGCAGGGAGCCTGATGTGGGGTTCGATCCCAGGAGCCTAGGATCATGATCTGAGCAGAAGACAGATGCTTAACGACTGAGCCACCCAGGTGCCCTGTAATAATTTATTTTTTAAACAGACTTGTAAAAATTAAATTCTTATAAAGTTGGGTGAAAAGTCACCATGACTTGAAAAAGAATAGATTTTTAAGGAAGTGCAATATTATTCTGATTTTTATCTAATTTTTTAACTTTTATGGGGAGCAACTGTAAGCTATTTAATTGAAACAAGAATAAAGAATTCAAATAATTCCATTTTGCTCCTTTTTATTGTGACTTATGCCTTTAGGAATTGCATAACAGAACAAAACCCATTTGTTAGGTGAATGTAGACAATAGTGGTTTACAATTACAAGCATGCTTATGAAAGAAACCAATATGTATTGCTACAAATGTAAAATTTATATCAGTACATGGGATATCTAAAGTGCTATACAGATTTATAGAATAAAGCTCATAGTTTAAAAAACCGGTTTTGTTCACCAAAAGACACTATCAAGAAAGTGAAAAGACAGCCACCAGAATGAGATGAAATATTTACCAATCATATATGTAAAAGTTTAATATCCAGGCTATGTAAAGAACACTTATATTCCAACAACAAAAAGACAAATAACCCAATTAAAAATGGACAAGGAATTTGATTAGATGTTTCTTCAGAGAAGATATACAAATGGTCAATAAGCATATGTAAAGATGTTCATTATTATTAGTCATTAGGGAAATGCAAATTAAACCACTTACTATCTCTTCATACCCTATAGGATGGCTGTAATTAAAACAACAACAACCAGAAATAGTATGTCTTGGCAAAGATATGAAGAAATTAGAAGACTTGTACAATATTGTTGGGAATGTAAAGTGGTTCAGCCATTGTGGAAAATTATACAGAATTACCTTTTAGGTATATACTTGTGAATAGAAAACACAAAATTTGTACATGAATGTTATTACCACTATTATTCATAAATTCCAGAAAATGAATGCAATGCAAATATCCACCAACTGATGGATGGATAAAGAATATGTGGTCTATTCAGTTATAAAAAAGGATGAAATTCAGCACTCACGTTATAACATGGATGAACCTTGGAGACATTATGATAAGTAAAGGAAAAAACACGAAGGGTCACATACCCTTTATTATATATGAAACATCTATAATAGAAACAGAAAGTAGATTGGTGATTGATGAAGGCTGGGAGTAAGGAGGAATGGGGAGTGATTAACTGAATGGGTACAGGGTTTCTTTTTGAGGTGATGAAAATGCTTTTGAAATAGAGATCATGGTTGAACAACATTGAGAATGTACTAAATGTGACTGAATTGCACACTTAAAAATGGTTAATGTCAGGGGCACCTGCATAGATCAGTTGGATGGGCATCTGCCTTCAGCTCAGGTCATGATCCTAGAGTCTCCAGATCAAGACCCTGCTTAATGGAGAGTCTGCTTCTTCTTCAGCCGCTCATGCTGCTTGTACTCTTTCTCTCTCAGATAAATAAGTTAAAAAATGGTGAATGGTCAATTTTATATTATGTAAATTGTTATCTCAATACAAACACGGGAAGAATTTGTGAGACTTCTTAAATCAGGTAGAAGCATACTTTGGATTCATATTTTAGGTGAAATTCAATAACCTATACTGATTAGATGCAAGTGAAGTAATGCTTTTCTGATTGAGCCAGTTGATTAAGTAAGTTTAGAAAATTGAGTCCTGGATTCGTCAGTCACTATTGAGCTGTGTAAGCTAAGAAAAGTCATTTATCTTCTTTCTGCCTTTGTGGTTTTACCTGTTAGCCTGAAAGAATTGTAGGGAGCAAGTCATCTTCCCTTGTGTGAGTGATTTTATGTATGTAGGTAAAGGGGAATTGTGGTTACCACTTGAAAGGATAAGTAATGTGAAGTGCTTCAGAGGATAGTCCAGAAAATCAATTCAAGATGTAGGAAATACAGAAAGTAGCCCTTTCAAGCACAGTGGAGGAGGAAGAGAGGCAAAAGAATGTATCTGAACCTGTGTTTCTTTGTATGGGGACTTCATGTGATTGCTATTAGCTTCAAATGGGATTAGAGAACATCAAGCTGAAAGAATACTGAAGTTTGGAAATGTTGATGCAAAGAAATGCACTGACCATTTATATCATCTAAGAAAATATTTTGGGGCCTTCTTTTTTTTTTTTTAAAGACTTTATTTATTTATTTGACAGACAGAGATCACAGGTAGGCAGAGAGGCAGGCAGAGAGAGGAAGGGAAGCAGGCTCCCATTTTGGGACCTTCTTGAGGATTCCCTCAGAGATTACTTCTCCTGAATCTTCATTCTCAGCCCAAATTCTCTTTTGAGAGTTAAATGTTAGAAGACCTTTTCCCCTTTGTCATTAGCATTTTATTTTATTTTTTTAAAGATTTTATTTATTTATTTGACAGAGAGATCACAAGTAGGCAGAGAGGCAGGCAGAGAGAGAGTGGGAAGCAGATTCCCCGCTGAGCAGAGAGCCCGATGCAGGGCTCCATCCCAGGACCCTGAGATCATGACCTGAGCCGAAGGCAGAGGCTTAACCCACTGAGCCACCCAGGGGCCCCTCAATTGGCATTTTAATAAATTTTCTCAATATTCTTTATTTTGACCTGGCTTAACCAGGAAGGTAAGGATGAAATCACCCCAAAAGGAATTTATTTATGCATGAGCACAGCTATAAAGTAGATCACGTATTTTTACTTGACTGCTTTCCTCTCTTTTGTGGAATAGTGTTTGAAATAGTGTTTGAAATTTTCTATAAATGTTGTATATGTGCCCAGAGACTATTTATAACATTGTGTGCATTTATGAATCAAAGAATAAGTAAACACTACCTTTCTGCTGTTTTGAATATCTGCGATCTCATTTTCTATTCAAAAGTTGTGGAATGTTGTACTGTGCTTTCAAATAGCTTCTGGGTCCATACTCAGAGGTGACTACATTTCAGTGGAGGATGACATGATTAAAGTGTATATTCGGGAGATATGATCTTATAATCATTTTTTTATACAGAATTTTCAATGAAGTTAATAGGAGATGTGTACATGGACTGATTGCAGATTTTAGCTCATTATACACTTTTTTGAAGTTATTTAAAATTCTTTGAGATGAAAAGTGGTATATAAATGTAATACTCCACAAAACTTTTTATTATGGTATCCTTCAAACAAATTGCAGCATAAAACATTTTGCAAAGATGGGCAATAAAACTTTCATTAAATAAAAAGAGTAGAAGAAAGATGAAGCAAAACAAGAAAAGAAATAGAAAAGGTGGCCTTGAGTGACACTGTAAAAGAGGTGGAGATATGTATGGATATAACTGTAAATGGTTATTAGCAATATTATGATACATTAGTTTTGTTGGGTTAGCAATTTATTTTGAAACAATTTCTAATGTCAGATATTCATATTCTATTTAAGTATATTGTGTGAAAGAAAAAAAATATGTAATTTAACCTAAGCAATGCCCTGAGCTACCAAAATTAGCTGAAAAAAATGTTTTTCTCTGCCTATACAAACCTAGAGAAAATGACAGTTTGGTTTTGCTAAGACACTTTCCAAGTCTACTTCAAATTGCATTGCACTTTTTTAAAGATTTATTTATTTGAGAGAGAGAGGAGAGGCAGAGGGGGAAGGAGAGAATCTCAAGCAGACTCCATGACCACCATTGGGCTCTATCCCATTACCCTGAGATCATGACCCAAGCTGAATTCAAAAGTTGGACCCTTAGCTATGCCACAGAGGTGTCCCTGAATTTCACTTTCAAAGAAAAGTAGATATTCAGGGATATTTTCAAAGGATAAGATTAGTTTAGGCAAACTAGAAAACATGATAAATTCTATGCCAGATTTCTTTTTGATTCTACAGAAAACAAACTTGTAATGAAGCAAAGAAACTCTGTGACTGGAGAAAAATGAAAACGGTACAAAGCAAATGCATAATAAATAATAAATAATAAATTTTTCAAAGTAAAAACAAAACAAACCAAAACTTCAAAACAAACCAGCATAATTTGCCCAAAGGATAAAAAATACAAATTCAAAAGGATACGTGCACCCTGATGTATAACAACATTATCAACAATAGCCAAATTATGGAAAGAGCCCAAATGTCCACCAACTAATGAATGTATAAGAAAGATGTGGTATATTTTTACAATGGAATATTACTCAGCCATATAAGAATGAAATCCTACCATTTCTAACAACATGGATGGAGCTAGAGATTATTATGTTAAGTGAAATAGGTCTGTCAGAGAAAGACAAATACCATATGATTTCATTCATATGTGGAATTTAAGTAACAAAACAAAAATGAGGAGGGAAAAAAGAGAGGAAAACCAAAGGGCAGACTCTTGGCTGTAGAGACCAGACTAATGGTTGCTGGAAGGGGTGTGGGGGTGGTTTAAGTGGGTCATGGGAATTAAAGAAGACACAGTGATGAGCACCGAGTGTTGTATGTAGGTAATGAATCACTAGGTTCCACTCTTGGAACTAATGTTGTATTGTATGTTAATTAACTGGAATTTAAATAAAAACTTGGAACCAAAAATAAACATTAAAGGAAAAATATCCTTCAAGAAAGTATTTTCAATTTTCAAATAAACTTTTTTGCTTCTATGATAAATGAATAACATATTTACTATTATAAACTCATCTCATATACAGTTAAAGTGCATGAATTATTTCACAAAGAAAAAAGTATAGTTTACATTTGTTAATAAAATAATGATAAAAAAATTTTAAAAAGAAATTAATATGACATGATGTTAAATTTTCTTATTGCCAATGATTCCATTATTGGAAAGTAAGTGAATGTTGAGTAATTTATAACTGTTGTAATTTATACTCTTCATGAGGACATTTATTTATTTATTTTAAAATTTATTTATTTGAGAGAGAGACAAAGAGATATATATATATATATTTAAATTTATTTATTTATTTGAGAGAGAGAGAGAACAAGCCTGGGGGAGTGGAGAGGGGGAGAGTGGGAGAGAATCTCAAGTAGATTCCCCACTGAGCCCAGAGCCCAATGTGGGGCTATTTCTCATGACCCTGAGATCATGACCTGAGCTGAAATGAAGATCAGATGCCTAACAAACTGAGCCATCCAGGCACCCTAAGAAAATTTGTAACTTAAATACAAACTCATTTAGAATAGATTAACTAACAGGTTCAAAGAGTTTCTTTTTCTAAGGCTATAGACCATTTACAGTTCTACTCAGGGCCTCATTTTCTCTATCTGTAAAATGGAGGTTGTATTAGTATTTCTGAGACTCCTTTTAGACTCAGATCTTCTGAAACAGTCCCTTTTAGATTTATTGATTTAGTTTTTGGGAAGATTATCATAAGGTAAAATCTTGTTGTTGCTGTGCTATATTATTATTGTCTGGTCCATTGTGTTCTAATCACATTGTTTTCATCAAATCAAACATGGGGAAAGAAATACAAAATTAACACAAAAATGTGGCAGGCAATGCATGAATCTTTAACAGTTACTATCAAGTGAGTTGGGCGGTGAAGATTTCAGACTACTGAGTTTATTAAAAGTGCACACAAGGAAAAGGAAAATATTTACTCTTACTTCCTTTCAATATAAGTCATTTCATCTTGGTGACATGGTATCCAATATACATCATGTGATAATGTTAAAGAAATAAAAAAGAAAAATAGCATTAGCTAATTAACTTACTTGTGGAGAAACATAGAACAGATAGACCTGTTAAGCCCTTCGGTGATCTCTGTACTATTTCATTAGGGTTTAGACTTGTACTTGGAGCAAATGACAGAAGCTCTTTTCTGAAATAGATGTGGCATAAGGGGGTGCCTTGGTGGCTCAGTGGGTTAAACCTCTGCCTTTGGCTCAGGTCATGATCCTGGTGTCTTGGGATCGAGCCCCACATTGGGCTCTCTGCTCAGCTGGAAGCCTGCTTACCCCTCTCTCTCTGCCTGCCTCTCTGCCTACTTGTGAACTCTCTCTCTCTGTCAAACAAATAAAATCTTTTAAAAAAAAGAAGTGGCATAAGAAAAGCAAAAATACAACAGAGGTAACATAGTCAAAACTATGGGGCACCTGGGTAGCTCAGTCATTGGTCATCTGCCTTCGGCTCAGGTCGTGGTCCTGGGGTCCTGGGATGGAGCCCCGCATCAGGTTTC
Organism: Lutra lutra; assembly: GCF_902655055.1. Lineage (NCBI taxonomy): Eukaryota > Metazoa > Chordata > Mammalia > Carnivora > Mustelidae > Lutra > Lutra lutra. Next base: position 22,923,460 of record NC_062296.1, on the reverse strand, counting down.
CTGCTTGGTGGGGGGCCTACTTCTCCTTCTCCCACTCCCCCTGCTTGTGTTCCTTGTCTCACTGTTTCTCTCTCTCAAGTAGGTGAAAAAAAATCTTGAAAAAGTAAAACAAAACAAAACAAAAGCTATGGCTGACATTAGTGCTGCATTCTCAACTTTCTCAGTGCTTAAAATAATAACTTTCTACAGATAACATACACATCTGGGTATGCTCACTTGTGTGCATATCCATGTGTAAACACACATACATAACACATACCTCTGCTTTGCCCAAGCCCTTAATCAGCTACTTGTGTTTTAGAACAGTTGCTTTGAAATATAAGCATCTGTCTACTTCTGTTGGAGCAGGTCTATTTATAATTACAGAATCATGGCCTTTGCTGGATGAAATATTCATGTATACTCTATTGCCAAACTGCACTTATGGCATAGTAAACTGCAAACATTATATTAAAACCAATTTAGCAACATGGTTCATGCCAACTTAATAAAAAATGTCATTTTAAATATTGTTTAAAAGCACTAGTTTAATGACTTTTATAATACTGGACCACCATAATGTATTTATTATCTACGGTATATTTGGAGAAACTAAGATGAAAATGAAAAGAAGCAGTTAAACTCAGTCATATATTTCCTAAGTAATGATAAGGCATTAATAAAGGGTCTCCAGGGGTGCCTGTGTGATTCAGTTGGTTAAGCATCTGACTCTTGATTTTGGCTCAGGTCGTGATCTCAGGGTCCTGAGATCCAGCCCCACGTCAGGCTCTGGGCTCAATGGGGAATCTGCTTGAGATTCTCTCCCTCTTCCTCTGTCCCCCAACCCCTCATGTACTCATGCTGTCTCTCTCTCTAAAACAACAACAACAAAAATCTTTAAAAAAGTAGATGGTCTCCATTTCTGAGCAGTCCTAGTACATGGGGGTGATCTGATTCCTTTGAATTGACTCCCAAGCCTTAAACTGCTTATTGCCTGGCACATCCATACATTGTAGTCCCCTGCTGTCACAAACTACAAAAAGGAAATAATGGACAATCTGACCCGTTTAGGGGTGGAGGAATGTATTTACAAAAGGATTAATGCCAAGACATGCTATTTTCCCTGTAAATTCCCTTAGTTTATTTCTGTTTCTTGTTCAAAGGAGTCAAATCAAAGTGTGTATGTGTATTGGAAGTTTAAAAATATATTATGACCACAAGTTAGGTACGGAATTTTGGACTATCTGATGCAGTTTTAGTGATATTTTACCACTCTTTTCTTAAAGCATTGTTATCTCTCCCTCTGTCACTTTCCTCCTTTCCTTTTCCTTTGATTTTCATCCCTGGGAGGCTTTCAAGGCTAGAGAATACAGAAACATCCATTGGGCATTAAGGATTTATAAAGGAATTATAACTTTAAGGCTTCAGTTTGAGTTTTAAATGTGGATAGTATAATATTTTCCCATCAAATCTTTTCATGAGAATATATTAAAGGGGATTATTTGTGATCCAAATATTATGGTTTGAAAGATTACTTGGTTAGTTTGTCTCATTTATGAAAACTGTGACTAAGTAGTATTTGCTGACTTAGTTATTTCATGATGCTCTAGAGTGAAAATAAAATGAATAGCAAACTCATGTTTTGGAAAAAAAATTAAAATTTGTTTTAACAAAACCCAAATAAAAATGTTATAATATAGGATGTAGTACCAGATGGTCTTTAATATATGGCAGACTGATACAGAAACATTTTGAGCCAACTGCAAGTATGAGAATTATTGAGTTTCAGTATTGACTCAACAACTTAGGAGCCACTTACAGAAACTGCAGTGTTTAATCAATATAGTGAAATATTCCACTATACAATTCCAATATTATGTCTTTCAACAAGAATCATATGTAACTGTGCCTTAAATCAGTAAAAGCAAAAATGGATTCACCTCTACCACTTTGGCACTAATGTAGAAAGACAATGTGATGGAAGAAGAGATGTCATGACTTTGTGAATGTAATAGCGTATCATTTCTTGTAATAAAAAATGAAAACGCAGAAATACAGTAGGGATCTATAATCTTTAACTGCATAATTAAAAATTTACTGTATTCTGAATGGATAACATTCATTTGAATGTATTATGCATTTCCTTTAATAAACAGTATAATTATTAAAATAAGGATAGAATGGTGAAAATTATTAGGCCTCTAATGTTCTTATTTCTAGCTCTGTCACTAACTAGCTAACTTACCTTAGTTACTTTACCTCTCTGAGTTTCAACTTCATCGCTGAAAAGAACGACTTGGATTTAAATATCTCTAAGGTCCCTTTTCTTCTCTTACATTTGTGATTTTATTCAAATCATCTTAATGTTGACAATAACTGAGTATCTGAAAATTTATGATTTAATGATTTATATACACAGCATTTCTAATTATTGTGAATTGATACTTATAGACAGTAGTAAAACCTATTTTTCCAAGTATTTTATAGTATTATTTTGAGGAAAATAAATATTTTAGTTATTGATAGTTGGTATTCACACCTTAATTAGGGAAGGGATACAAAAATTTCAAAATATTTTGCCGAACCTTTTAATGTGTTAAGAAAAAATAAGTAGAATAAGTTAATATGGGATACATGTTCATGTTATCAAAACTGCAAAACAAATTGCACAAAATTAATCACTTAAAAAGCCAAACATTAATTATTTCATAACTTTTGTGGGTCAGGAATCCAGGCACAGCTTATCTGAGTCCTTGGCAAAGCTGTAATCAAGGTGTCAGCCCGAGCTGGATTTTCACCTGGGATTGGACTGAGAAAGTGCTTCCAAGCTCTCTCAGATTGTTGGCAGAATTTATTTCCTCATGGCTGTAGGACTCAACAGCAGCTTGCCTCTTCGAAGCCAAAAAGGAGAACAAGACCCTAGAGCAATTCTGCTAGCAAATAGCATTTTATATAACCTAACACAGTGATGGGAATGACATCCTATTACCTTTGACATATTTTTTTGGTTAGAAGAATATCACCAGTCCCACTTCCATTCAGAGTGAGGGGGTTGTACAAAGACATGAACACCAGGAGGCAAGTATCATGGAGTCTGCCTAAAGGTTTGTACACCATGTAAGAAATATGAGGGTGCAAATTGTGTCCCATTAAAATTTCTTTCTTTCTTTCTCTCTCTCCTTGCCTTTCCTTCCCCTTCCTCCTTCCCCTATTCCTGTTCACCTTGTCCTCCTCTCTCTTTCATCTTTTTTTTTTTTAGTAAAACTGATCATTGTGACTGAATTGTGCAGATGCTCTGTGAACATCTGAAGTGTCAAGAGCTGTATTACTCATGGTGCACAGCCTCAATTACAGGTACATATCCTGAGGACAAAGAATGGCTTTCCTGCCTTACAGAGTACTAACTACTAATGGATTATGTGATAATTTGTCAAATGCTTTTACTTCTAACTATGTAATTATGTTAAAATTCCCGATGAAAATCTGTTCCTGAACGTTAACCAAGTCAAAGTTTCAAGTGAGGATTGATTTAATTTGGCAGCTAGTGTAGGAAAATTCTCACTCATTTCATGCCCCATTCTAGTATCAGTGACTTAACAACCAGTAATTTAAAATACTTTATAATTCTTTTTTTTTAAGATTTTATTTGTTTATTTGACAGAGAGAGATCACAAGTAGACAGAGAGGCAGGCAGAGAGAGAGAGAGAGAGAGAGAGAGAGGGAAGCAGGCTCCCTGCTGAGCAGAGAGCCCGATGCAGGACTCGATCCCAGGACCCTGAAAAACTTTAAACTACATTGGGGTAGGGCAATAACTCCACTTAGATGTTGTGACTTCGGCATAGAAGAATTATTGCTTTACTGACAAGACAATGATGTACAATGAATGAAGCCTACAGTTGTTTTGGTCAAGGTGAATCTATGAACAGCGTTAACAGAAACTGCTGTGTGAGATAGAGGTGTTAAACAAACCAAGCGCAAACCTTCTTTTTTGGGGGGGGGGGGGCGGTACATGTGAGATATTATGCACTAAAGGAAATCCAAAGAAGCTGAAGTAATCATTTTATGAAAATAATAAAGAATATTGTTAATTCTTCTAATATATGGAAGTACATGTGCTAAGGAGGACAGTGCTGCCTCAATCACAAGGGTATTTTAAATGAAAGGAAACGAGGCAGGTTTGTTTTTTTCTATCTGTTTTCTACAGACCTTTGAACTTCCAAATGGCGTATATCATTTCATATCAATCCAGGGCCCTAAAGGATATATTTTCCAGTGAGATTTTGCGAGCTTATATGGTGATATTTTGTTATTCAATAAATCTTTTTTTTTTAAAGATTTTATTTATTTATTTGACAGACAGAGATCACAAGTAGACAGAGAGGCAGGCAGAGAGAGAGAGAGAGGGAAGCAGCCTCCCTGCTGAGCAGAGAGCCCGATGCGGGACTCGATCCCAGGACCCTGATATCATGACCTGAGCCGAAGGCAGTGGCTTAACCCACTGAGCCACCCAGGCGCCCCTCAATAAATACTTCTTGATCATCAACTATTTAAAAGGATCTGGCAATAATTATTTATTATTTTGAGTATTTTCATTAATGAAATAAAGAGTTGAATAATTCCTCAAAAGTGGGATTTTAAATAGCTTGTACAATTTTAAAATTCCTTTTAAAAAGCTGGTCTTTGGTCTAAGTTTTTTTTCTCCTTTCCCTGTCAAATCAACTTATTGGAACATTCCTATAATTAAAAAAATATATATATGCCAGGGGAAAATTATATTTTGTGAACAGAAATATATAATGTTTCTCATGCACTCACTTGTTCTGTTAAAAAATATTCACAAGGACAATACTGGTAGACTGCATTACTACAATAAGACCAACTATCTGTTTCCTTTCTCATGCAGGTGTATTTTCCCCCAGTATTCATATCTTGGTCAAATAATGATTATTCAGGTATTGAATACAGTAAAATATTTTTTCAAGTAATTAAGCAACCAAATGGAAAGAGAGGAAGAGAGAATTATATTTGTTACCCACAGGTAAAGGGCACAAATAGTTTACTGGGAAAACCTCAGGAACATAGTCTTTTAAAAATTGTTGCAAGGAATCAGCTTTTTAAAAAAATTTAATGAAATATTTTATTAAAATTAATTTACTTTTTTAAAATGTATTTTCAGCATAACAGTATTCCTTGTTTTTGCACCACACCCAGTGCTCCATGCAATCTGTGCCCTCTCTAATACCCACCACCTGGTTCCCCCAACCTCCCACCCCCGACGCATCAAACCCCTCAGACTGTTTTTCAGAGTCCATAGTCCCTCATGGTTCACCTCCCCTTCCAATTTCCCCTAATTCCCTTCTCCTCTCTAACTCCTCTTGTCCTCCATGTTATTTGTCATGCTCCACAAATAAGTGAAACCATATGATAATTGACTCTCTCTGCTTGACTTATTCCACTCAGCATAATCTCTTCCAGTCCCGTCCATGTTGCTACAAAAGTTGGGTATTCATCCTTTCTGATGGAAGCATAATACTCCATAGTGTATATGGACCACATCTTCCTTATCCATTCGTCTGTTGAAGGGCATCTTGGTTCTTTCCACAGTTTGGCACCGTGGCCATTGCTGCTATACACATTGGGGTACAGATGGCCCTTCTTTTCACTACATCTGTATCTTTGGGGTAAATACCAGTAGTGCAATTGAAGGGTCATAGGGAAGCTCTATTTTTAATTTCTTGAGGAATCTCCACACAGTTCTCCAAAGTGGCTGCACCAACTTGCATTCCCACCTCCACATCCCCTTCAACACATGTTGTTTCTTGTCTTGCTAATTTTGGCCATTCTAACTGGTATAAGGTGATATCTCAATGTGGTTTTAATTTGAATCTCCCTAATGGCTAATGATGATGAACATTTTTTCATGTGTCTGATAGCCATTTGTATGTCTTCATTGGAGAAGTGTCTGTTCCTATCTTCTACTCATTTTTTGATATGATTATCTGTTTTGTGTGTGTTGAGTTTGAGGAGTTCTTTAGAGATCCTGGATATCAACCTTTTGTCTGTACTGTCATTTGCAAATATCTTCTCCCATTCCATGGGTTGCCTCTTTGTTTTCTTGACTGTTTCCTTTGCTGTGCAGAAGCTTTTGATTTTGATGAAGTCCCAAAAGTTTATTTTCGCTTTTGTTTCCTTTGCCTTTGGAGACTGTCACCACTCTTGTTCAACATAGTATTAGAAGTCCTAGCAACAGCAATCAGACAACAAAGAGAAATAAAAGGTATCCAAATTGGCAGTGAAGAAGTCAAACTCTCTCTCTTCTCAGATGACATGATACTTTATAGGGTAAACCCTAAAGACTCCACCCCCAAACTACTAGAACTCATACAGCAATTCAGTCATGTGGCAGGATACAAAGTCAATGTACAGAAATCAGTGGCTTTCTTATACACTAACAATGAAAATACAGAAAGGGGAATTAGGGAATCGATTCCATTTACTATAGCACCAAGAACCATAAGATACCTGGGAATAAACCTAACCAAAGAGGTAAAGGAACTGTACTCCAGAAACTACAGAACACTCATGAAAGAAATTGAAGAAGACACAAAAAGATGGAAGACCATTCCATGCTCTTGGATTGGAAGAATAAACATTATTAAAATGTCTATACTGCCTAGAGCAATCTATACTTTTAATGCCATTCCGATCAAAATTCCACCGGTATTTTTCAGAGCTGGAGCAAATAATCCAGAAATTTGTATGGAACCAGAAGAGACCCGAAATTGCTAAGGAAATGTTGAAAAACAAAAATAGAACTGGGGGCATCACGTTACCTGATTTCAAGCTTTACTACAAAGCTCTATCACCAAGACAGCATGGTACTGGCATAAAAACAGACACATAGACCAGTGGAACAGAGTAGAGAGCCCAGATATGGACCCTCAACTCTACGGTCAAATAATCTTCGACAAAACAGGAAAAAATATGCTGTGGAAAAAAGACAGTCTCTTCAATAAATGGTGCTGGGAAAATTGGACAGCTATATGTAGAAGAATGAAACTTGACCATTCTCTTACACCGTACACAAAGATAAACACAAAATGCATAAAAGACCTCAACATGAGATAGGAATCCATCAGAATCCTAGAGGAGAACGAAGGCAGTAACCTCTTCGATATCAGCCACAGCAACTTTTTCAAGGAATCAGCTTTTATTTTTATTTTTATTTATTTATTTATTTATTTATTTATTTAAAGATTTTATTTATTTATTTGACAGAGAGAGATCACAAGTAGATGGAGAGGCAGGCAGAGAGAGAGAGAGAGGAGGAAGCAGGCTCCCTGCTGAGCAGAGAGCCCGATGTGGGACTCGATCCCAGGACCCTGAGATCATGACCTGAGCCGAAGGCAGCGGCTTAACCCACTGAGCCACCCAGGCGCCTAAGGAATCAGCTTTTAATTCTAGCTTCAAAAGTATACAGTTTAAATAAGTTGGCTAAAATCTTTGAGTAATATAAAGTCTGAACTGTGAATAGTTTCTGAAAGGGAATGAAAATTCTGTATTTATTATATCAGAAATTAGTTCAGTCTTTTGTCTCATGAAAGTACAAAATAGTGACAGATGTGAAGTACCTATACTCCAAAGACCAGTGCAAAGGAATTTTCTGCTATTTGCTTTTTAATATATAGCATATGTGCTTAAATTAGTACTCATGTTCATTAGATTTAGTTCTTTTTGTATTTTTGTGGGTTTTTTCTTTATTTAATTTCTTTTCAGTGTATCAGAATTATTGTTTATACACCACACCCAATGCTCCATGCAATAGGAGCCCTCCGTAATACCCACCACCTGGCTCCCCCGACCTCCCTCCCCTGGCCCCTTCAAAATGCTCAGATTGCTTTTCAGAGTCCATAGTCTCTCATGATTCATCTCCCCTTCCAATTTCCCTCAACTCCCTTCTCCTCTCCATCTCCCCATGTCCTCCTGGTTATTTCTTATGCACCACAAATAAGTGAAACCATATGATAATTGACTCTCTCTGCTTGACTTATTCCACTCAGCATAATCTCTTCCAGTCCCATCCATGTTGATACAAAAGTTGGTTATTCATCCTCTCTGATGGAGGCATAATACTCCATAGTGTATATGGACCACATCTTCCTTATCCATTTGTCTGTTGAAGGGCATCTTGGTTCTTTCCACAGTTTGGCTACCGTGGCCATTGCTCCTATAAACATTGGGGTACAGATGGCCCATCTTTTCACTACATCTGTATCTTTGGGGTAAATACCCAGTAGTGCAACTGCAGGGTCATAGGGAAGCTCTATTTTTAATTTCTTGAGGATTCTCCACACTGTTCTCCAAAGTAGCTGCACCAACTTGCATTCCCACCAACAGTGGAAGAGGGTTCCCCTTTCCCCACATCCTCTCCAACACATGTTGTTTCCTGTCTTGCTAATTTTGGCCATTCTAACTAGTGTAAGGTCGTATCTCAATGTGGTTTTGATTTGAATCTTACTGATGGCTAGTGATGATGAACATTTTTTCATGTGCCATTTCTATGTCTTCATTGGAGAAGTTTCTATTCATGTCTTCTGCCCATTTTTTGACATGATTATCTGTTTTGTGTGTGTTGAGTTTGAGAAGTTCTTTATAGATCCTGGCTATCAGCCTTTTGTCTGTACTGTCATTTGCAAATATCTTCTCCCGTTCCGTGTGTTGCCTCTTTGTTTTGTTTTGTTGACTGTTTTGTTGACTTTGTTTTGTTGACTGTTTCCTTTGCTGTGTAGAACGTTTTGATCTTGATGAAGTCCCGAAAGTTCATTTTGGCTTTTGTTTCCTTTGCCTTTGGAGACATATCTTGAAAGAAGTTGCTGTGGCTGATATCGAAGAGGTTACTGCCTACGTACTCCTCTAGGATTCTGATGGATTCCTGTCTCACGTTGAGGTCTTTTATCCATTTTGAGTTTATCTTTGTGTATGGTGTAAGAGAATGGTCAAGTTTCATTCTTCTACATATAGCTGTCCAATTTTCCCAGCACCATTTATTGAAGAGACTGTCTTTTTTCCACAGCATATTTTTTCCTTCTTTGTTGAACATTATTTGACCGTAGAGTTGAAGGTCCCTATCTGGGCTCTCTACTCTGTTCCACTGGTCTATGTGTCTGTTTTTATGCCAGTACCATGCTGTCTTGGTGATCACAGCATTATAGTAAAGCTTGAAATCAGGTAACATGATGCTGCCAGTTTTTTCTTTTTCAACATTTCCTTAGCAATTTGGGGTCTCTTCTGATTCCATACAAATTTCTGGATTATTTGCTCCAGCTCTTTGAAAAATACCGGTGGAATTTTGATCGGAATGGCATTAAAAGTATAGATTGCTCTAGGCAGTATTGACATTTTAACAATGTTTATTCTTCCAATCCAAGAGCATGGAATGGTCTTCCATCTTTTTGTGTCTTCTTCAATTTCTTTCATGAGTGTTCTGTAGTTTCTGGAGTACAGTTCCTTTACCTCTTTGGTTAGGTTTTTTTTTTTTTCCTAAAGATTTTATTTATTTATTTGACAGAGAGAGATCACAAGTAGACGGAGAGGAAGGCAGAGAGAGAGAGAGAGGGAAGCAGGCTTCTCACTGAGCAGACAGCCCGATGCGGGACTCGATCCCAGGACCCTGAGATCACGACCTGAGCCGAAGGCAGCGGCTTAACCCACTGAGCCACCCAGGCGCCCCTTTGGTTAGGTTTATTCCCAGGTATCTTATGGTTCTTGGTGCTATAGTAAATGGAATCGATTCCCTAATTCCCCTTTCTGTATTTTCATTGTTAGTGTATAAGAAAGCAACTGATTTCTGTACATTGACTTTGTATCCTGCCACATGACTGAATTGCTGTATGAGTTCTAGTAGTTTGGGGGTGGAGTCTTTAGGGTTTACCCTATAAAGTATCATGTCATCTGAGAAGAGAGAGAGTTTGACTTCTTCACTGCCAATTTGGATACCTTTTATTTCTCTTTGTTGTCTGATTGCTGTTGCTAGGACTTCTAATACTATGTTGAACAAGAATGTTGAGAGTGGGCATCTTTGTCATGTTCCTGATCTCAACGGGAAGGCTACAAGCTTTATCCCATTGAGGAGGATATTTGCTGTGGGTTTTTCATAGATTTTATGAAGTTGAGGAATGTTCCCTCTATCCCTATACTTTGAAGTGTTTTAATCAGGAATGGATGCTGGATTTTGTCAAATGCTTTTTCTGCGTCAATTGAGAGGCCATGTCATTCTTCTCTCTTCTCTTATTGATTTGTTCTATCACATTGATTGATTTGCAAATGTTGAACCATCCTTGCAACCCAGGGATGAATCCTACCTGGTCATGGTGGATAATCTTTTTAATGTGCTCTTGGATCCTATTTGCCAGGATCTTGTTGAGAATCTTAGCATCTGTATTCATCAGTGATATTGAAATTCTCCTTTTTGGTGGGGTCTTTGCCTGGTTTGACGATCAGGGTAATGCTGGCTTCATAAAAAGAGTCTGGAAGTTTTCCTTCTGCTTCAATTTTTTGAAACAGCTTCAGGAGAATAGGTGTTATTTCTTCTTTGAAAGTTTGGTAGAATTCCCCAGGGAATCCATCAGGTCCTGGGCTCTTGTTTTTTGGGAGGTTTTTGATCACTGCTTCAATCTCATTACTAGATATCTGTCTATTGAGGTTGTCAATTTCTTCCTGGTTCAATTTTGGAAGTTTATAATTTTCTAGGAATGCATCCATTTCATCTAGGTTGCTTAAATTTTTGACATATAACTGTTGATAGTAACTTCTGATGATTGTTTCTATTTCCTTGGTGTTAGTCATGACCTCTCCCTTTTCATTCATAATTTTATTAATTCGGGCTTTCTATCTTTTCTTTTGGATTAGTGTGGCCCATGGTTTATTGATCTTCTTGATTCTTTCAAAAAACCAACTTCTAGTTTCATTGATGCATCCTACTGTATCTCTAGTTTTTATCTCATTGATCTCTGCTCTAATCTTGAATATTTCCCTTTTGTGTGTGGAGTTGGCTTAATTTGTTTTTGATTCTCTAGTTCTTTAAGGTGTAGAGAGAGCTGGTGTATTCTGGAGTTTTCAATTTTTTTGAGGGAGGCTTGGATGGCTATGTATTCCTCCCTTAGGACTGCCTTTGCTGTATCCCATAGGTTTTGGCTGAAGTGTCTTCATTTTCATTGGTTTCCATGAATTGTTTAAGTTTTTCTTTGATCTGGTTGGTCCAAGCATTCTTAAGCAAGGTAGTCTTTAGCTTCCAGGGGTTTGAGTTCCATCCAAACTTTTCCTTGTGATTGAGCCCCAGTTTCAAAACATAGTGATCTGAGAAAATGCAGGGAATAAATCTCAATATTTTGGTATCTGTTGAGCCCTGATTTGCGACCCAGTATGTGGTCTATTCTGGAGAAAGTTCTATGTGCACTTGAGAAGAATGAGTATTCTGTTGTTTTAGGGTGGAATGTTCTGTATATATCTATGAGGTCCATCTGGTCCAATGTATCACTCAATGCTCTTGTTTGTTTATTGATTTTCTGCTTGGATGATCTGTCTAATACTGAGAGTAGTGTGTTAAGATCTCCTACTATTAATGTATTCATATCAATATGACTCTTTATCTTGATTAACAGTTTTCTTATGTAATTGGCTGCTCCCAATTGGGGGCATAAATATTTACAATTGTTAGATCTTTTTGGTGGATAGTCTCTTTAAGAATTATGTAGTGTCCTTCTGTATCTCTGACTACAGTCTTTAGTTTAAAATCTAATTTATCTGATAAGAGAATCGCTACCCCGGCTTTCTTTTGAGGTCCATTGGCATGAAAGATGCTTCTCCATCCCTTCACTTTCAGTCTGGGTGTATCCTTGGGTTTGAAATGGTTCTTTTGTACACAACATATGGATGGGTCCTGTCGTTTTATCCAATCTGCAACCCTGTGTCATTTTATAGATGCATTTAGGCCATTCACATTGAAAATGATTATTGAGAGATACGTTTTTATTGACATCATGTTACCTTTGAAGTCCTTCTTTCTGTAGATTGTCTCCATATATTTCTGTTCAATGATATTAGGATTTTTCCTTTTTTATAGAACCCCCCTTAATATTTCCTGTCAGCTTGGTGGTCACATACTCTTTTAAACCTTGAAGTCTTGGAAGCTCTATCTTTCCATCCATTTTGAATGTCAGTCTTGCTGGATAAATTATTCTTGGCTGTATGTTCTTCTCATTTAGTATCCTGAATACATCTTGCCAGCCCTTTCTGGCTTGCCAGGTTTCTGTGGACAGGTCTGACATTTTTCAGATGGGCTTTCATCTGTACATAAGGAACTTCTTTGTTCTAGCTGCTTTCAAGAGGTCCTGTCTACAATTATGATTCATCATTCTCACTATCAGGTGTCTTGAGGTCTTTCTAGATTCTATAATCTTGGGGGGAGACTGTTCTGTCTCTAGTACATGGATGCTGGTTCCATTTGTGAGATTGGGAAAATTTCCATGGAGAATTTGTTCAACTATATCTTCTAGTCTTTTTTCTTTCTCCTCCCCCTCAGGGATTCCAATAATTCTGACCTTGGAACGTTTCATGGTGTCATTTATTTCCCTAATTCTGTTTTCATGGCTTCTAAGCTGTTTGTTCCAAGCTTTCTCCTGATCCTTTCTCTTTATCTGTTTGTCCTCCAGATCACTAATTCTATCTTCTGTCTCAGTTACCCTAGCTTTTAGAGAATTTAGATTAGATTAGAACTCATTGAGAACATTGTGAACATCATCCCTGGTGGCTTTCACTTCTGCCTAATCAATTCCTTTTTGTCATCCGTGGCTTTCTCCAACCTCGCTATTGCCTGGATAATTTGTTAGCCTGAATTCCCTTTCTGACATATTGTCTATGTCCATAGCCATTAACTCTTTTGCAGAAGGCCCAGCCTCTGAATTTTCTTCTGTTGGGCATTCCTCCTCCTAGTCATTTTGGTGAGAGAAGGCTGAATGGATGTAGCTGAATATATTGACTGTGGTGCTGGCAAGGTGCACCCTGGAACGCTTCTGAACAATCAAGAATCCCCACCCAAATGAAAGAAAACAGAAAGAAAAAAAAAGAAAGAGAGAGAGGAAAAAAAAGAAAGTTAAAATAAAAGAGAAGGCCCAGTCAAATGGGCCCCAAGTTGAGATTTATGAAGTATACAAAGAAAAACAAACAAAAAGACTGATAAAAGTAGATGACAAGAGAAAAAAATAAATATATAAAAACAAAACAAAACAAAACAAAACAAAGAACCTCGTCAAAAGGAACCCTAAGTATAAGATTTATATACTACCAGGACAAAAACAAATATACAGAAACAATGGTGGAAGAAAAAGATGGGAGAGTGGTTATAAATTCTCAGTGTGAGTGAAGAAGGTTATTTTGATTCTTCCTAGATGTATCTTGATATCTTTGTTAAAGGACTCAACTTCCTAAGATAAAGGGGGATTAAAAACTGTTTTACTTATAGGGGTAGCATTCATTGGGGAAAGGGGATTACCTTGAAGTTTAACTCTATATGAATTAAAAAAATAAAAATATAAAAAATGAATAAATTAAACTAATCTAAAATAAAAAAATAAAAAGAGAAGCAAAAGAAAAACACAAGTATATGTATCAAAAAGTTCAGGTTAAAAGGTTATTATGGAATATGATGTACTGGACATCTCACTGTGATGGTAATAGGTTAAAAATTATCTATAAAAAAAAACAGAATAGTGGGAATGAATTAAAAATAAAAGTTGTATCTATGAAGTGGTGGTTGTGCTCCTGTCTTTTTTTTTTTTTCTGGTTGGCTTTCTGGGGGAAGGGCCTGCTGCGTGGTTTTTCAGGCAGTGTTCCCTGAATTAAGTCCTCCTGCCCCCATCAAGCGGGTGGGCTCTGAGGAAACAGGTTTTTCAGGCTTTTGTTCTTTGGAGGTTTGTTTGTTTTTTGTTCATTTGTTTTCTCTCGCTTTGGCAGCTTTTGATGGTTTTTGGAGGTTTAGAGGAAAGCAAACTGCCCCCAGATCTCCCTCTCAGAGAGAAGCCTCAGTCTGTTCCCCTCTGGGTGCTCCAGAGCATATAAATTCTCCCTTGGCCACTGGCAGAGCACGTTCCCAGTCATGGTCTCTGGGGTCACAGGAATTCCTGCTTGTACCCAAACCAAGATAGCCATGGCTGTCTGGGCAGCTCCAGACCGCCAGAGAGGTTCCAAGCAGCAATAGTGTACACTGAGATTTTCCTGCTGGCCTGGGCTAGGAATGCTCAAACTCTCCCGGTCTGAGAGCACTGGCTAGCACCTGTAGCACCTCTTTCAGGGAGGGGTGAGGTGCACGACTCAGACTGGTAGTGAGGCGTGTTCATGGAGAGTGCAAAAGGCTGTGGTTCTGCCGGCTAGTGAGGCTCCCTGCCTTTCATGGGAGCCACCACCCAGGCGCTCTCAGGCTGCTGGCAGCTCAGGGACCAAAACCTGATTTCTTCGCCACACTCTCTCTGGCTCAGCCCCAGAGGTGGCTGCCCTGGATCTGGGGACTTAAGCCCCTGTCCCTAACCACCCAAATTCCCACAATTTCCCCCCATGATCCTTTGCTTTTTTTGAGTGCTTTCAACCAGACTCCAAGTTAATGCTTGTCCCCAATCGCAGGGCACTCTTGTATTGGGGTATTACTTTCCAATGGGTCACTTCTGGTGGCACCCTCCCCCTTTTGTTTATCTTCTGATATCAGACCATGTTCCCACTCCACTTTACCTGCCCACTGGTGTCTTCTGTCCCCATAGAGATCCAGAAATGTGTAATTCTAATCTCAGGCTGGTATCATGGGTGATCAGAGTTCTTGGGTAGATAATCAGCTCACTTTAGGGTACTGGTTAAAACGGTGCCTCCGTTTCTACTTCCTGGCCATCTTGTCTCCTCCTATTTTTGTGGTTTTATGAAGGTCTGAGTTTGAAGTATCACTTTGTGTTTTAAGAGGACATTCAGATTGGATGAACTCAAATGCCATTTTAGTTAAAGTCCTGGTGATTGTAAGAATAGTTCCTGTTTGGAGCTTGTACCTATTTGGGTGAACCTCTTTTAAAAAAACTCTTTATCAATGAATGATTCAGGTAACACTTGAAAAAATTAAGTACCCTGGTATTCTCATCTGGAAAATGGGATGATTAATATTGGCTTACCTCTTTAAGTTCCTGTAAACAATAACTAATAAAAATGGTTGTAAGCACTAGTTAAAATACTAAGTGCCATACAAATGTTTGTTCAATAGGAAGAAGAGCAACAGCAGTACTTTGCATCTTACCAGATGCCCAAATTTTAAGTAAATTTTTTTCCTCCAAGTTCTGATGTAATTTATTGCCAAGTACAAAAATTATCTCAGTTTACCTATGCTCAGTGATGCTGACATTTAACTGATTACCATGAAGAGTGTTTTGAAAGAGTTTTAACATCTAAAGGAAATAGATAGGAAGTCAAGTTCTTTTTTATTATCCACCCTCCAACTCTTTCACTCTCTTACTTTCAATAAGCAGATATTAGTATTTCTGTGAACTCTTCAGAAGTGCTGAGGATAGAGAAAAATAAATCTCAAAATTTTAATTCCTCTGGCACTTCCATCTCAGTCTCACTTTCATTTTGATCTTAGATAAAACCAGAGATTTTAATTTTAAATTATAACAGCTGAAATTTATTTTGTATTTCTAAGGAGTCTTTATCATGACTGATTTAAGAAATGTACATTGTATAGGCTTTAGAAAAGAGATCTCTTAACTAGGTAAAACAGTAGGGCAGAGAGGCTGATCAATTTAAGAGAAGATCCAGAATAATTCATTGTCTAAACTGGAGATCCTCCAGGATTTACAATCCCTTTACCTACAAGTTCTCTTAAGTTACCTTTCTTGGAAATCTGTATACTCTCTATAAATTCAACTTCTATGGAGGAGTTAAGGATCATAGCCACCTCCTTACAAAAATTAGACTAGGTAAATGCCTGGGACTGCAAAATACTAAGTTTTGGAGGACAGGTCTACATTTTGTCTCCATCCTTCCTGTCAAAATGATTTTATTGCTACCAAAGGTGTCTTAGTTGTCCATGCATTCTTTTCTGTGCTCTCCATATTGGATGATGATGATGATAATGATTTTAATTTTTATTCTATTTTCTCTTCTCTTCTTTCTGTGGATTTCATAGTGGTAATATCTTTGGCAACTCATAGCAGTGGATTCCATAATTGGTTAGCATTATTACATGTGTTAGTAGCTAAAATATTTTCTTCCTTTGCAAAAATTGGGGAGAATTCTCCAACTTTCTTTCCTTTCTATTCTCACTTGGGTCTCTCATTGTTTTGCATAAAATATGGTCTTTTTCTCTTGATTATATATAATAAAGGGACTCAATGATCACCTTGGTAATGTGTTTCAGTGACTGGTCCTTCTATAATATAAAGTTTCCTTCTGAGAAAAAAATGCACACATAAAAAACGGGAGTATAGGGAGCTATTACCAAGCTACTGGACTATTACTGCCACAACTAATGCTACTTCTAATAAAAATGAGACCAACAGCAATATTAGTGTTAGTAGTAAGTACCACCTATTGACCCACACCATGTTCCATGGATTGTTATGACAACTTCACATACTGCATTTCATTTTTAAAGCCTTACAAATGTAGGTTGATTTAAATGATTTGCAGTGTTATTCAAAGTAAATATGCTTTTAATAGAAAAATCAAACTTGGGAACTCATATTGCTATCCTATTATTTTCAACTAACATTATTAGTATTCATCCTGGCATTGTTTTGATGAAGTTAAATAAACATGCTGACATTTTACTATAGCCTTGCTAACTTCCTTGAGTTCATCAAAGACCAAACTGCCTAATAATGAAAGCTTTGGTACTTCAATGTGTATTTGAATGGAAATAGGAAAGATTTCTATGTAGAAAATCTTGTTTTGCTGATGATTTAGTGTATTAATCAATGAGAATGAAATGTAAAATTTTCAATGTTATTTTTATCTACATTCTTGCATGTCTAGGATCAAGGAGTAAAAGTGTACATGAGAACATCAAGGATATTTAAAAGTGAGGTGGGTAAAGCTGGTGTAGTTTTTAAATATCATTAACCAACTGTCACATTGTCAGTTAAATTTACCTTTTTTTAAGCCTGTTTATGGTTCACTTTGAATAAATACAATAGCTGAAGGGAAAGGAAAAATTCCAACTTTCTGATTTGTCAACTTGAAAAATGATGAGGGCAATCAAAATGGATGGGGGAGTGCATTTTAAGTAGCATATGTTTGGGAGACAGATTATCTGCATTTTTTCATGTTTGTTTACAGATGGTTAATGTTATGCCTCTGTAACACTTGAAAGCATTTTTTTTTTTGGTTTGGTTTCGAAACTCCTGTCAATGGTTATGATTCTCGCAATGATAAGATACACCAAATGCTTTCAAATTGATTACTAGTCTAGAGGGGATTAGAAATAATCACAGTGCCTAAAAATGTAGGAATAATAGGGGGAAGTGCATTATTTGATATGAACAATGCTTCTTTCATAAGGAGGAGTTTTTCAGAGTCACTAGTAAAACCATATTAACAGATTGAATTTTGAAAACTGAAGGTATATTTAATAAACCTCTCACACTTGAATAACTTGCATAGATAACCCCATATCCATTGAAATATGAAAGCATATTACTTTGTCCAGTGTTCTCCATTATTCACTAACTAATGCAGTGCTTCCTTCCTCTTTCCCATGAATTCATATACCTGATTTTCTCTGAGTCAAGAATTTGGGAGAAACTTACCTGGGTGAGTCTGGTTCAGGGTCTTTCATGATGTTAGCCAGGATTATAGTCATTTTAAGGATTGAATAAGAGGTTGGAGGATTTACTTGCAAGCTCGTTTACATGGCTATTGTTAAGAGTCCTCAAGTTCCTCACTGGCAGAAGGCTTCAGTTCCACACTGCCTCTGGCTAAGTGAGTATCTTCATGACATAGCATCTGGTGTTCTTGAGAATAAATGACCCAGGAAAGAGAGAAAGAGGGAAAGAGAGAGGGAGAGAGAGAGAGAGAGAAAGAGAATTTTAGTGCTTTTCATGAATGATCTCCAAAGTCATACAGCATTTTTTTGTTAGAATCTCATCACTAAGTCACACTGAAGTAGAGGGAAATTAGACATTGCTTCTTGAAATGAAGAGGATCAAAGATTTTGTGGACATATCTTAAAACCATCACATTATTGGTCACTTGTCCCTTTTACTCATTCCTCATAGTCACTAAGAAAACCACCTGAACAGGAGATTTAATTTCTCTGTGGCTTAAATGGCAGCTATGGTAGTAGGTACCTATAGATTGTTCCTATAATCTCTTTAATATCTTAATTTTATTTTATACTTGATTAACAGTGCTTCCAAATAGAATTTAATTTTTTTTTCCTGGATGCTCATAGCCACATTCAAAGCAGTCTCTTGTTTATTTTCCAGGAAATGTTTTATCCATTCTGTGTTTGGCTCCTTTGATGGGTGCTGAATATGACATTTCCTCAGTTTTACCAGTGGTTTTCTGTTTCACTAGCATCTTTTATGGTAACGCTATGGATTGGACCTTGATATTGAGCAGGATGCTATAATACATGGCACACAAGTATAAAGGGAGCATTGAATTTAGAGAAGTTTTATAAATACATCTTAAATAAAGTTAATAGTAATTATTATTTTATGACAACATAAAAACATAAAACATAGAAACATACTGTGAATAGTTTTTTGACTTACATAACCCAGAAAAGCTATAAAATCATATAGATTTTTGTCCAGAAGGAAACATAGGAATGTTTAGTCCAAGGTTTTAATTTACAGATGCAGAAATGGAGTAACTTATTTTCTGGGATAAAGAGCTTTGCAGGTTAGAAGAAAACCTAATTAAAAGAAGCCTAATGAGAGTTTGAAAAGACCTGTTCACTTCTGCAGAGGTGGGTGGAGAGTTGGCAAGGTCAATATGTACTGCTCTGAGTTCAGCTTTGGCACACAGAATAACATACAATCAAAATCCCAAAACTCGAAGCCACATGTAATAATTCTCATCTTGAAGAAAGACAGCTCGGTAAATCAATCATAATACATCTAAATCAAGCAACGTAACTTTCCAGTATAAACTGGAACCAGTATAAACTGGTTGCAAACCATATAGCAGGAGATCAAAGTAAGTTAATTCATTAGATAGTTTTATTAGTTATAAGTCAGTTAAATGTTAGGGGATATTTACTACAAATTAAGACTAGTTTGGGAATACTGGAAGCCATTCTTATAATCATTAGCTAGCAGTAGTCCTTGTCTTTTAAGCCCATATTTATTAAGTTTCCAGCCTTTTTTTTCCCAATCTAGCATATCACTTTACCTATTTTCCTATATGGCCCATTCCATCTCTGACACTCTGTTAACATTCTAATTTTTCTAATCCAGTTTTCCTTATATTGTACCATCATGTTAAATATACCTTTGGCTGAATCCACCTATCTACCTTTTTGTAGTCTATAGGGGAATGCTGCATGATACTAAGAAAAAAAATTATACAAACTATTGTCATTTTAGAATATTACTATTTTAGAATATTAATATAATAATTAAATATTACATTTATAATATTTATAAATATATTTATATTATATATTTAGAATATAATAATTAAATATTACTATTTTAGAATATGGTTCTAGGGAAGAAGTGGGATAAGGATGGGATGCATAGTGTATTTAAAGCATTGGGAATGCTCTCTTTCT
This sequence comes from Lutra lutra, assembly GCF_902655055.1. Classification (NCBI taxonomy): domain Eukaryota; kingdom Metazoa; phylum Chordata; class Mammalia; order Carnivora; family Mustelidae; genus Lutra; species Lutra lutra. The sequence continues at coordinate 22,903,674 of NC_062296.1, read as the reverse complement.
TGATCTGTAAACAGGTATGTCGATAATTTTAATATTTTCACTATATATTTATGCTTAAGTCAGTTTTCTGTATAGGTGATGTATTAATTAAGGTTTTCCAGAGAAACAGGACCAATAAAATGTGTAAATATATAGAAAGGGATTTATTTTAAGTGGCTCACACAATTGGAGAGGCTTAGTGAGTCCAAAATCTAACAGGGGAAGCTGGAAGGCTGGAGACCCAGAAAAGGGATAATGTTGCTGATGAAGCTTGAAGAATCTGTTGAAGAATTCCCCCTTGTTTAGAAGAAAATCAGCCCTTTATTCTATATAGGCCTTCAGCTGATTGGATGAGGCCCATCCAAATTTATGGAGGGCAATTTACTTTACTGAAATTCCACTGATTGGGGCATGTGCACCTGAAGGTTTTATAGCAGCAATGTCCACAATAGCCAAACTATGGAAAGAACCTTGATGTTTATCAACCGAAGAATGGATAAGGAAGATGTGATACACACACACAAACAAAACACACACATACACACACACACACACACAATGGCATACTATGCAGCCATCAAAAAACCTGAAATCTTGCCATTTGCAATGGTGTGGGTGGAATTAGAGGGTATTATGCTAAGCAAAATATGTCAATCAGAGAAAGACAATTGTCATATGATCTCTCTGATATGAGGAATTTGACAGGGTGGATGTTCATGGGGCAAAGGGAGGGAAAAATGAAACAAGATGGGACCAGGGAGGGAGAAAAACCATAAGAGACTCTTAATCTCAGGAAACAGAGTGAGGGCTGCTGTGATGGGGGAGGGATAGGGTGGCTGGGTGATGGACATTGGGGAGGGTATGTGCTATGATGAGTGCTGTGAATTGTGTAAGACTGATGATGCACAGACCTGTGCCTCTGAAACAAATAATACATTACATGTTAATACAAATTTTAAAGAAGTTTACTGATTAAAATGTAAGTATCATTCACAAATATTCTCTCAGAAATATCCACAATGATATTTGACCAAACATCTAGACACAGTAGTCCAGCCAAGTTGACACATATTTAACCATCCCAGATGGTATATTACACAATAAAATATTTACATCAGTCACTTTTTCTGAGGGCCCCTCAATGCTACCTGACAATATTTCTACATTTCCCCAGTCAACTTTCTTTCACTATGTACAACAGCTATTTCAAAAAATTTTCAATCTCTTTAAGTCTCCAACTTTCTACAGTTGATTACCTTTTGCTTATTTCACAGAGAAAATGAATACCATTAAATTACCTTTACCCCCGTCACTGCTACCAGATCAGAAATTACATCTGCATCCACTCCCTTGTTTTCCTCTTTCCCTTTTAGAAGGGAGGGATATCCTTCCTGCTTTTCAAGGCAAACAATTTTACTTGTAATCTGAGTCCAGTCCTCCCATCCTCTCTTATCTTTGTAGTAATCTTGCTCTATGGGTTATTTCTCTTTGTATTGCTAACCTCTCTGTTTCTGTTGACTCATTCCAAGCTTCTATCCTCATTAATGGACCTCACAGACAAATAAAACTTTCCATCAAATAGTATTATCCTTGAAGGTTTTTGTTTTGTTGCTGTGAGATTTACTTAAATCCCAAGCAACTTCTGTTCTTTTATTTGTTACTTTATTTACATGTAACATAATTTGGATGTTGTTGCTTCATTGACTAGTCAGGGTGTTTAGCCTTTTTCATTTTCTTACCCTACAGACCTTGACAAAATAGGTAACAGGGGCAATTTCCATCTTTTGGAGGCAAGTAGAGCCTAAACGGGTCCAAAGTTAGGCTCTTGGGTTAAAAATTCTGATTTTACTTTTACTTGTGAGAGTTTGAGCAAGTTGCTACACTGTTAAGTCTCCACTTTTTTTTCATCTGAAAATGGGGACACTAAATGTGCCTTCCTCATATGATTGCCATTAGAGTTAAATAAGAGAAAATAAAAATATTTACAGTATCTGATACAGTAAGCAATGAATACCTGCTGATCAGTATTTTCCAATATGGATAAAGACAGACTAAAATGAACAACAATCTTTTGCTAAGAGGTAAGAAGGAGAAAAATACCCGTGGGGTAAAATTTCTTTGTGCTTCTTTGGAGAATTAATGTGGGAGAGTTTGGGCTTCAATTCAAATAAACAAACTATCTGTAGCATTTAAGTGACACTTTCATTATACTATAGAATGTTACTCTTATGCCACTGACTTATTTTGTAACTCTAAACAAATTTTATTTCTCTTTTCCCCAGTCTCTTAATTTTCAAAATGATGGAGATGGGTTAGACGCTTTCTTTGCTTCATTCTAAAACTAGTACGCTATATTTCTATAATTTTTAAAAAAATATATTTTAGGGCACCTGGGTGGCTCAGTGGGTTAAAGCCTCTGCTTTCGGCTCAGGTCATGATCCCAGGGTCCTGGGATCGAGCCCCACATCGGGCTCTCTGCTCAGCAGGGAGCCTGCTTTCCTTCCTCTCTCTCTGCCTGCCTCTCTGCCTACTTGTGATCTCTGTCTGTCAAATAAATTAAAAAAAAAAATATATATATATTTTAGTGATAAGTGATTATAACATTTAAATTTTTTCTCATATTTTTCCCTCTTAACAATTCATTATATTATGACTTAATATGTTCTATTTTATCATGTTCTATATTTTCCTCCTACTGGGAAATCTTTCTCCTCCCTGGATGTAACCATCATTTTCAATCTATCATTTCACCTAATATCCTCAACTGTAACATCCAGACTTACTCCTTCCCAGATTTTAGAATTTGTCATGGCAGCATGCATTTTAACCTCCCTCTCATGTTGTAGGAGTTTAGCCATTTAATTATCTTTTCTTGGATTTTGGTTGATAATCCAGAGGAATATCACATTCACTTTTAAGTGTTGCAGAAAATAGATTTCAAGTCAAATTCTATAGAGTTTGATTCTTTTTTTTATTGTGTTGTTAGTCACCATAAAATACATCATTTGTTTTTGATGCAGTGTTCCATGATTCATTGTTTATGTACAGCACCCAGCGCTCCATGCAATATGTGTCCTCCTTAATACCCACCACCACGGTCACACATTCCCCACCTCTCTCTGCTCTAAAATGCTCAGTTTGTTTCTCAGAGTCCACAGTCTCTCGTGGTCTGTCTCCCCTTCCAATTTCCCCCAATTCACTTTTCCTTTCCTTCTCTTAATGTCCTCCACATTATTCCTTATGTTCCACAAGTAAGTGAAACCATATGATAATTGACTTTTCTCTCTTTGACTTATTTCAGTCAACATAATCTCCTCCAGTCCCATCCATGTTGATGCAAAAGTTGGGTATTCATCCCTTTTTCTTTTTTCTTTTCTTTCTTTCTTTCTTTTTTTTTTTTTTTGAGGACAGACTCTATTTTAATAAACTCTATTTATATGGCATCATTCTTTTTTTTCTTTTTTAATTCTTTTTTTTAAAGATTTTATTTATTTGACACAGAGAGAGATATCACAAGTAGGCAGAGAAGCAGGGAGAGAGAGGGGAGGAAGCAGGCTCCCCGCGGAGCAGAGAGCCTGACGATGTGGGGCTTGATCCCAGGACCCTGGGATCATGATCCTAGCCGAAGGCAAAGGCTTTAACCCACTGAGCCACCCAGGCACCCCTTTTTTTCTTTTTTACATTTACACAGATACTTTACATTTCTTTCTTTTCATTTTATTTCTTTTCAGTGTTCCAGAACTCATTGTTTATAAATCACACCCAGTCCTTCATGCAATACATGCCCTCCTTAATACCCACCATCAGGCTCATTCACCCCTGCAACCCCTCCCCTCAAAACCCCTCAGCTTGTTCTCAGAGTCCAAAGTCTCTCATGCTTTTTCTCCCCCTCTGATTTATCCCAACACACTTCTCCTCTCCATCTCCCAATGTCCTCTGTGTTATTGCTTGTGCTCCACAAGTAAGTGAAACCATATGATAATTGACTCTCTCTTCTTCACTTATTTCACTTGGCATAATCTCTTCCAGTTCCATCCATGTTGGTATAAAATTTGGGCATTCATCCTTTCTGATGGAGGCATAATACTCCATTCTATATAGGGACCATATCTTCTTTAGCCATTCGTCCATTGAAGGGCATCTTGGTTCTTTCCAAAGTTTGGCGACTGTGGCCATTGTTGCTATGAACTTAGTGGTACATATGGCCCTTCTTTTCAGTACATCTGTATCTTTGGGGTAAATACCCAGTAGTGCAATTGCAGGGTCATAGGGAAGCTCTATTTTTAATTTCTAAAGGAATATCCACACTGTTTTCCAAAGTGGCTTCACCAATTTGCATCCCACCAACAATGTAAAAGAGTTACCCTTTCTCCACATCTTCTCCAACACTTGTTGTTTCCTGTCCTGATAATTTTGGCCATTCTAACTGGTGTAAGGTGGTATCTCAATGTGGTTTTGATTTGAGTCTCCCTGATTGCTAATGATGATGAACATTTTTTTGTGTGTCTGTTAGCCACTTGTATGTCTTCTTTGGAGAAGTGTCTGTTCATATCTTCTGCTCATTTTTTGGTGTGATTATCTGTTTTGTGTGTGTTGAGTTTGATCTTTATAGATCTTGGATATCAGCCCTTTGTAGTGTCATTTGAGAATATCTTCTCCCATTCCATGGATTGCCTCTTTGTTTTGTTGACTGTTTCCTTGGCTGTGCAGAAGCATTTGTTCTGATGAAGTCCCAAAAGTTCATTTTAGCTTTTGTTTCCTTTGCCTTTGGAGTCACATCTTGAAAGAAGTTGCTGTGGCCAATGTCAAAGAGGTTACTGCCTATCTTCTCCTCTATGATTTTGATAGATTCCTGCCTCATGTTGAGGTCTTTTATCCATTTCGAGTTTATCTTTGTGTACAGTGTAAGAGAATGGTCGAGTTTCATTCTTCTACATATGGCTGTATAATTTTCCCAGCACCATTTATTGAAGAGACTGTCTTTTTTCCACTGCATATTTTTTTCCTTCTTTGTCGAACATTATTTGACAGTAGAGTTGAGGGTCCCTATCTGGGCTCTCTACTCTGTTCCACTGGACTATGTGTCTGTTTTTGTCCCAGTATCATTCTTTCTTGGTGATCACGGCATTGTAGTAAAGCTTGAAATCAGGCAACGTATTGCCCCCCATTTTGTTTTTCTTTTTCAACATTTCCTTAGCAATTTGGGGTCTCTTCTGGTTCCATACAAATTTTAGGATTGTTTGTTCCAATTTTTTGAAAAATGCTGGTGGAATTTTGATCAGGATGGCATTGAAAGTATAGATTGCTCTAGGCAGTATAGACATTTTAACAATGTTTATTCTTCCTATCCATGAGCATGGAATGGTATTCCATCATTTTGGGTCTTCTTCAATTTCTTTCATGAGTGTTCTGTAGTTCTCTGAGTAAATATCCTTGACCTCTTTGGTTAGGTTTATTCCCAGGTGTCTTGTGGTTCTTGGTGATATGGTAAATGGAATCAATTCTCTCATTTCCCTTTCTATATTTTCATTGTTAGTGTATAAGAAAGCAACCGATTTTTGTACATTGATTTTGTATCCTGCCACATTACTGAATTGCTGTATGAGTTCTAGTAGTTTGGGGGTGGAGTCTTTTGGGTTTTCCATATAAAGTATCATGTCATCTGAGAAGAGAGAGAGTTTGACTACTTCTTTGCCAATTTGAATACCTTCTATTTCTCTTTGTTGTCTGATTGCTGTTGCTAGGACTTCTAATACTATGTTGAACAAGAGTGGTGAGAGTGGGCATCCTTGTTGTGTTCCTGATCTCAAAGGGAAGACTGTCCTCTTTTTCCCATTGAGGATGATATTTGCTGTGGGTTTTTCATAGATAGATTTGATGAGGTTGAGGAATGTTCCTTTTCTCCCTATACTGTGAGGCGTTTTGTCAGGAAAGGATGCTGTATCTTGTCAAATGCTTTTTTGCATCAGTTGAGACAACCATGTGGTTCTTCTCTCTTCTCTTATTGATTTGTTTCTTTTTTAAAAAGATATTTATTTATTTATTTGTTTACTTGACACACACAGAGAGAGAGAACACAAGTAGGCAGAGAGGCAGGCAGAGGGAGGGAGAGAGAGAAGCAGGCTCCCTGTTGAGCAGAGAGCTGGATGTGGGACTCAATCCCAGGATCCCGAGATCATGACCTGAAACAAAGGCAGAGGCTTAACCTACTGAGCCACCCAGGTGCACCTAATTTGTTCTATCACATTGATTGATTTGCAAATGTTGAACCACCTTTGCATCCCATAGATAAATCCCACCTGGTCATGGTGGATAATCTTTTCAATGTACTGTTGGATCCCATTAGCTAGGATATTGTTGAGATCTTAGCATCCATATTCATCAGGGATATTGGTCTGAAATTTTCCTTTTAGTTGGGGTCTTTGCCTGGTTTGGGGATTAGGGTAATGCCGGCTTCATAAATAGAGTCTGAAAGTTTTCCTTCTTTTTCCATTTTTTGAAACATCTTCAGGAGAATAGGTATTATTTCTTCTTTGAATGTTTGGTAGAATTCTCCAGGGAATCCTTCAGATCCTGGAGTCTTCTTTTTTTGGGAGGTTTTTTACATTGGCTTCAATCTTGTTTCTAGATATTGGTCTATTCAGGTTGTCAATTTCTTCCTGATTTAGTTTTGGAAGTTTATAGTTTTCCAGGAATGCATCCATTTCATCTAGGATGCCTAACTTATTGGCATATAACTGTTGATAATAATTTCTGATGATTGTTTCTATTTCCTTGGTGTTAGTCATGATCTCTCCCTTTCCATTCATAATTTTATGAATTTGGGTCCTCTCTCTTTTCTTTTGGATTAGTTTGGCCAATGGTTTATCGATCTTACTGATTATTTCAAAAAAGCAGCTTCTAGTTTCGTTGATGTGTTGTACTATATCTCTATTTTCTGTATCATTGATCTCTGTTCTAATCTTGATTATTTCCCTTCTTGTGTGTGGGGTTGGCTTAATTTGTTGTGGATTCTCCAGTTCTTTAAGGTATAAAGAGAGCTGGTGTATTATGGATTTTTCAATTTTTTTAAGGGAAGCTTGGATGGCTATGTATTTCCCCCTGAGGACTGCCTTTGCTGCATCCCACAGGTTTTGGACTGAAGTGTCTTCATTCTCATTGGTTTCCATGAATTGTCTAAGTTCTTCTTTGATTTCCTGGTTGATTCAAACATACTTAGCAGGGTGGTCTTTATCTTCCAAGTTTTTGAATTCCTTCCAAATATTCACTTGTGGTTGAGTTCCCATTTCAAAATATTGTGGTCTAAGAATATGCAGGGAATAAACTCAATCTTTTGGTATCAGTTGAGCCCTGATTTGTGACCCAGTATGCAGTCTATTCTGGAGAAAGTTCCATGTGTGCTCGAGAAGAATGAATTTTTGTTTTTCTGTTTTTTTTTTTTTTTTTTTTTTTTTTTTTTGTTTGTTTGTTTGTTTTTTAGGGTGGAATGTTCTGTATATATCTATGAGGTCCATCTGGTCCAATGTGTCATTCAATGCTTTTGTTTCTTTTGATTTTCTGCTTGGATGACCCATTACTGAGAGTGGCATGTTAAGATCCCCTACTATTAATGTATTTATATCAATACGACATTTTATTTTGATTATCAGTTGTCTTATATAGTTGGTTGTTCCTGTATTGGGAGCATAAATATCTACAATTGTTAGATCTTCTTGGTAGATAGACCCCTTAAGAATGATGTAGTGTCCTTCGTTATCTCTGACTACAGTCTTTAGTTTAAAATTGAATTTATCTTATATGAGAATTGCTACCCTGTTTTTGAGGTCCATCTTTTGAAAGATGCTTTTCCATCCCTTTTCTTTCAGTCTTGATGTATCTTTAGGTTCCAAATCGGTCTCTTTTAGACAGCATATGGATGGGTCCTGTCATTTTATCCAATCTGCAACCCTGTGTCATTTTATGGAAGCATTTAGGCCATTCACATTGAGAGCGATTATTGAAAGATACATTTTTATTGACATCATGTCGCCTGTGAAGTCCTTGTTTCTATAAATTGTTTCTGCAAATTTCCATTCTATGTCACTCTTGGGTTCTTTCTTCTGTTATAGAACCCCCCTCAATATTTCTAGTAGTGCCAACTTGGTGGTCACATACTCTGTTAAACCTTGCCAGTCTTGGAAGCTGTTTATCTTTCCATCCATTTTGAATGTCAGTCTTGCTGGATAAAGTATTCTTGGCTGCATGTTCTTCCCATTTAGCACCCCAAATATGTCTTGCCAGCCCTTTCTGGCTTGCCAGGTTTCTGTGGACAGGTCTAACATTATTCTAATGGACCTTCCTCTTCATGTAAGGAATCTCTTCCCCCTAGATGCTCTCAAAAGCTCTTGTCTTAAAATTATGATTCATCAGTTTCAAAATCAAGTGTCTTGAGGTCTTTCTAGATTCATTGATCTTTGGGGGTGATATTTCTGCCTCTAGGACACAAACGCTGGTTCTATTCCCCAGATTGGGAAACTTTTCATTGAGAATTTGTTCAACTATATCAGATAGTCCTCTTTCTTTCTCCTCACCCTCAGGGATCCCAATAATTCTGTTAGAACATTTCATAGCATCATTTATTTCCCTAATTCTGTTTTCATGGCTTCTAAGCTGTTTGTTTCAGACCTTCTCCTGATCCTTTTTCTCTATCAGTTTGTCCTCTAGATAATTAATTCTATCTTCTGCCTTGGTTTCCCTAGCTGTTAGAGAATTTAGATTATATTCTATCTCATCGATAGCATTTTTAGCTTCTTCACGGGTGGCTTTCACTTCCTCTTTAATTGATTCTTTTTTTTTCATTAATAGTTTTCTCCAATCTAGCCATTGCTTGGATAATTGTTACCCCGAATTCCCATTCTGACGCACTGTTTATGTCCATACCCAATAGTTCTAGTGGAGAGGGCACAGTCTCAGATTTTTTCCTCTGTTGCAAGTTCCTCCTCTTAGTCCTTTTGGTGAGAGGTGATTGAGGGGATGTGTAGCTTAATATGTCAACCACAATCCAAGCAAGGTGCACCCTGAAATGCTTCTGTGCAATCAGAAGTCACCACGAAAAAGAAAAAAAAAAGGAAAAAGAGAGAAAGAGAAAGAGAGAGACAGAAAAAAGAGAGAGAGAGAGAGAGACAAACCAGCCAGAATAGTCCCCAAAGGTAAGATTTATAAGGTATACAAACAAAAATGGACAAACAAAAAGACCAACAAAATTAATGACAAAAAAAAAAAGAAGAACCAAGCCAAAATGAACCTCACGTATAAGATTTATATACTACCGGAACAAAAACAAATACACAGAAACACTGACAGAAGAAAAAGATGGGAGGGTGGTTATAAATCCTAGATGTGGGTGTGGAAGGTTATTTTGATTCTTCCTTGGTGTATTTTGATATCTTTGTTAAAAGACTCAACTTTCCAGAGATAAAGGGAGATTAAGATTGGTTTATATACAGGGATAGTATTGATTGGAGAAAGAGGATTACCTTGATCCTTATATCTATATGTATATTAAAAAAATAGAAAAGCAAAAGAGAAACACAGGTATATGTATGAAAAAAGTTAAAAGGTTATTATGAAATATGTTGTATTAAAGTTCTTGTTGTAATGGTAAGTAGGTTAAAAATGAAAAAGAACAAGAATGGTGAGAACAGATTAAAAAAAGTTGTATCTATGAAGTATACAGGTTTTAGGGCAATATGGGAGATTAATATCTAGTTTTCCCCTGGTGTTGGGGTTTTACAGTTTTATGGGGACCCTGTGGTTGCTGTCCTCTCATTCTTTTGGCTGGATTTCTGGGGGAGGGGCCTGCCACATTGTTTTTCTGTTAGTATTGCTTGGGTTGAGTCCTCCTGCTTCCTGTCAAGGGGCTGGGCTCTGTGGAAACTGGTTTTTCATGCTTTTGTTCTCTGGAGGTTTTTATTCCTTGGTGGCTTTTGGTAGATTTAGTGGAAAGCAAACTGCACCCAGACCTCCATCTCAGAGAGAAGTTTCAGTCTTCTTCCTTCTGGGTGATCCAGAACACAGAGACTACCCCTCTGTAAACTCCACTGAACCGTGCAACCTCCCACAGGCAGTGCACGTCCCCAGGCACCGTCTCAGGGGTAGCCCAAAGTGCCCACTTGTCTCTGCACCCCTGTGCCACTAACACTGCGAGTGATATTGGTCCAGGGAGCCCGCTTCCAGTGGCTGCCTTTGCCTGGATACCAGACCGCTTGAGAGATCCCAACCAGAGATAGCACGCTGAGATTTTCAAGCTAGTGCTGGGAGTTTTCAGACTCTTGGCTGGTCCTAGAGGCCACCAACTAGTGCCCATATGGAGCTCTTCCTGGCACTGGTGGAGTGTGCAGAGTGCAAAGGCTGTGGTTCTAGAGAGCACTGGCTGGTGTATATACCAGACTCCCTCATATGCGCTGGGGGGAGTGGGCCCAGCCCAGCACTGGTGCTAGCAGCAGAAAGCCATGGGCTCAGGGACCATGGCCTGGAGGCTTTGCTGCACTCTCTCTGGCATGGGTGGTCACCTGGGTACATGGGCTTAGGCCCGTGCCCACCCAATTCCACCAGTTGCCCCTTAAGATCTTTTACTCTTTTTTAGTGCTTTTAACCAGACTCCAAGTTAATGCTGATCCCCAATCATAGTGCACTCTTGTATTGGGGTATTACTTTCCAATGGGTCACTTCTGGTGACTCCCTCCCCCTTCCATTTGCATTCCAGTATCAGTCCAATCATTCCTTGTATGCTTTTCTTCTTTACTGGAGTCTTCTGCCTCCATAGAGCTCTAGAAGTGCATAATCCTATATCTGAGGCTGATTTCATGGGTGTTCAGAGTGTTTTGGTAGATAATTAGCTCTCTTTAGGGGACTGGTTGAAACAGGGTCTCCTACTTCTCCACCATCTTGCCCCTCCTCCCTATTCATCCTTTCTGATGGCTGAGTAATATTCCACTGTATATATGAACCACATCTTCTCTAGTCATTCCTTTTTTGAAGGTCATCTAAGCACTTTCCACAGTTTGGTTCTTGTGGACATTGTTGTTTTTGTATAGTTCTATTCTAATAAAATCTCTGTCTTTCTATATCCCCTATGATATTCTGTTCATCTGTAAAATGTGATACTTGATTTTTTCTGGAATTATTAAAATAAATGGGTAGATGTGTGTTTACTATTTATCTTGTGATGAATACTTATACAGTTTTTTAGCTCTGTATTCTTTCAATTGTTCTAAATCAAAATAACCTAAAAATGACAACTGTAACAAAGAAATACACTAGTTTTAAAATAATCTTTTAGATTAATATCTATCAAAAATGGACAAACTTCAGATTCTACTACCAAAGTATATTAATACTAAAAAGGATTGATTCCTTTTCAATAATAACTGAATATGCATGTGTATAATTTATCATGATTAGGGTCACTTTCTATCAGGAGACACCCATCTCTCAATTACTTTGTATTTTGTTTTCTTGGGTCTATGAATTCATTGTTTCAATTATCATTTAGTTAAGCTGCATCTTTCACATATTAATAAATCTATTATTTTGAAAATGCAATCAATATGGTAATCAACTAATGTTGCTTTGGAGTCACTGTTTTCATGTAAAGCATTTTCTTTCTTTCTTTTATTTTTTAAAGATTTTATTTATTTATTTGACAGAGATATCACAAGTAGGCAGGGAGGCAGGCAGAGAGAGAGAGAGGGGAAGCAGGCTCCCTGCCAAGCAGAGAGCCCAATGTGGGACTTGGTCCCAGGACCCTGAGATCATGACCTCAGCTGAAGGCAGAGGCTTAACCCTCTGAGCCACCCAGGCGCCCCTAAAGCATTTTATTTCTAAAAGGCCCATATTAAAATGCAGGTGCTTCCTGGAGAAGTTATACTTTGATGATGATGACTATGGATTGGTCATTTTGATTACCTGTCAATGATCAAATGGAACATCTGCTAAGGGAAACAAAACCTTATACGTTCTGGCTATGAAGCTCTACCCATGAGAGGAGGGAAGAATGAAAACACTGTAGGAAAGGATGTTGGGAATTGAGGGACATTACAAATGCACCAATGTCCCAGAGATAAATGTGGTATTACTATATGAGCTGCACTCAAAGGTTTGCTAAAACTGTTCTCCAATCTGAATTCAGAAGTCTAAAACAAAAGCTCAGGACATTGTTTAATACCTCTTATTGGTGGTCATTTGAAAAGGATGTCTCATCTGCTCAGATTACCAAATGTAAAGTGGAGTTATGAAATTTTTAAGCTACTCTTTAGATTGTTGTCTTTCTTTTAGAACAGAAGTTAAAGAGTGTATTAAATCTTAGCTAAAGACAGTGAGAACTGAAACCATAATGTTTTAGATACTTTTATTCACAGATCATGTACTTTTCATTCATGAAGGCGAGAGAGACATTTGACAGTAAATATTTACCTTATAAAAAGTTATGCTAACATTTGAACTTTTCTTAATTATGATATTTCTCATTGAGTGGTTTAAAAAAAAAAAAAAAAACCTCTGATGAGAGAAATGAGGAAATAAACTGAAGTCTGATGTTAGTATACTGCCCTCTCTGACAGGCAAAAGCCCTTTGAAGAAAGGGTTTAATTTAAAAACAGAATCATAAATGCTTTTTATATGCCTTATATATGCATGGTTCTATTTTTTATTTTTTTTTACCTTCAACTTAAGATGTTACAATAGTTGTTATTAACTCTTTGCTGATTTGCTATTTTTTCTTTTGAAAATTTAAAATAACCATTGGAAAAAATCAAATAATCTTATCTCATACTCTAATAAACAATAATATTGTTTAGGTCCACAACTAAAATAATTTGGGTGTTAAGGGTCAAGTGTCATTACATTAAAGTAGGAAAATAGACTTAGATCACATAATTTTTAGAGCAGTGTGAGCATTCAAATACTGATTACTTTAGGGGAAATTTAGTAACCTAATATTGTCAGAAAATGATGAAATTTCCACAGCAAGAGTACCATGAATTTGTCTTACAAGAACTTAGCTCAAGTTTTCTCAACTTCAGCACTACTAATATTTTGGGGCAAATTCCTTCTTGTGGGGGACTATCTTGTGCATTGTAGAATGTTTAACAGTGTTCATTGACTTTACCCACTAATGCTAAGAGTATATCAGTAATATACTGTCCCCAAATACATCCAGATATTGTTGAATGATTCCTGGGGGACAAATCTCTCCCATTTGAGAACCCCCGCCTTAGCTGACTAAGTTGACCATACCACTGACTTAGCTGATCCATTAGATCCACCATCTTAATCTTTCCTTCACTATGATGTCATCTGCATATTATTCCTCTGAGTATTTAAGTTTATATATTTTTATAACAATGTTTTTAAGTGGTTTTAGGCTGAATCACATATGGCTTTTTTTCCCCATATGAATTACATCAATTTTAGGCTGGGAAAACTTATTTTTCTAGCCCCTTCATAATATATAGTAGAGTGATTTGTGTCAAATAAGACCATCAAAAATGTTGATTGACATTGATAACAACTAGTCTTGGGGAATGTAATGTTGTTTCTCTCTGTTTGGTTCAGGACATTTTATTATTCTATTTATATAATAACTAAGATACTTCCTGAAAATGCAGCCCAGGCTGCAATTCTATAAATAAATTTCAGTTTATGGTGTCTTAAAATAGAAATATACTTTAAATTGATTTCAAAGTCTACTCTGAGAAAACCTGAGCCCTACTTGCATAAAAACGTGAATAAATGAAATGTCATGAGACAGCCACTAATCAATTTTCAGTCATTTTCATCTTATAAAGCTAAACTAAACCAAACTAAAATAAAAAATCTTGCTCTGCTTTCTCTATTGATATATTGTGACCTTATCATAGATTCTTTAGCCATTTTAAAAGCTTTCAGTGCAAAGGGCTTGGCTCACCATCTGGAGAGAAGAAAGCTGACAAGTTAATCAAGCAGACTGATGATGTGGTGGCTAAATAAAAAAGGTCAAAATCATGTATTATTTCTTGAAATGTATCTACTGATTTGATAATAATGTCAAGTTCAAATCTTAAAGACCATTTAATAGAGTACCAAAAATTTTTTCTTGGGGCAAAGAAATTTTGACATCATAAAGTGAAGTCTGTGACCTATTTCAGCTGTTGAACAGAAGTCATTTATTCACTATTCTTTCACTCTTTCATCCACCCATCCATCCACCCATCCACCCATCCACCCATCCATCCATTTGTCCTTTCATCTATTCAACATTTATCAGACACTAGCTCTAAGCCTGGTACTAGGGAGATTGTGTTAAAAAAAATAAAACATTGTTACTGCCCATGAACAGCATACTGTCTAGATCAATATTTCCCACTACATGTTCAGAGGAATAATGATCCTATAAGATACTAGTTACTTACTCCATGGTAATATTTTTATTTTCTGAATTTTCTGGAATAATTAAAATAAATCTCAATTTTCTAATATGCCAATTATTTTTTACATAAATCTTAATATAAAGTATTTTAATATTGACCTTGAAAAATGAGAGGGTCTAAAATATCTGTTATAAAACTATAAAGTTAGATGTACTTCTGATAGCACTTTAGCAATTTAGTTGGATGTTTTCCACATTGCTTATGGTATAAAATTCACTTAATGTAGCAAGGAAATATGATGTTACTAAGACAATCTGAGAAATTCATTTCTCAGAACGGATACCTGTGTGGATGACTATAGGAAAATGGGTTTTAAAAGAAGTCTGGCTTCTTTCTGAAGAAAAAAAAGGCAAAGTTTGTAATTTGTAATTCATTTCAATCAAATTTCAAAGGTTTACTTACACTTTGGAAAGTGGGAAGATGGGCCAAATTTTAATCAATGAGAGTCATGATAAACATATCACTTTATAAAAAGTGATAGTGGGTTGAGGAAAGTAATAGAAAAGTTATTATTTATTTGTGTGAAGAATATTATTTTGGTAAGTGCTTATCAACTAGCACAGAATTGGGGATAAAGTCTTGATTTTTTGTCTTTACATTAGGTCAGTAGTTCACTTCTGTTTGTATATATTTGTTGATTCATACAGAAGTTAGCATATTAGCTCAATGTAATTTTAAGGATAAATTCATGCTTCACTCAAGTATACACACAAAACATAAAATCATTAATATTGTGGATGGCTAAATTTCAAAAGTTCAGAAACTCCCTACCGATCAGCAGTTAGATGAACCTGATATTGATTAGGAGTTTATCTAAATGGTTTATCTGGTACCATCATAAACTTAGAATGTTATTTACATAAGGTGAATGAAAATGCGAAATGTCTAGTTTCATGGAATTCTGATGTTTGGGGGAAAACTAGTGTTTTCAAGCACATTAATTGATAGTATTAAGTGTTATGTAGCATTAGGCACTTCAAAAATAAAAACTAAAAATTGGTTATTATGCTAGTGCTTATGGTGAATAAAATATATTTCTGTATCTTTAGTGATACCATAAACTATACCTGGTTGAAAAGGGTCTTATGTATTTATTGTGTTCCTACATTTATAATTTTTTTCAAATATTTATTTATTTATTTGACAAAGAGAGATCACAAGCAGGCAGAGAGAGAAAGAGGAGGAAGCAGGCTCCCTGCCCAGCAGAGAGCCTGATGAAGGACTCGATCCCAGGACCCTGAGATCATGAACTGAGCCGAAGGTAGAGGCTTAACCCACTGAGCCACCCAGGCACCCCTAAATTTCCAATTTGTAAGACTGTTCCATACTAGTTGCTCATGGCTCTAAACACTAAACCATCAATTATCATATATCTATAAAACCTCAGAATAATATGGTAAATAATAGAATTATGAAGAGTCATTCATATTGGAACATTTCAATTTTTTTTGCATACTGATAAGTGACCTTATTTAAATAGAATGGAAGTAAAGCAGTTGTTGTATTCTTGTCACTCTTCCCAAAATATCAGTCTAGGGTATCAAAATTTTTAAGTAAACATTTTTAGATATAATCTTTTTCTTTAAGATTTCAAAATTATATTATTGTAGATTTTACTTGTAGCAGTGCTTTTGCACCGAAGACAATAAGGGGAAGGGAAGATGAGACAACACTGGGACTATCCTTGAACATCTAGGACCTATGTTCATTATAATTATAATGGACAACAGTATAATGAAAGTTGCAACATTGATTGTAGGTTTACTATATGCCAAGAACTGTTACATTATCTTTCTTAATACTCAAAAGAATTTTGTGAGGTAGACACTGTTTTTATCTTTTTACTTGGAGATGTTAAATATTCTGCCCCAGCTCTTAAAGATGTAAGTTGTTTTGGGGTTTGAACCAAAGTTGTTCTGACTTCAAAGCTCAAGTTTTTGACTACTAGGTAACTGTGCCCCTTTGAGAATCCTTAGCTAATATGTATTGAAAAAGTGTCTTAGAATCATAAAATTGTTAAGCTATAGGTCTGGAAAGGCACTTCATTAGCTGGTGTGTAATTACTGATACTATTCATGAACATTCTCAGATACGGTAGTATGATCGTATGGAAGAAAACCAAACAAATTATCTGTGGGGGACATACAAACGCTCACCAAGATCTCTGATTACCTTCTTTGTGCACATAACTCATCGAAGATAGATACAGTCATATGACTTGCTTTATCTGGTGAAATAAGAAGAGAAGGGACCTGTAACATTTGTGGGTAGAAGAATTTAAAGTCATATGTGAGATTCTCCATGTTCTCTTTTCTTGCCATAGTAATCGTGGAAGCATGCATTTATCATATTGGGGGTGAGGAAGAAAGGCCAAAGCATCCTGGAATATTGAATGACCAAATACAGGTTAGATGCCCTGGAGACTCTCCCAGATTCAAAGTGGATGTTGTGTGAGTGAGAAACTTTTGATGTCCTAGGCCCCTGGGATATTGGTACATAGCCTGAACTCACTTAATCTGATTGAACATATTCAGACCACATGTGTTCTATCTATAGTTCTAATTTTCAAGATCACTAAAAACAAACCATTAACTTCCGTGAATCTTAGTTTTGTGTTTTAAAATTATGATTTCTAGTCTGTGTCTTCCTCCTGAGATTTGGGGGGAGATCACATGGTTATATAAAAGAACATATGAAAGCCTTCTATAAACAGTTTATTATTACTAAAGCAGGAATTATGGTTTCTTCATGGTCATTATTTGGTGAACAGTTTTCAGTTGAGTGGCTGATTTGTTTTCAAAAGTTAGGGTTAGAAGACAAAACGTATTATTTTATTATTTTATTTTTATTTTTTTAAAGATTTTATTTATTTATTTGACAGACAGAGATCACAAGTAGGCAGAGAGGCAGGCAGAGAGAGAGGAGGAAGCAGGATACCCAAAGAGCAGGTAGCCTGATGTGGGGCTCAATCCCAGGACCCTGGGATCATGACCTGAGCCGAAGGCAGAGGCTTTAACCCACTGAGCCACCCAGGTGCCCCAAAATGTATTTTTTTAAGATTTTATTTATTTATTTGACACACAGAGAGAAATCACAAGTAGGCAGAGAGGCAGACAGAGAGACAGGAGGAAGCAGGATCCCCACAGAGCGGAAAGCCCAATGTGGGGCTCGATCCCAGGACACTGAGATCATGACCTGAGCTGAAGGCAGAGGCTTAACCTACTGGGCTACACAGGTGCTCTGACAAAATATATTGTTAGGAGTGGTGGCAGAAAGATAAAATTCAAATGAACATATTGATGAATTTAAGGAGAAAAAATTAGTTGTTTAGTACAACATAGAGAATAAAAAGATATGTTCAACTGTTATGGCAATTAGACAAGGAGTTACAGCTGATTTTAGAAAGAAAGAAAAAAAAACCCAAGGATGATAACTGAGAAATATTTGTTTAAAAATATTTTTAAATAGCTAGAGATAAGCGCCTTAACTGTTAATAACCTTTACAATGTGTTTAGCATTTCTGAGATTTCTTATAAGTTCTAATTGTCAAGGATGTGAGGTCTACACTTTAAGTAAATTTTGGGAGTAAGAGACGAATATTGCCAGAAATTGAAATGACGTAAAAAGAGGAGTTAAATTTCTGTCTGTTTTTTCTTTTCTGTATTCTGTCAGTCTGAGGGACATTAAACAGCTCTATACTTTGAATCTCTTTAACTGAGCTTCATTTATTTAATCTCTGGAAATCTCTTCTACTGAGGGATAGGGCTACATTTAACATGTAATTTTCAGGGGCACCTGGGTGACTCAATTACTAAGCATCTGCCTTCAGCTCAGGTCATGATCCCAGGGTCCTGGGATTGAGTCCTGCCTTGGGCTCTCTGCTCAGTGGGAAGTCTGCTTCTCCCTCTCCAACTTCCTATATTTGTGTTCCCTCTCTCACTGTATCTCTCTCTGTCAAATAAATATATAAAATCTTTTAAAAAACATGTAATTTGCAAAATCCCAAATAATATAAATGGATAGTTCCATCTTCAAGAGGTGGAGATTACTCCCCTTAATCCTGCTAGTGTGAACTGGACATAGTGACTTATTTCACAGGAGTAGAGAACATGGAAACCAAGAAATACTAACTTTATAGCAGGGAAACCTGGCAAACACTAAAAAAATTGGTCATGGTTAATATCACCAATGATGTCATATACTTCTTGATGTGATATATTGAGAAAGGCACTTTTCCTCTGTGGTATTCTTCCCCCAAAATCATAATCCTAGTCTAATCATGAGAAAAAAATCAGAAAACCCAAATAAGGATATATTCTACAAAATTTATAACCAGTTCTCCTCAAAATTGTCAGTCAGAAAAAGAATTCATTAACATCTTATCAGTTTTTTCTCTGTACTTTTTTTGTTCCAGAATTCTTTTTCTGTTCCTGGATCTTATCTAGGATACCACACTGTATGTAGTTTCCATGTCTCCATGGTCTACTTTGGCCTTTGACAATTTCTTAGTGTTTCCATGGTTTTACTGATTGACATGTTAAATCTTCCTCAAAAGTTAAAAACAGGGGCGCCTGGGTGGCTCAGTGGGTTAAGCCGCTGCCTTCAGCTCAGGTCATGATCTCAGGGTCCTGGGATCGAGTCCCACATCGGGCTCTCTGCTCAGCAAGAAGCCTGCTTCCCTCTCTCTCTCTCTCTCTGCCTGTCTCCCCGTCTACTTGTGATCAAATAAATAAATAAAATCTTAAAAAAAAAGTTAAAAACAGAACTACCCTATGGTCCAACAATTGCCCTACTAGGTATTTACCCAAAGTACATAAAAATCCTTATTCAAAGGGAAACACACACCCTGATGTTTATACCACAGTACCTACAATAGCCAAATGAGACCATGTATCCATTGACTGATGAATGGATAAAGAAGAGGTGATATAGAAAAGATGGTGGAGGAGTAGGGGACCCTATTTCAACTGGTCTCCTCTGTTGAGCTGTATATATACCAGCCCATTCTGAAAACCCACAAAATCAGCCTGAGATGTAAGATCTTATCCTAGGTAAGAACCAGGAACAGAAAAAGTACATAGAGAAAAAAACTGGTGATATGTTAATGAATTATTTTTCTGACTGATAATTTTGAAGAGAATTTGTTACATATTTTGTAGAATGTATCCTTATTTGGGTTTTCTGATTTGTTTTCATATATAGATATCTACAGACAGAATATCTCAGGTGGTTGGTCTCGAGGTATGATGTAGGGAGCCATGATTCTGTGGGCAGATATCAGAAGATAAATGGAAGGAGAAGGGAGCCTCTGGGATCCTACACCACCAGGGAACAAAAGCCTCCTGCACTGGGGATTGGGCACAGACTTGCAGACCAGTAGTGGTGGGGAAAGAACTTTAGGGCAGCCTTCCAGACTGAAACCTGGAGCTGTGGGGGCATATGTGAATTCAGGGTGGCTGGCAGCTTTAGAAGAACAAAGGGCAGAAACGTGCCTGGACCTGGAAGTGAGGGCTGGGAGTGCTGCTGTGAGGTGCACAACCCAGGACGCTGTGGATTTTAGCAGCACAGACAGAAACGGGGATAGTGTGGCCTGGAGTGCTCAGTGGTGAGTGGACAGTGATCTCTCTGTTCTGAGACAGAGGTTTGGATACAGTCACTTCTGCTCTGACTCTCAGAAGAAATGTGGAAAGGCACCAGGGAAAGCCTCCAGAGAACAAAACCCCCCAAAACTGGTTTTCATTGAGTCAATGCTCACCCACAGGGGGGCAGGGCAACTCTGCCCAAACAGGGTTGCCTGAGTAACAGTGCAGAAGACCCCTCCTGAGAAGGCAGGCTGGAAGGACAAGAGGATGACAACCCTAAGGTCCTTATAAACCACGTGCATCCTGCTTGGGTTGTGATCAATAATTTGGACTCTGTATATTCTCTCAACTACCCCTCAACAGAATGATTAAGAGGAGGAACCCCCAACACAGGAAAGATTCAGAAACTGTGATGTATGCCACAGAACTAATGGATATGGATATAAGCAAGATGTTAGAGTTAGACTTCAGGGTAATGGACATAAGCAAGATGTTAGAGTTAGACTTCAGGGTAACAGTTATGAAGACAATACATAGGAGGGAGAAAACCATTATGGAAGCATAGATTCTCTAAGGGCAGAAACGAGAGCTAATCTGGAGGAACTTAAAAATGCTATTAATGAGATCAAATCTAATCTAGATACTCTAACAGCTAGGGTAAATGAGGCAGAAGAATGACTTAGTGATCTAGAAGACAAACTGATAGAAAAGAAGGAACAGGAGGAGACCTGGAACAAGGACCTTTAAATCCATGGAAACGGGATTAGAGAAATAAATGATGCCATGAAATGTTCCAATGTCAGAATTATTGGGATCCCTGATGGGGTGTTGAGAGAGGACGAGAAGATATACTTGAGCAAATCATAGCTGAGAACTTCCCTAATCTGGGGAATGAAACAAGCATTTGTGTCCTAGAGGCAGAGAGGATCCATCCCAAAATCAAGGAAAGCAGACCAACAGGCATGTAATAGTAAAACTCGCAAATCTTGGAATCAAGGAAACCATCTTTAGGGCAGTTGGGGGAAGAGATTCCTAACATATAGAGGGAGGAACATCAGAATGATGCCAGACCTGTCCAAAGAGACCTGGTGAACCAGAAAGTGCTGGCAAGACATTCAGGGTACTAAATGAGAAAAATATGCAGCCAAGAATTCTTTATCTGGCAAGGCTGTCATTCAAAATGGGTGGAGTGATGAGTTCCAGGACCAGAAGAGACTAAAATAATATGTGAACACTAAGATGGTCTTGCTAAGAAATATTAAGGGGGAGTTCTATAAAAGGAGAAAGACCCCAAGAATAATATAGAATAGAAATATACAAAGACAATCTATAGAAACAAGGAATTAACAGACAACAGGTGACAATAAAATCATATCTTTCAAAAATCACTCTCAACGTGAATGGCCTAAATGCTCCCATAAAACAGCACAGGGTTGTGGATTGGATAAAAAGACGGGAACCGTCCATATGCTTTCCACAAGAGACTCATTTTTAACTTAAAGATACACCCAGACTGAAATTGAAGGGATAGAGGATCATCTTTCATGCCAACGGATCACAAAAGAAAGCTGCAGTAGCAATTCTCATATCAGACAAATTATATTTTAAGTGAAAGACTGTATTCAGAGATATAGATGGACACTCTATCATTTTTAAAGGGTCTAACCAACAAGAAGATCTAATAACCATAAATATCTATGTCTCCAACATGGGAGTAGCCAACTACATAAGCCAACTGTTAACCAAAATAGAAAGACATATTGCTAATAATACATTAATAGTAGGAGACCTCAACACTCCACTCTCAGCAATAGACAGATCATCTAAGCAGAACATCAACAAAAAGACAAGACCTTTGAATGACACACTGAACCAGATGGACCTCATAGATATATACAGAACATTTCACCCTAACACAACAAAGTACTCATCTTCTCAAGTGCACATTGAATTCTCAAGTGCACATACTGGGTCACAAATCAGGTCTCAACCAATACCAAAAGACTGAGCTTATTCCCAGCATATTCTCAGACCACAATGCTTTGAAACTGGAACTCAATCACGAGAAAAAGTTTTGAAACTATTCAAACACTTCGAAGCTAAAGACCAGCCTGCTCAAGAATGTTTGGGTCAATGAGGAAATCAAAGAAGAACTTAAGCAACTCATGGAAACCAGTGATAATGAAAACATATTTGTTCAAAACCTATGGGATATGGCAAAGGTGGTCATAAGAGAGAAATACATAGCCATCCAAGCCTCATTCAAAAAGATAGAAAACTCCTGAACACACAAACTATCTTTACACCTTAAAGATCAGGAGAATCAACAAAAAATTAAGCCTAACCCACACAGGAGAAGGGAAATAATTAAGATTAGAGCAGAGATGAATGAACTAGAAACCAGAAATACAGGAGAACACATCAATGAAACTAGAAGCTGGTTCCTTGAGAGAAGTAATAAGATTGATAAACCACTGGCCAGACTTATCCAAAATAAAAGAGAAAGGATCCAAATTAATAAAATTATAAATGAGAGGGGAGAAATCATGACTAACACCAAGGAAATAGAAACAATTATCAGAAATTGTTATCAACAACCATATGCCAATAAATTAAGCAACCTGGAAGAAATGGATGCATTCTTGGGATTTTATAAACTACCAAGACTGAAACAGGAAGAAATTGACAACATGAATAGAACAATAACCAGTAATGAGATTAAAGCAGTGATCAAAATCTCCCCAAAAACAAGATTTCAGGGCCTGATGGATTCCCTGGGAAATTCTACCATGCATTCAAAGAAGAAATAATACCTATCCTCCTGAAGTTGTTTCAAAAAATAGAAACAGAAGGAAAACTTCCAGACTCATTCTATGAGGCCAGCATTACCTTGATCCCAAAACCAGGCAAAAAGCCCTATCAAAAAGGAGAATTTTGGGGCACCTGGGTGGCTCAGTGGGTTAAATCCTCTGACTCCGGCTCAGGTCATGATCCCAGGATCCTGGGATCGAGCCCTGCATCAGGCTCTCTGCTCAGCGGGGAGCCTGCTTCCTCCTCTCTCTCAGCCTGCCTCTCTGCCTACTTGTGATCTCTGTCTGTCAAATAAATACATAAAATCTTTAAAAAAAGACTTTCAGACCAATATCCCTGTTGAATATGGATGCCAAAATTCTCAACAGTACATTAAAAGGATTATACACCATGACTAGGTGGGATTTATCCCTGGGATGCAAGGGTGACTCAACATTTGTAAATCAATTAATGTGATAGAACACAATAATAAGAGAAGAGACAAAAGCCACATGGTCTTCTGAATTGATGCAGAAAACGCATTTGACAAAATACAGCATCCTTTCCTGATTAAAACTCTTCAGAGTGTAGACATAGAGTGAACATTCCTCAATTTCATCAAATCCATCTATGAAAAACACAGTGAATATCATTCTCAATGAGGAAAAGCTGAGAGCCTTTCCCTTAAGTTCAGAAACATGACAAGGATGCCCACTCTCACCACTATTGTTCAACACAGTACTAAAAGTCCTAGCAACAACAATCAAAAACAAAACAAACAAACAAACAAAAGGCATTGACATTGGCAAAGAAGTATTCAAACTCTCTCTTCTCAGATGACATGATACTTTATGTGGAAAACCCAAAAGACTCCACCCCCATATAACTAGAATTCATACAGCAATTCAGTAATGTAGCAAGATAAAAAGATCAATGCACAGAAATCAGTTGCTTTCTTATATATTAACAATATAACTGTAGAAAGAGAAATTTGAGAATCTATTCCATTTACAATAGCACCAAAACCATAAGATACCTTGGAATAAACCTAACCAAAGAGGTAAAGGATCTATACTCTAGGAACTACAAAACACTCATGAAAGATTGAAGAAGACACAAAAAGATAGAAAGATTGAAGAAGACACAAAAAGATAGAAAAACATTACACTCATGGGATCAGAAATATAAACATTATTAAAATGTCTATGCTCCTCAGAGCAATCTACACTTTCAATGACATCCCAATCAAAATACCAATGGCATTTTTCAAAGTGCTGAAACAAACAATCCTAAAATTTGAATGGGACCACAAAAGACCCCGAATACCTAGGGAAATGTTAAAAAAGAACAACAAAGCTGGGGCCATCATGTTGCCTGATTTCAAGCTATATTACAAAGCTGTGATCACCAAGACTATATGGTACTGGCACAAAAACAGACACCTAGACCAATGGAACAGAATAGAGGTCCCAGATATGGACTCTCAACTCTATGGTCAAATCTTTGACAAAGCTGAAAAAAATGTCCAATGCAAAAAAGACAGTCTCTTCAGTAAATGGTGTTGGGAAAATTGGACAGCTATATACAGAAGAATGAAACTTGACCATTCTCTTACACCATACACAAAGATAAGCTCTAAATGGGTGAAAGACTTCAATGTGGGACAGGAATCCATCAAAATCCTAGAGGAGAACACATTGGCCACAGCAACTTCTTTCAGGACATGTCTCCAATGGCAAGGAAAACAAAAGCGAAAAACAACTTTTGGGATTTCATCAAAATAAAAAGCTTCTGCACAGCAAAGGAAACAGTCAACAAAACAAAGAGGTAACCCACGGAATGGGAGAAGATATTTGCAAATGACACCACAGACAAAGGGCTGATATCCGGGATTCATAAAAATCTCAACTCCCCCAAACCAGATAATCATGTCAAAAATTGGGCAGAAGAAATGAACAGATACTTCTCCAAAGAAGACATAGGAGGGGCTAACAGACACATGAAAAAAATGTTTATTGTCATTAGTCATCATAGAAATTCAAATCAAAACCACATTGAGATACCACCTTACACCAGTTAGAATAGCAAAAATTGACAAGGTAAGAAATAACAAATGTTGGAGAGGTTGTGGAAAATGGGGAACCCTCTTACACTGTTGGTGGGAATGCAAGTTGGTGCAGCCACTTTGGAAAACAGTGTGGAGGTCCTCAGAAAATTAAAAGTAGAGCTACTCTATGATCCAGCAATTTCGTGATTAGGTATTTACCCCAGTGATGCAGAAGTGTGAAAAGATGGGTCATATCCTCTCCAGTGTTCATAGCAGCAATGTCCACAATAGCCAGTCTGTGGAAAGAGCTGAGATACTCTTCAACAGATGAATGGATAAAGAAGATGTGGTCCATATATACAATAGACTATTACTCAGCCATCAGAAAGGATGAATACCCAATTTTTGCATCAGCATGCGTGGGATTGGAGGAGATTATGCTAAGTGAGATAAGTCAAGAAGAAAAGTCAGTTATCATATGGTTTCACTTATTTGGAATTTAAGGAATAGCATGGAGGATATTAGGAGAAGGAAGGGAAAAATGAAGGGTGGGAAATCAGAGTGGGAGAGCAACTATGAGAGACTATGGGCTCTGAGGAACAAACTGAGTGTTTTAGAGGGGAGAGGGATGGAGGGAGGGGTTAGCCCAGTGATGGGTCTTAGGGAGGGCAGGATTGGATGGAGCACTGGGTGTTATACCCAAACAATGAATTATGGAACACTACATCAAAAACTAATGATATACGGTATGGTAACTAACATAACATAATAACAAGAAATAAAATTAATCAGGAAGACAGCAAAAAAGAAAGATGTGATATATACATTGGATTATTACTCATCCATCAAAAGAATGAAATATTGCCATTTACAATGATGTGTTTTGAGCTAGAAACTATTATGCTAAGAGAAATAAGTCAGTCAAAGACAGACAAATACCACATGGTTACACTCATACGTGGAAGTTAAGAAACAAAACAAATGAATACAGGGAGAAAAATGAGAGAGGAAAACCAAGGACCAGACTCTTAACAATAGAGTACAAACTGAGGGTTACCAGAGGGTGGTGGGTGGGAAGATGGGTTAAACAGGTGATGGATATTAAGGAGTGCACTTGGGATGAACAGTGGGTGTTGTATGTTTGAGTGTTGAACTACTAAATTCTGCACCTGAAACTGAAACTACTATTACACTGTATGTTAACTTGTTAACTAACATAAATAAAAACTTGGAAGAAAAAATTAAAATAATTGCTACATCATTATTAACTAAACCTCCATACTGTTTCCCAAAAGAGCTGGACCAGTTTGCATTCCCACCAACAGTCTAAGAGGGTTCCCTTTTCTCCACATCCTTGCTAACATCTTTTGTTTTCTGTGTTGTTAATTTTAACCATTCTGACAGGTGTGAGGTGATATACTAGTTTTGACTTGTATTTCCCTGATGCTGAGTAGTGTCAAGCATCTTTTCACATGCCTGTTAGTTATCTGTATGTCTTCTTTGGAAAAATGTCTATTCATGTCTGCTGCCCATTCTTAACAGGATCATTTGTTTTTGGGTGTTGAGTTTGATAACTTCTTTGTAGATTTTGGATTCTAACCCTTTATCAGATGTGTCATTTGTAAATATCTTCTCCCACTGTGAAAGTTGCTTTTAGTTTTATTGACTGTTGTCACTGTTATCAACAGTGACAGTTCCTTCACTGTTCAGGAACTTTTAATTTTGATGATGTCCCAGTAGTTTATTTTTACTTTTGTTTCCCTTGCCTCAGGAGACATATCTAGTAACAAGTTGCTATGGCTGATGTCAAAATGGATACTGCCTGAATTCTCATCTTGGATTTTAATAGTTCCCTGTCCCACACTTAGGTCATAAATCCATTTTGAATTTATTTTTGTGTATGATGTAAGAAAGTGGTCTAGATTGATTCTTCTGCACATTTCAGTTCAGCTTTCCCAATACCATTTGTTGAAGAGACTGTCCTTTTA
Organism: Lutra lutra; assembly: GCF_902655055.1. NCBI lineage: Eukaryota > Metazoa > Chordata > Mammalia > Carnivora > Mustelidae > Lutra > Lutra lutra. The sequence continues at coordinate 22,876,841 of NC_062296.1, read as the reverse complement.
TTACTGGATATTCTTTCTTCTTTTGTTGAAGATCAGTTGACCATATACTGTGGGTTCATTTTCTGGTTTGCTATTCTGTTCTGTTGATGTATGTGTCTATTTTTGTGCCAATACCATATTATCTTGTTGCCTACAGCTTTGCAAAATAGTTTGAACTCTGAAATTGTGATGTCTCCAGCTTTGCTTTTTTTTTTTTTTTTCAAGATTGCTTTGGCTATTCAAGGCCTTTGTCATTCCATACAAATTTTCTGGATTGTTTGTTCTAGCTCTGTGAAAAATGCTGGTGGGATTTTGATAGAGATTCCATCAAATGTGTAGATTGCTCTGGGTAGTATAGACATTTTAATGATATTTGTTCTTCCAATCAATGAGCATGGAATGTTTTTCCATTTCTTTGTGTTATCATCAATTTATTCCATCTGTGTTTTATAGTTTCTGAGTGCAGATCTTTTATTTCTTTGGTTAGGTTTATTCTTAGTTATCTCATATATTTTGTTACAATTGTAAATGGGATCAATTCCGTGATTTCTCTTTCTCTTTCTCCTAATTATTGGTGTATAGAAATGTAACAGATTTATGTATGTTGATTTTGTATCCTGCGACTTTGCTGAGTTTGGGTATCAGGTCTAACAATTTTTATTGGAGTCTTTTGGGTTTTCTACTTACAGCATTGTGTTATCTGCAAATATCCAAAGTTTGGCTTCTCCCTTGCTGATTTGGATGCCTTTTATTTCTTTTTGTTGTCTGATTGCTGAGTCTAGAACTTCCAGTACTATGATAAATGACAGTGGTGAGAGTGCACATCCCTGTCTTTTTCCTGACCAGAGGAAAATGTCTTGGGTTTTCCTGATTGAGAATGATATTAGCTGTGGGACTTTCATATATGGCCTTCATGATGTTAAGGTATGTTCCCTCTATCCCCGCTTTGTTGAGGGTTTTTGTTATGAATGGATGTTGTATTTTATTAAGTGCTTTTTCTGCATCTATTAAAATTATCATATGGTTCTTATAGTTTCTTTTGTTAATGTGGTATATGTTGATTCATTTGCAAATATTGAACCATTCTTACAGCCCAGAAATTAATCTTGGTTCATTGGGATGAATCATTCTTTCAATGTATTGTTAGATTCAGTTTGGTAGTAATTTATTAAGAATTTTTGTATCCATGTTCATCAGATATATTTGCCTTCCTTTCTTTTTTTATTTTTTTATTTCTTTTCAGCGTAACAGTATTCACAGATTTTGCACCACACCCAGTGCTCCATGCAATCCGTGCCCTCTCTAATACCCACCACTTGGTTCCCCCAACCTCCCACCCCCAACCCTTCAAAACCCTCAGATTGTTTTTCAGAGTCCATAGTCTCTCACGGTTCACCTCCCCTTCCAATATCCCTCAGCTCCCTTCTCTTCTCCATCTCCCCTTGTCCTCCATGCTATTTGTTATGCTCCACAAATAAGTGAAACCATATGATAATTGACTCTCTCTGCTTGACTTATTTCACTCAGCATAATCTCTTCCAGTCCTGTCCATGTTGCTATAAAAGTTGGGTATTCATCCTTTCTGATGGAGGCATAATACTCCATCGTGTATATGGACCATATCTTCCTTATCCATTCGTCCGTTGAAGGGCATCTTGGTTCTTTCCACAGTTTGGCAACCGTGGCCATTGCTGCTATAAACATTGGGGTACAGATGGCCCTTCTTTTCACTACATCTGTATCTTTGGGGTAAATACCCAGTAGTGCAATTGCAGGGTCATAAGGAAGCTCTATTTTTAATTTCTTGAGGAATCTCCACACTGTTTTCCAAAGTGGCTGCACCAACTTGCATTCCCACCAACAGTGTACAAGGGTTCCCCTTTCCCCACATCCTCTCCAACACATGTTGTTTTCTGTCTTGCTAATTTTGGTCATTCTAACTGTTGTAAGGTGGTATCTCAATGTGGTTTTAATTTGAATCTCCCTGATGGCTAGTGATGATGAACATTTTTTCATGTGTCTGATAGCCATTTGTGTGTCTTCATCGAAGAAGTGTCTGTTCATATCTTCTGCCCATTTTTTAAATATGATTGTCTGTTTTGTGTGTGTTGAGTTTGAGGAGTTCTTTATAGATCCCAGATATCAACCTTTTGTCTGTACTGTCATTTGCAAATATCTTCTCCTGTTCTGTGGTTTGCCTCTTTGTTTCATTGACAGTTTCCTTTGCTGTGCAGAAGCTTTTGATCTTGATGAAGTCCCAAAAGTTCATCTTTGTTTTTGTTTCCTTTGTCTTTGGAGACATATCTTGAAAGAAGTTGCTGTGGCTGATATCGAAGAGGTTACTGCCTATGTTCTCCTCTAGGATTCTGATGGATTCCTGTCTCACGTTAAGGTCTTTTATCCATTTCGAGTTTATCTTTGTGTATGGTGTAAGAGAATAGTCGAGTTTCATTCTTCTACATATAGCTGTCCAATTTTCCCAGCACCATTTATTGAAGAGACTGTCTTTTGTCCACTGTATATTTTTTCCTGTTTTGTCGAAGATTATTTGCCCATAGAGTTGAGGGTCCCTATCTGGGCTCTCTACTCTGTTCCACTGGTCTATGTGTCTGTTTTTATGCCAGTACCATGCTGTCTTGGTGATCACAGCTTTGTAGTAAAGCTTGAAATCAGGTAACGTGATGCCCCCAGTTTTATTTTTGTTTTTCAACATTTCCTTAGCGATTCAGGGTCTCTTCTGATTCCTTACAAATTTCTGTATTATTTGCTCCAGCTCTTTGAAAAATTCCGATGGAATTTTGATTGGAATGGCATTAAAAGTATAGATTGCTCTAGGCAGTATAGACATTTTAACAATGTTTATCCTTCCCATCCAAGAGCATGGAATGGTCTTCCATCTTTTTGTGTCTTCTTCAATTTCTTTCATGAGTGTTCTGTAGTTCCTTGAGTACAGTTCCTTTACCTCTTTGGTTAGGTATATTCCCAGGTATCTTATGGTTTTTGGTGCTATAGTACATGGAATTGATTCCCTAATTTCCCTTTCTGTATTTTCATTGTTAGTGTATAAAAAAGCCACTGATTTCTGTACATTGACTTTGTATCCTGCCACGTTGCTGAATTGCTGTATGAGTTCTAGTAGTTTGGGGCTGGAGTCTTTTGGGTTTACCTTATAAAGAATCATGTCATCTGTGAAGAGAGAGAGTTTGACTTCTTCATTGCCAATTTGGATACCTTTTATTTCTCTTTGTTGTCTGATTGCTGTTGCTAGGACTTCTAATACTATGTTGAACAAGAGTGGTGAGAGTGGGCATCCTTGTCCTGTTCCTGATCTCAACGGGAAGGCTGCAAGCTTTTTCCCATTGAGGATGATATTTGTTGTGGGTCTTTCATAGATAGATTTTATGAAGTTCAGGCATGTTCCCTCTATCCGTATACTTTGAAGCGTTTTAATCAGGAACAGATGCTGGATTTTGTCAAATGCTTTTTCTGCATCAATTGAGAGGACCTTGTGGTTCTTCTCTCTTCTCTTATTTTTTTCTATCACACTGATTGATTTGCGAATGTTGAACAATCCTTGTAGCCCAGGGATGAATCCCACCTGGTCATGGTGGATAATCTTTTTAATGTGCTGTTGGATCCTGTTTGCTAGGATCTTGTTGAGAAACTTAGCATCCATATTCATCAGTGATATTGGTCTGAAATTCTCCTTTTTGGTAGGGTCTTTGCCTGGTTTGGGGATCAGGGTAATTCTGGCTTCATAAAAAGAGTCTGGAAGTTTTCCTTCTGCTTCAATTTTTTGAAACAGCTTCAGGAGAATAGGTGTTATTTCTTCTTTGAAAGTTTGGTAGAATTCCCCAGGGAATCCATCAGGTCCTGGGCTCTTGTTTTTTGGGAGGTTTTTGATCACTGCTTCAATCTCGTTACTAGATATCGGTCTATTTAGGTTGTCGATTTCTTCCTGGTTCAATTTTGGGAGTTTATAGTTTTCCAGGAATGTATCCATTTCATCTAGGTTGCTTAGCTTATTGGCTATAACTGTTGATAATAATTTCTGATGATTGTTTCTACTTCCTTGGTGTTAGTTGTGATCTCTCCCTTTTCATTCATAGTTTTATGAATTTGGGCTTTCTCTCTTTTCTTTTGGATTAGTGTGGCCAATGGTTTATCAATCTTACTGATTCTTTCAAAAAACCAGCTTCTAGTTTCATTGATACGTTCTACTGTATCTCTAATTTCTACCTCATTGATCTCTGCTCTAATCTTGATTATTTCCCTTCTTATGTGTGGAGTTGGTTTGATTTGTTGTTGATTCTCCAGTTCTTTAAGGTGTAGAGACAGCTGGTATATTCTGGATTTTTCAATTTTTTTTGAGGGAGGCTTGTATGACCATGTATTTCCCCCTTAGGACCACCTTTGCTGTATCCCATAAGTTTTGGACCAAAGTGTCTCATTCTCAATTTCCATGAATTGTTTCAGTTCTTCTCTGATCTCCTGGTTGATCCAAGCATTCTTAAGCAAGGTGGTCTTTAGCTTCCAGTTGTTTGAGTTCCTTCCGAACTTTTCCTTGTGATTGAGTTCCAGTTTCAAAGCATTATGGTCTGAGAATATGCAGGGAATAATTTCAGTCTTTTGGTATCGGTTGAATCCTGATTTGTGACCCCAAATGTGGTCTATTCTTGAGAAGGTTCCATGTGCACTTGAGAAGAATGAGTATTCTGTTGTTTTAGGGTGGAATGTTCTGTATATATCTATGAGGTCCATCTGGTCCAATGCGTCATTCAATACTCTTGTTTCTTTATTGATTTTCTGCTTCGATGATCTATTTGTGAGAGAAGCATGTTACGATCTCCTACTATTAATGTATTCATATCAATATGACTGTTTATCTTGATTAACAGTTTTCTTATGTAATTGGCTGCTCCCATATTGGGGGCATAGATATTTACAATTGTTAGATCATCTTGGTGGGTAGTCCCTTTAAGAATTATGTAGTGTCCTTCTGCATCTCTGACTACAGTCTTTAGTTTCAAATCTAATTTATCTGATATGAGAATCGCTACCCCGGCCTTCTTTTGAGGCCCATTGGCATGAAAGATTCTTCTCCATCCCTTCACTTTCAGTCTGGGTGTATCTTTAGATTCAAAATGGGTCTCTTGTAGACAACATATGGATGGGTCCTGTCATTTTATCCAATCTGCAACCCTGTGTCAATTTATGGGCGCATTTAGGCCATTCACATTGAGAGTGATTATTGATAGATACGTTTTTATTGACATCGTGTTACCTTTGAAGTCTTTCTTTCTGTAGATTGTCTCTATATTTCTGTTCAATGTTATTCTTAGGATTTTTCCTCTTTTATAGAACCTCCCTTAATATTTCCTGCAGTGTTGGCTTGGTGGTTGCATAGTCTTTTTTTTTTTTTTTAAAGATTTTATTTATTTATTTGACAGAGATCACAAGTAGGCAGAGAGGCAGACAGATAGAGAGAGGTGAAAGTAGGCTCCCTGCAGAGCACAGAGCCCGACGTGGGGCTCGATCCCAGGACATTGGGACCATGACCTGAGCCAAAGGCAGAGGCTTTAACCCACTGAGCCACCCAGGTGCCCCGGTTGCATAGTCTTTTAAGCCTTGCCGGTCTTGGAAACTCTTTATCTCTCCATCCATTTTGAATGTCAATCTTGCTGGATAAAGTATTCTTGGCTTCATGTTCTTCTCATTTAGTGCCCTGAATATATCTTGCCAGCCCTTTGTGGTTTGCCAGGTCTCTGTGGACAGGTCTGACATTATTCTGATGGGCTTTCCTCTGTAAGTAAGGAGCCTCTTTGTCCTAACCTCTTTGAAGAGATTGTATCTACAATTATGATTCCTCACTTTGACTATCAGGTGTCTTGATGTTTTTTTGGAATCTATAATCTTGGGTGGAGACCGTTCGGCCTTTAGTACATGAACACTGGTTCCATTTGCGAGATTGGGAAAATTTTCATGAAGAACTTGTTCCACTATATCTTCTAAACTTCTTTCTTTCTCCTCCACTTCAGGGATTCCAATAATTCTGACGTTGGAACATTTCATGGCATCATTTATTTCCCTGATTCTGTTTTTGTGGCTTCTAAGCTGTTTGTTCCAGGCTTCTTCCTGATCCTTTCTCTCTATCTGTTTCTCCTTCAGATCCCTAATTCTATCTTCTGTCTCAGTTACCCTAGCTTTTAGAGAATTTAGGTTAGATTGGAACTCATTGAGAGCATTGTGAACCTCATCACTGGTAGCTTTCAGCTCTGCCCTAACATTGTGAATATCATCCCTGGTCGCTTTCAGTTCTGCCCTAATCAATTCTGTTTGGTCATCCATGGCTTTCTCCAACCTAGCTATTGCCTGGATAATTGTTAGCTTGAATTCTCTTTCTGACATATTGTCTATGTTGATAGCCATTAGCTCTGTTGCAGAAGGCCCATCCTCTGTATTTTTCTTCTGTTGTGCATTCCTCCTCCTAGTCATTTTGGTGAGAGATGACTGAACGGATGTAGCTGGATGTATCGACTGTGGTGCAGTCAAGGTGCACCCTGGAATGCTTCTGAGCAATCAGGATTCCCCACCCAAACGAAAGAAAAAAGAAAAGAAAAAAGAAAAAGAAAAAAAAAAGAGAGAGAGAGAGAGAGGCAGGAAAGAAAAGGAAGATAAAAGAGAAGGTTCGGCCCAAGGTAAGATTGATGAAGTATACAAACAAAAATAGACAAATAAAAAGACTGATAAAAGTATATGACAAGAGAAAAAAATATATATATATATGCAAAAAAAAGGAAGAACCTCGTCAAAAAGAACCCCAAATGTAAGATTTATATACTATCAGGACAAACACAAATACACAGAAACACTGGTGGAAGAAAAAGATGGGAGAGTGGTTATAAATTCTCAGTGTGGGCAAGGAAGTTTATTTTGATTCTTCCTGGATGTATCTTGATATCTTTGTTAAAGGACTCAACTTTCCTAAGATAAAGGGGGATTAAAAATTGGTTTACCTATAGGGGTAGCATTGATTGGGGACAGGGGATTACCTTGAAGTTTAACTCTATATGACTATTAGAAAATAAAAATAAAAAAGGAATAAACTAGACTAAACTAAACTAAAATTTAGGAAAAAAATTAAAAAAATAGAAATGCAAAGGGAAAACACAGTTGTATGTATCAAAATGTTCAGGTTAGAAGGTTATTTGGAATTTGATGAACTGGACATCTCACTGTGATGGTAAATAGGTTAAAATATTTAAAAAAGTGAGCCAAAATAGTGGGAATGAGTTAAAAATAAAAGTTGTCCTATGAAGTAGTTGTGGTTGCTCTCTTGTTGTCATTTTTTTTTTCTTTTTCTTTCCTGCTTGGTTTTCTGAGGGAGGGGCCTGTCACATGGGTTTTCAGTCAATGATGTTCCCTGAGTTAAGTCCTCCTGCCACCCTCAAGGGGGTGGGCTCTGAGGAAACCGTTTTTTTTCAGGCTTTTGTTCTCTGGAGGTTTTTGCTTGTTCACTTTTTTTTTTCTCTTGCCTTGACAACTTTTGATGGTTTTGTAGGTTTAGAGGAAAGCAAACCGCACCCTGACCTCCCTCTCAGAGAGAAGCCTCAGCCTGGTATCCTGTGGGTGCTGCAGAGCCCATATAAATTCCCCCTTGGCCGCTAGCAGAGCAGGTTCCAAGTCGCAGTCCCTGGGGACACAGGGTATTCTGCTTGTACTCAAAACTACGGCAGCGGCGGCTGTCTGGGCAGCTCCAGACCACCAGAGAGGTTCTAAGCAGCGATTGCACACTGAGATTTTCCCGCTGGCCTGGGCTGGAGCTGGGAGTGCCTGGTCTTTCTGGATCTAAGAGCACCTGGCTTGCGTCCACCTCTCTCAGGGGAGGGTGTGGGTCACGCGCGCGTCTCAGGCTCTGAAACAATGGCGTGGTTCTAAGAGTGCCTGGCTGGGCCTTCGCACACCTCTCTCAGGGGAGGGTGAGGGGCGCACGTCTCAGGCTCTGTAGCACGGCTCAGCGTTCTGCCATCTGGTGAGGCTCCCAGCCCCTCACAGGAGCCAGACCCCATGCGTTCTCTGGCATGGCTGGCAGCTCAGGGACCAAGACCTGGTTTCTCCGCCACACTCTCTGTGGCTCAGCACCAGGGGAGGCTGTTCTGGGTCCGGGGACTTAAGCCCCTGTCTCTAGCTGCCCCGATTCCCACAATACCCCACGCGCTCCTTTGCTCTTTCTGAGTGATTTCAACCAGTCTCCAAGTTAATGCTGGTCCCCAGATGCAGGGCGCTCTCGTGTTAGGGGTATTACTTTCCAATCGGTCGCCTCTGGTGCCTCCCTCCCCCTTTTGTTTATCTTCCGATATCAGTCTGACGTTCCCACTCCACTTTACCTGCCCACTGGCATCTTCTGCCCCTGTAGAGATCCAGATGTGTATAATTCTGATCTCAGGCTGATTTCATGGGTGATCGGAGTTCTTTGGTAGGTAATCAGCTCATTTTAGGGTACAGGTTGAAACAGCGCCTCCTCCTACTTCCCCGCCATCTTGTCTCAGAGTGCCACCCAAATGTTTTTTTTTTTAATTTTTAATTTTTTCAGCGTAACAGTATTCATTATTTTTGCACCACACCCAGTGCTCCATGCAATCCGTGGGTATTGTAGAGGGCACGGATTGCAAAATGTTTTTTAAAATCAATCTTTCTTGAGTAATTTTCTGTCTTAGAGTCTCTGTTTTTACATCTGGCTTGTGGAAATATCATTTTTCAAATCAAGAAGAACTTTAAATATCCAAACCTTCTTTCCTTTGACTTTCTTCCCCTTTTCAGTGCTTTTTTTGGGCCAGTATGTGCCAGTATAGTGCACAGGCACTTTTTCTTAGAGCAATGAGGCAAATGCCTACTCATATAGATTACTTTCCTGTCAACTCGTCCCTTTGGAGGGACAAAACATTCACACAGTAACCTATAGATGTATGGATGTGTACATATAATACCTGTTCTCTCATATATATGAATATAAATATATAAAATAGATGATTCTGTTTTCATGCCAACATGTTTGGATATCAATAAATATTTTACCTTAAGGTACTTATGCTGACATTAACCCACCCTTGACTAAAAATGGGTCATGTGAAGTTAAAATAAAAAGGATCAGAGAATAATTTTATTTTTAATGTTTTTATTATGTTAAATTAGCCAACATATAATACATCATTAGTTTCTGAGAGCAATTTTAAAAGCTTTTCATATTTTACCAATATAATCTTACCATAAGATATTATGAAAATACTAAAATATAACCCATCTCTCTATCTCTCTGTCTCTTTCTCTCTCACACACACATACTTTTATGTCTACAGAAAACAATATATGCACATAATGGCCTAATGTTTTATATCTCATACTTTCCCCATTCTGAATTCTTACTTTATACAAAATAACACAACTCTGCTGCCATAGGGCATATAAGAAAAATGAAATCTGGAGTAACTATGAATTATGATATCTATTAAAGATTTAGGATGTATGTAAATGACACACATAATATCTCCAGTATTTTTTTGTTTTCTTTCTTTCTTTCTTTCTTTTTTTTTTTTTTTTTTTTTTTTTTTGGTTTGTGAAAGGAAGACTACAGTGTGATTTCTTAAGGTTGTACAACATGGTAATTTATTAGATAAAAGTGACTAATGCACCATCACTACAGTACTAGAGTACCCTGAATCTGACTGTATATTTACATTTAAAAAAAACATTATTTGTTTATTTGAGAGAATGAAAGCATGAACAGAGGGAGGGGCAGAAGGAGAAGCAGATTCCCTGCTGAGTGGGGAGCTCAGGGTATGGCTCAATCCCAGGACCTTGGGAACCTGACCTGAACCAAAGGCAGATGCTTAGCCAACTGAGCCACCCAGGCACCCCAACCATGTATTTATCTTTACCAGTGAGTTTTATAATTTCATGTGCTTTCATGTTGTTATTTAGTGACCTTTCATTTCAATTTAAAGAATTTCTTTTAGCATATTTGTAAACCAGCTCTAGTGGTAAAAAAAAAAAAACTTAGCTTTTGTTTGGGAATGCCTTTACCTCTCCATTTCTGAAGGACAGCTTTTCCAAATAGAATATTATTGATTGGCAGAATTTTTTTCTTTGAGCATTTTGAATATATCATCCCACTCTCTCCTGGCCTGCAAAGTTCCTGCTGAGAAAACTGCTGATAGCCTTATAGGGGTTCCCTTGTATGTGGTGAGTACATTTTGCTTCTTTCAAAATTCTCTGTCTTTGACATTTGGTAATTTGATTATAATGTGTCTCAGGGTAATCTTTGGGTTGATCTTGCTTGGGGCACTTTGAGCTTCCTGTATCTGCAGTTCCATATCCCTCCTAAGATTTGGGAGGTTTTCAGCCATTATTTCTTTAAATAAACTTTCTGTCACTTTCCCTCTCTTCTCCTGTACCTACATACATTTTCTTGACAGGGTACCATAGGTTTGTATGCTTTCGTCACTCTTTTTTTTTTTTTTTTTTTTTTTTTGCTCTTTGTTCCTTTAACTGGCCAATTTCAAATGACCTATCCTTGAGGTTTCTGATTTTTTCCTCTGCATGATTGAAGCTCTCTGTTGAATTTTTTCAGTTCTTTCATTATATTCTTCAGCTTTAGGACTTCTGTTTAGGTTTTATATTGCTTCTATTTCTTTATTAAACTTCTCATATTGTTCATGCATTATTTTCCCGATTCTGTTTCATTGTCTACCTGTGTTTTCTCTCATTTCATTGAGCTTATTTAAGAAAATTATTTTGAATTCTTTGTTAGATTATTTATAGATATCTGTTTCTTTAGGGTTGGTTATTGCAGTTGCATTAATTTCCTTTGGTGGTGTCATGTTTATCTGATTCTTTGTACTCGATGTTACCTTGCATTGGTGTCTGTGCATATTAGGATGCAAACACTTCTTCCAGGCTTTACAGACTGTTTTGGCAAGTAAAGACCTTCCCTTGTCAGGTCCCCAGGCTGATGGAATTATCTTTGAAATCATAGTCTAGTGGGGTTGGAGCTGGGGCAAATGACTACTGCTGGGTCTGCAGTGGGGTCTGTGGTTGGCAGGCCTGTTACTAGAGGTTGTCAAGTGTGGATTCTGTTCAGTCCCTGGGTGGATGAGACTCACTTTAGGACATGGTTCCATAGGGCTGGCATTGGGACAAGGGTCTGCAGATGATGGGCCTTTTGCCAAGTGCATGTGTGGGTGTGGTTTCCTCTTAATCCCTGAGATAGCTTTCAACAGGTCACTGGGTGGATCCTAGGGTAGGGAGGATTGGTCTCAGACTGCAGTTGAGAGAGGCTGTAACTGAGTCATTCCTCAATACTTTTGGATTATATAAAGTGAAAAGTAAAGATACACACTCAGTTTATCCAATCTTTCATGTCAATGCTTCCTGAATTTTTCCAAATTTTAGATATCCATGCATTTTAAATTGACTGCAAAAACCAGTGTAGTATCAGATCACCAACTGCCTATCCAGTGTAAAGGAAATCACTGTGGTTGCTGAAATTGGAAATTTCCTTACCTGAATTATTTGAACGTCCTTTTGTTTCCAAAATAGTGTCAATTCATTATTAACATCCTGAAATTGATGTTTTCAATATAAGCAAATTTTTGAACTCTCAGTTTGTTGCAGAGCAATATATTTTATTAGGCTTGCATTAAATTAGGAAATTTACCATGCTATTCATTAAAAGCATAAAGATAACATCTCAAATTTCAAATTCCAAGCATATTATTAAAGATGCATCTTTTTGTGATAGAGGAGTCATGGTATAGAATTATTTGAAGAATTATATTTTACATATTATTTTCAATAAAAGTGAAAACTTTGAACCCATTGAAATTGCTTACTTTTTCAAAAGTTTGCAGACTTATTGTCTAAAAGATATTCCCTCTGCCAACGCCCTGCCCCAAATATGACTTGTACAACAATACATGGTTATTTTAGTCTATAATATAAAGCTTTTGAAACTCCCTGTAATATTAACCTTCACTGTTGACTTCAACTTATATCCTGTTTTAAAATCTACTATTAAAGTAAGAGTAGAGTTATATACACTTTTAGGTAGAAGTTATATTGAGTTTTGGTCAGATATAGATGAGATGTAGATGTCCCTCTGGACTGAACTAAAGCAAATGAGATGATATCTTAATGGAATGGTGTGAAAAGAGGTTGGGGGAATCAAGGCTGAGAAGAGAAAAAGACTTCAAACTTAATTTAAATTATGATTTTACTTCAAATCTTTTCCACTGTAAATGGAATAAGTAGATGGAGTGGAGGAAGATGGCAACAAAACTTCCTTGGCTATAACCTATAGTTATAGTTAAGGCTATAACTCAACTTTTACCTAGCATGTCATCCAGAGTTTGATAGTTTATGTGGTTTAAATGGCTCATTAAATAAAAGCAAAATAGCAATAGACTTTCTAATGAGTCTAGGAGGTTAAAAATTTTAATTCAAATGATGTACACACATCCAAGACTAAAACATGCAATGAGCCATTTAGATGATCCAGTAATTTTTTTTATAAAGTGGCATATTTACAATACCATATCATCTTTTATTACCCCGGGCTTAAGTTAACATCATAATGGGGCACCCAAGGTGTTATTCAACTTTGCAAATACATAACTTGCTTTGAAATAAATTACATATTCTGCTACTATCAAGAGGCTGCCACCATACAATTGCATAGTAGTAAGACCTAAGATGGCTTTCAAATCTTACCTAGTTAAGAAATTCCTGCCATCTCAGAAAAAAAAAAAAAAAAAGAAATTCCTGCCATCTAAGTAATTTTTTTTCTGGAAATCTTTTTACTGGTTAAGCTTAGGTTTTTCTTCTGCCTTTAACTCTAACATACTCCATGCAAATTTTCTTTTAATTTTCTTTTTTTTATTCCTTTGCATTCTGCACACCAACACAGAAGGAAAAGAAAGTACCTGAAACTTAAATATGGAGGAACTGTTCACAATTGCATTCAGTTTTGTACACTTCTCTCACTCACCTGTCAGTGAAAAATTACCAACCATTATGAAATAGGACAATTTAATTCAAAAAAAAAAAAACCAAAAAAAAAAAACCCTCATAAAATATAAACCTAAGTATGGAAATTGTTGTCCTCTTGGAGTCTCCACATCCTTCTCTTCTATGTACTTATCTACAAATACATTGTTTCCAGAGATAAATGCAACCCCATACTTACTCTTCAGTTGTCCATTTACATATTCTTCTGTCTGCTCCAAGGCTATATTCATGTAGCCATTCAGGCAAGCCAGAACCCCTCAATAATCCACTCTAGAATTCAAATTTTGCCACAACTGATTGTCTAATGATTTCCTTTAAGAAGTCACTAGGGGGTTGCTTCGAAAGACTCATTTTAACAATCCTTATAAAAAATTTGAGAGATAGGAAACCTGAGTTCTAATGCCAGCTCTGCTACTTAATTTAGCTCTATGCCTTGGATAACTCACTTCACCTCTCAAGGCCCCAAGTTCCTCATCTGGTAGGCAGGATCCAAACCCCTGCTCCAACTGCCCCTCCACACAGCTTTTTGAGGGCATCATTAAAATCTTGCTATTCTCATTGTTCTTCTTTTTGCACATTTCCAAAATCTTTTAAATTACCTATAAATCTATCCTCTTTTCAAAATGAGGGTTCATTGACGGTGAAGAATATATCTTGTTTAGATTTTCAATCTCATTACCTGGCACTGTACTAAATGCATGATGAATAAATAACTTCACTTGATCTCTGATTGCCTCAGTTTCCTATTTCTTATTTCTCCTCCTCTCTTTCCTTCACTTCCATTAGTAAAAACTCTAAGAAATGTGCCGCAGGAAGTCTCCTCAGAATTCACATCTTAAGGAATCATACTGTTTAAATTTCTAACCTCAGGCCTTAAAAATTCTGTTTTGTGAAAATAAAAGAAAAGCTTAACAAGAAATTTGAAGAAAAGCCTACTGTAAAATTTGAATATGAACAGTGAAACTGGGTCAATATAATTTAGTAAGATGGCAAAATGAGTTCCCCAAATGTAATCATACTTGAAAAGCAGTCAGCAATAAAGTGAGTTTTATAGTAAAATTGCAGAAAAAAAGAAAAACAACGAACTTATTCAGGTGACTTTTACTTAGAGTCATCACAGAAGGCTTAAGATTTACAGTGTTAAGAAGAAAAGGAACAGGGAAATGAAGGAAGAAAAAGTAATAAATAAAGTGACTTACAGAGAAATTACTGTATCATTTCTTATAATTTTAATTCCAGTGCAGTTAGTATACAGTATTAGTTTCAGGTGTATATTATAATGACTCAATATTTCCATATATTACTCAGTTCTTATCAAGTATACTCTTAATCCCCTTCACATATTTCACATATTGTATGTTTTTAAAACTCTCAAAATTGAAAAGAACTAATTATCAATATTTATTTGATAAATATTGCAATGTATGTTTAATCTTAAATTTAATACATAGAAATAAATGATGAAGTTTTCAAAGATCAGAGAGAATATAAAGATAATTTGATCAATATAGAGTCTTAAGCAAATGTCTACTGCTTGTTCTCCCTAAAAATCCAACTAAAATTACTGAAAAATACAAGAATTATCCATAACAACATGAAAGAAAAGAAAATACAAATGCAATCAGCAAACTAGAAATTCTGAGGAATTTCTGGAATCTGATTAATGGAAAAACATACACACATAGCCTTAAATTGTTTATAAATCTCTCTCTCAAAATGAATGCGCATTGAAGATATAGAATATGTGTCATCTATCTTTTCAATTTCATTACCTGGCAGTGTGCTAGATACATGATTAATAGATAATTTCACTTTATTTCTGATTATCTCAATTTGCTATGTGTTATTTCTCCTCTTCTTTCTTTCCTCCACATTCTAATAGTGAAAACTCTAAGGCAGTAAAGCTGTGGCCTAAAATACGTATGACCTATTGCAGAATTGGGAACAGTTCTTTCCAAGAAAGCCTCAGTTATACTCAAAGCTCTGAGTCAATGAATACAAAGATCAGTAAAAAAATTGGAGCTGTCATCGGGTATTATTTAATGAAGTACATTTGAAAGAGTTGAACTTTCTAGAATCCCCACCTTTACACTGCATGCATGCTGTAGGGTACAGTGGTATTTGTTTTCAGTATATACCCATGAAAATGGTTTTTTTCTGATTACTAGTTCTTTTCTTAAATTTTTATTTAAGAAATATACATACATAGTTTTAAAAGCCAAAGTACTACAAGTCTCATAATGAAAAATGGAAGCCCATAGCACTTCCTACACACCAGAAGCAACTACACTCAACCCTGACTTATGCACTTCTGACTTTACAGTTTTCAGTAACACACACACTTCTAATACTTCATCTCTCTAGTATGGATATATCATTATTTATTTGTTAAATCAGTATTCAATCCTTAAGTTAATAGGACTACATACATTTTTTTTTTAAGTTGAATCAATTGGTGTGGCATAATATCGCTTTCTTTCTTATACAACTATGTATTTTTTCTAGAATTAATAAGTGTTTCAATTTTATTTGTTTAGTTTTCTTTGTAGCTATCACTAACTTGTCTCCAAAGTATCTGATAGGGGCACCTGGGTAGCTCAGTTGGTTCAGCATCAGACTATTGATTTCAGCTCAGGTCATGATCTCATGGTCCTGAGTTCTAGCCCTGCATCAGGCTCCATGCTCAGCATGGAGTCTGCTTGTCTCTCTCCCTTTGCTCCTCCCCCTAACCTTCTTTTTCTCCATCTCTCTCTCAAAAAAAAAATAAATAAAATCTTAAAAAACAAAACAAAACAAAAAAACAAAGTATCTGACAAAACTTTATAGCTCCACTCAGTGTGGTCACACACCAGAGATAATTTGTAGGTTACATTTTTTTTTTTCCTTGGAGGCATTACTCTTGAATACCTCCATTCTCTTACTCCAATCACGGTTGATACACTTTACTGCTACTGCATAACTATGATTTTGAGAGTTCTATTCACCATCATCCTAAGAAATCCCACTACTTTTTTTTTCCTCTTAAATAACCCATTCCCAAGACATAAAAATTTCATTTTTGTTGGTTTACTCTTCCCTGAAAGAACTATCTTTCAGGGAATTATCTCTGTCTAATGAGATTGAAAATCTAAACAAGATATATTCTTCACCCTCAATGAACCCTCATTTTGAAAGGAGGATAGATTTATAGGTAAATTATCTCTGTCCTCCTCCTTAACTTCCTTTTCTTCTATCACTATTTATTTTGTTCTATGAACTTTAAAGATGGAAGATTTCTTCATAAATCTAGTGTTTGTTCAGTAATATTTAAGAACAAAAACAGGCATAAAAAAGCTGATTAAAAATTCATTATGTGAGAGTGGGCTCCACAGTGACTGGTGGATCTCTCAATGACTGATTGTGAACCCAATAATGTCATATGGTTACTCTAAAGTGTTAGTATTTGAAAGTTTTTTGAGGGATAGTTAGATTCCTCAAAGAAATAGTCTAAACAGTTACTTTGTTAGGAGTGAGTTCTATTCTCTGGACTTCAGTGTTTTGGGGTTAAGAGGGGGATGATGGGGAGAAGGGGCAAGAAGGTGGAGAAGATTGCAACTGGTCCCCTATAGTGAGCTAATTATCTACCAAAACACTATGAACACCCATGAAATGAGCCTGAGATGTAGGATTATGCACTTCTGATCTCTAAAGTGGCTGAAGACGTCAGTGGACAGGTAAAGCAGGATGAGAATGATGGGACTGATATGACAGAAGGGGGAGGGATGACAGAAGGGGGATAGAGCCACCAGAACTGACCCACTGGAAAGTAATACCCCAATATGAAAGTGCCCTGTGACTAGGGACCAGCGTTAACTTGGAGTGTGGTTAAAAGCACTCAAAAAGCGGAAAAGATCTTATGTGGCAACTGGTGGAATTGGGTGGTCATGGGCAAAGGCGTAAGCCCACAGAAGCAGGATAGCCACCACCCGTTACCACCCCTGCCAGAGAGAGTGCAGCAAAGCCTCCAGGCCATGGTCCTTGAGTCCCAGGCATTCCGCTGCGTGCACCACCGCTGGGCTAGGCACACACCCACCAGCACGCAAGAGGGAATCAGATCTGTGTGCCAGCCAGTGCTCGCTAGAACCACAGCCTTTAGCTCTCTGTATGCACTGCATGACTGGGGTCTGAAATTCTCTCCCCACCAGTGTCTGAGAGACCTCCATGCAGGTACTAGCAGGTGGTCTCTAGGAGAGTCTGAACACTCCCAGCTCAGGCTTGAAAAACTCTGGTTGGGATCTCTTGGGCAGGCAGCTAACTGCAAAACCCTGAGGTCTGGACTGCAGACGGCAGTCCCAGCAAAAGCAGCCACTGTAAGTGGGCTCCATGGGCCAATATCGTTCATGATTTTAGTGACACAGGGGTGTAGAGACAAGAGGGCATTTTGGGTGACCCCTGAGATAGTGGCTGGGGATGTGCACTGCTTGTGGGAGGTTGCAGAGGGGAAGTCTGTGTGTTCTAGACCACCCAGTGGGAAGAAGACTGAAGCTTCTCTCTCAGATAGAGGTGTGGGTGCAGTTTGCTTCCACTTAACCTACCAAAAGCCACAAAAACCTCCAGAGAACAAAAGCCTAAAAAACCAATTTCCAGGGGAGGAGTCAAGATGGCAGAGAAGTAGCAGGCTGAGACTACTTCAGGTAGCGGGAGATCAGCTAGATAGCTTATCTAAAGATTGCAAACACCTACAAATCCAACGGGAGATCGAAGAGAAGAACAACAACTCTAGAAACAGAAAATCAACCACTTTCTGAAAGGTAGGACTGGCGGAGAAGTGAATCCAAAGCGACGGGAAGATAGACCACAGGGGGAGGGGCTGGCTCCCGGCAAGCGGCGGAGCAACGGAGCACAAAAGCAGGACTTTTAAAAGTCTGTTCCGCTGAGGGACATCGCTCCAGAGGCTTAACTGGGGTGAAGCCCACGCGGGGTCAGCGTGGCCTCAGGTCCCGCAGGGTCACAGAAGGATCGTGGGTGTCTGAGTGTCGCAGAGCTTACAGGTATCAGAACGGGGAAACCGGCTACAGAGACAGAGCCGAGGAGTGAGCTCTAAGCTTGGGGTTACCTTGAGCCGGTCGCAGGCTTGGTCAGCTCGGAGGGCGGCCGGAGGCAGGGTGACGGGAGTGAATCGGCACTGTTCTCTGAGGGCGCACTGGGGAGTGGGGCCCTGGGCTCTCAGTTCCTCTGGGCCGGAGACCAGGAGGCCGCCATCTTCATTCCTGTCCTCCGGAACTCTACGGAAAGCACTCAGGGAACAAAAGCTCCCAAAAGCAAACGCGAGCGGATTACTCAGCCCGGCCCCGAGTAAGGGCGGTGCAACTCCGCCTGGGGCAAAGACACTTGAGAATCACCACAACAGGCCCCTCCCCCAGAAGATCAACAAGAAACCCAGGCAGGACCAAGTTCACCTACCAGGGAGTGCAGTTTCAATACCAAGGAGAGCAGCGGAACTCCAGAGGAGGAGAAAGCAAAGCACGGAACTCATGGCTTTCTCCCCATGATTCTTTAGCCTTGCAGTTAATTTTTTTTTTCTTTTTCAATTTTTTTTCTCTTCTTTGGCTAATTTTTTTAACTTTTACCCTTTTCGTTTTTAACGTTTTTTAACTAGTTTATCTAATATATATATATATATATATATATATATATATATATTTCCTTTTTATATTTTTTCTTTATTGGTTTTCTTTTTTTAATTGTTTCTTTCTTTCTTTTTTTTTTTCTTTCTGAACCTCTTTTATCCCCTATCTACCCCCCTCACGATTTGGGATCTCTTCTGATTTGGCTAAAGCATATTTTCCTGGGGTTGTTGCAACTCTTTTAGTATTTTACTTTCTCCTTCATATACTCTTATCTGGACAAAATGACAAGGCGGAAAAATTCACCACAAAAAAAAGAATAAGAGGCAGTACCAAAGGCTAGGGACCTAATCAATACAGACATTGGTAATATGTCAGATCTAGAGTTCAGAATGACGATTCTCAAGGTTCTAGCCAGGCTCAAAAAAGGCATGGAAGATATTAGAGAAACGCTCTTGGGAGAGATAAAAGCCCTTTCTGGAGAAATAAAAGAACTAAAATCTAACCAAATTGAAATAAAAAAAGCTATTAATGAGGTGCCATCAAAAATGGAGGCTCTCACTGCTAGGGTAAATGAGGCAGAAGAAAGAATTAGTGATATAGAAGACCAAATGACAGAGAATAAAGAAGCTGAGCAAAAGAGGGACAAACAGCTAATAGACCACGAGGGGAGAATTCGAGAGATAAGTGACACCATAAGATGAAACAACATTAGAATAATTGGGATTCCAGAAGAAGAGGAAACAGAGAGGGGAGCAGAAGGTATATTGGAGACAATTGTTGGAGAAAATTTTTCCAACATGGCAAAGGGAACAAGCATCAAAATTCAAGAGGTTCAGAGAACCCCCCTCAAGATCAATAAGAATAGGTCCACACCCCGTCACCTAATAGTAAAATTTACAAGTCTTAGTGACAAAGAGAAGATCCTGAAAGCAGCCGGGGAAAAGAAGTCTGTAATGTACAATGGTAAAAATATTAGATTGGCAGCAGACTTATCCACAGAAACCTGGCAGGCCAGAAAGAGCTGGCATGATATATTCAGAGTACTAAACGAGGAAAAACATGCAGCCAAGAATACTATATCCAGCTAGGCTATCATTGAAAATAGAAGGAGAGATTAAAAGCTTCCAGGACAAACAAACACTGAAAGAATTTGCAAATACCAAAGCAGCTCTACAGGAAATATTGAAAGGGGTCCTCTAAGCAAAGAGAGACCCTAAAAGTAGTAGATCAGAAAGGAACAGAGACAATATACAACAACAGTCACCTTACAGGCAATACAATGGCACTAAATTCATATCTCTCAATACTTACCCTGAATGTTAATGGGCTAAATGCCCCAATCAAAAGACACAGGGTATCAGAATGGATAAAAAAACAAAACCCATCTATATGTTGCCTACAAGAAACTCATCTTAAACCCGAAGACACCTCCAGATTTAAAGTGAGGGGGTGGAAAAGAATTTACCATGCTAATGGACATCAGAAGAAAGCAGGAGTGGCAATCCTTATATCAGATCAATTAGATTTTAAGGCAAAGACTATAATAAGAGATGAGGGAGGACACTATATCATACTCAAAGGAACTGTCCAACAAGAAGATCTAATAATTTTAAATATCTATGCCCCTAATGTGGGAGCAGCCAACTATATGAACCAATTAATAAAAAAAATCAAAGAAACACATCAACAATAATACAATAATAGTAGGGGATTTTAACACTCCCCTCACTGAAATGGACAGATCATCCAAACAAAAGATCAACAAGGAAATCAAGGCCTTAAATGACACACTGGACCAGATGGACATCACAGATATATTCAGAACATTTCATCCCAAAGCAACAGAATACACATTCTTCTCTAGTGCACATGGAACATTCTCCAGAATAGATCACATCCTCGGTCCTAAATCAGGTCTCAACTGGTATCAAAACCTTGGGATCATTCCCTGCATATTTTCAGACCACAACGCTCTGAAGCTAGAACTCAATCACAAGAGGAAATTTGGAAAGAACCCAAATACATGGAGACTAAACAGCATCCTTCTAAAGAATGAATGGGTCAACCAGGAAATTAAAGAAGAATTGAAAAAATTCATGGAAACAAATGATAATGAAAACACAACGGTTCAAAATCTGTGGGACAGAACAAAGGCAGTCCTGAGAGGAAAATATTTAGTGGTACAAGCCTTTCTCAAGAAACAAGAAAGGTCTCAGGTACACAACCTAACCCTACACCTAAAGGAGCTGGAGAAAGAATAAGAAAGAAACCCTAAACCTAGCAAGAGAAGAGAAATCATAAAGATCAGAGCAGAAATCAATGAAATAGAAACCAAAAAAACAATAGAACAAATCAACGAAAATAGGAGCTGGTTCTTTGAAAGAATTAATAAGATGGATAAACCCCTGGCCAGACTTATCAAAAAGAAAAGAGAAAGGACCCAAATAAATAAAATCATGAATGAAAGAGGAGAGATCACAACGAACACCAAAGAAATCCAGACAATTATAAGAACATACTATGAGCAACTCTATGCCAACAAATTTGACAATCTGGAAGAAATGGATGCATTCCTAGAGACATATAAACTACCA
Source organism: Lutra lutra (assembly GCF_902655055.1). Classification (NCBI taxonomy): domain Eukaryota; kingdom Metazoa; phylum Chordata; class Mammalia; order Carnivora; family Mustelidae; genus Lutra; species Lutra lutra. The sequence continues at coordinate 22,855,597 of NC_062296.1, read as the reverse complement.
CAACTGAACCAGGAAGAAATAGAAAGCCTGAACAGACCCATAACCAGTAAGGAGATTGAAATAGTCATCAAAAATCTCCAAACAAACAAAAGCCCAGGGCCAGATGGCTTCCCGGGGGAATTCTACCAAACATTTAAAGAAGAACTAATTCCTATCTCCTGAAACTGTTCCAAAAAATAGAAATGGAAGGAAAACTTCCAAACTCATTTTATGAGGCCAGCATCACCTTGATCCCAAAACCAGACAAGGATCCCATCAAAAAAGAGAACTAGAGACCAATATCCTTGATGAACACAGATGCAAAAATTCTCTCCAAAATACTAGCCAATAGGATTCAGCAGTACATTAAAAGGATTATTCACCACGACCAAGTGGGATTTATTCCAGGGCTGCAAGGTTGGTTCAACATCCACAAATCAATCAATGTGATACAACACATTAATAAAAGAAAGAACAAGAACCATATGATACTCTCCATAGATGCTGAAAAAGCATTTGACAAAGTACAGCATTCCTTCCTAATCAAAACTCTTCAAAGTGTAGGGACAGAGGGCACATACCTCAATCTTATCAAAGCCATCTATGAAAAACCCACCACAAATATCATTCTCAATGGAGAAAAACTGAAAGCTTTTCTGCTAAGGTCAGGAACATGGCAGGGATGTCCGTTATCACCCCTGCTATTCAACATAGTACTAGAAGTCCTAGCCTCAGCAATCAGACAACAAAAGGAAATTGAAGGCATCCAAATCGGCAAAGAAGAAGTCAAACTATCACTCTTTGCAGATGATATGATACTATATGTGGAAAACCCAAAAGACTCCACTCCAAAACTGCTAGAACTTGTACAGGAATTCAGTAAAGTGTCAGGATATAAAATCAATGCACAGAAATCAGTTGCATTTCTCTACACCAGTAACAAGACAGAAGAAAGAGAAATTAAGGAGTCCATCCCATTTACAATTGCACCCAAAACTATAAGATACCTAGGAATAAACCTAACCAAAGAGACTAAGAATCTATACACAGAAAACTATAAAGTACTCATGAAAGAAATTGAGGAAGACACAAAGAAATGGCAAAATGTTCCATGCTCCTGGATTGGAAGAATAAATATTGTGAAAATGTCTATGCTACCTAAAGCAATCTACACATTCAATGCAATTCCTATCAAAGTACCATCCATTTTTTTCAAAGAAATGGAACAAATAATCCTAAAATTTATATGGAACCAGAAAAGACCTCGAATAGCCAAAGGAACATTGAAAAAGAAAGCTCAAGTTGGTGGCATCACAATTCCGGATTTCAAGCTCTATTACAAAGCTGTCATCATCAAGACAGCATGGTACTGGCACAAAAACAGACACATAGATCAATGGAACAGAATAGAGAGCCTAGAAATAGACCCTCAACTCTATGGTCAACTCATCTTCGACAAAGCAGGAAACAATGTCCAATGGAAAAAAGACAGCCTCTTCAATAAATGGTGTTGGGAAAATTGGACAGCCACATGCAGAAAAATGAAATTGGATCATTTCCTTACACCACACACGAAAATAGACTCAAAATGGATGAAGGACCTCAATGTGAGAAAGGAATCCATCAAAATCCTTGAGGAGAACACAGGCAGCAACCTCTTCGACCTCAGCTGCAGGAAGATCTTCCTAGGAACATTGCCAAAGGCAAGGGAAGCAAAGGCAAAAATGAACTATTGGTATTTTATCAAGATCAAAAGCTTTTGCACAGCAAAGGAAACAGTGAACAAAACCAAAAGACAACTGACAGAATGGGAGAAGATATTTGCAAATGACATATCAGATAAAGGGCTAGTGTCCAAAATCTATAAAGAACTTAGCAAACTCAACACCCAAAGAACAAATAATCCAATCAAGAAATGGGCAGAGGACATGAACAGACATTTCTGCAAAGAAGACATCCAGATTGCCAACAGACACATGAAAAAGTGCTCCATATCACTTGGCATCAGGGAAATACAAATCAAAACCACAATGAGGTATCACCTCACACCAGTCAGAATGGCTAAAATTAACAAGTCAGGAAATGACAGATGCTGGCGAGGATGCGGAGAAAGGGGAACCCGCCTACACTGTTGTTGGGAATGCAAGCTGGTGCAACCACTCTGGAAAACAGCATGGAGGTTCCTCAAAATGTTGAAAATAGAACTACCCTATGACCCAGCAATTGCACTACTGGGTATTTACCCTAAAGATACAAACATAGTGATCCGAAGGGGCATGTGCGTGCTCGCTTCAGCAGCACATATACGAAGGGGCACGTGCACCTGAATGTTTATAGCACCAATGTCTACAATAGCCAAACTATGGAAAGAACCTAGATGTCCATCAACAGACGAATGGATAAAGAAGATGTGCTATAGATACACAATGGAATACTACGCAGCCATCAAAAGAAATGAAATCTTGCCATTTGCTTAAACTTTTTTCATACATATACCTGTGTTTTTCTTTTGCTTTTATATTTTTTTTAATATACATACTGATATAAGCTTCAAGGTAATCCTCTTTCCTCAATCAATACTTCCCCTATATATGAACCATTCTTAATCTCCCTTTATGTCTGGAAAGTTGAGTCCTTTAACAAAGATTTCAATATACACCCAGAAAGAATAAAAATAATCTACCTTGCCCACATCGAGCATTTATAACCACCTGCCTACCTTTTCTTCTGTCAGTGTTTCTGTGTATTTGTTTTACTTCTGGTAGTATGTAAATCTTATACTTGAGGTTCATTTTGGCTATGTTCTTTTTTTTTTCTTGTCATTTACTTTTGTCGGTCTTTTCGTTTGTCCTTTTATGTTTGTAAACCTTATAAATCTTAACTTTGGGTCCCATTCTGTCTGGATATTCTCTTTTTTTGTTGGTTTTTTTTTCAGTCCCTATCTCTTTTTTCTTTTTTCTTTCTTTTTGGTGGTAACATCTGATTGCTCAGAATAGTTCCAGGGTGCACCTTGCTGGGATCACAGTTGATATATTCAGCTATACATCCCCTCAACCCCCTCTCACCAAAATGTCTAGGAGGAGGATAGCCCAAGATAGGAAAAATTCAGAGACTGTGCCCTATCCATCAGAGCTATTATATATGGACATAAACAGTATGTCGAAAAGGGAATTCAGTGTAACAATTATCCAAGCAATGGCTAGGTTGGAGAAAACCATTAATGACAACGTGGAGTCTATTAGGACAGAAGTGAAAGCTGCCTGGGAAGAAGTTAAAAATGCTATCAATGAGATCCATTCTAATCTAAATTCTCTAACAGCTAGGATAACTGAGGCAGAAGATAGAATTAGTGATCTAGGGGACAAAATGAGAGAGAAAAAGGATCAGGAGGAGACCTGGGACAAACAGCTTAGAAGACATGAAAACGGAGTTAGGGAAATAAATGATACCATGAAACGTTCCAACATCAGAATCATTGGGATCCCTGAAGGGGGGGACAAAGAAAGAAGACAAGAAGATATAGTTGAGCAAATTCTCCATGAAAATTTTCCCAATCTGGGGAATAGAACCAGCATTCCCGTTCTAGAGGCAGAAAGATATCACACCAAGATCATAGAATCTGGAAAGACCTTGAAACACTTGATTGTTAAACTGATGAATCATAATTTTAGAGAAGAGGTCTTGAGAGCAGCTAGGGGGAAGAGATTCCTTACGTACAGAGGAAGGTCCATTTGAGTAACCTCAGACCTGTCCACAGAATCCTGGCAAGCCAGAAAGGGCTGGCAAGACATATTCAGGGCACTAAATGAGAAGAATATGCAGCCAAGAATACTTTATCTAGCAAGGCTGACATTCAAAATGGATGGAAAGATAAAGAGCTTTCCAAGACCGGCAAGGTTTAAAAGAGTATGTGACCACCAAGCAGGCACTACAAGAAATATTAAGAGAGGGTTCCAAAAAAGAAGAAAGAACCCAAAAGTTTCATAGAACAGAAATTTACAATCAATAGAAACAAGGACTTCACAGGCAACCTTATATCAGTAAAAACATATCTTTCAATAATCACATGAACAGCCTAAACACTCCCATAAAATGGCACAAGGTTGCAGACTGGATAAAACAACAGGACCCATCCATATGCTGTCTAAAAGAGACCCATTTGGAACCTAAAGATACATCCAGACTGAAAGTGAAGGGACAGAAAAGCATCTTTCATGCCAATAGGCCACAAAAAAGAGCTGGGTAGCAATTCTCATACCAGACAAATTAAATTTTAAACTAAAGACTATAGTCAGAGACAAAGAAGGACATGACATCATTCTTAAAGGGTCTATCCACCAAGAAGATCTAACAATTGTAAATATTTATGCCCCCAATACAGGAGCAACCAACTACATAAGAGAACTGTTAATCAAGATAAAGAGTCATAATGATGCAAATACATTAATAGCAGGGTATCTTAACACACCACTCTCAGTAGTAGACAAATCATCCAAGCAGAAAATCAATAAACAAACAAGAGCATTGAATGACACATTGGACCAGAAGGATGTCATAGATATATACAGAACATTCCACCCTAAAAAAACCAGAATATGCATTCTTCTCGAGTGCACAAGGAACTTTCTCCAGAATAGACCACATACTGGGTCACAAATCAGAGCTCAACTGATACCAAAAGACTGAGATTATCCCCTGCATATTCTCAGACCATAATGCTTTGAAACTGGAACTCAGCCACAAGAAAAAGTTTGGAAGGAATTCAAACACTTAGAAGCTAAAGACCACCCTGCTTAAGAATGTTTGGATCAACCAGGAAATCAAAGAAGAACTTAAAGAATTCAAGGAAACGAATGAGAATGAAGATACTTCAGTCCAAAACCTATGGGATACATAAAGGCAGGCCTAAGGGGGAAATACATAGCCATCAAAGCCTCCCTCAAAAAACTGAAAAATCCAGAATACATCAGCTCCCCTTACACCTTAAAGAACTGGAGAATCCACAACCAATTAAGCCAATCTCATATGCAAGAAGGGAAATAATCAAGATTAGAGCAGGAATCAATGATTCAGTACAACACATCAATGAAACTAGAAGCTCCTTTTTTGAAAGAATCAGTAAGATTGACAAACCATTGGCCAAACTAATCCAAAAGAATAAAGAGAGGACCCAAATTCATAAAATTATGAATGGAAAGGGAGAGATCATGACTAACACCAAGGAAATAGAAACAATCATCAGAAATTATTATCAACAGTTATATGCCAATAAGTTAAGCAACCTAGATGAAATGGATGCATTCCTGGAAACCTATAAACTTCCAAAACTGAATCAGGAAGAAATTGAGAACCTGAATAAACCAATATCTACTAACGAGATTGAAGCAGTGATCAAAATCTTCCCAAAGAACAAGAGCCCAGGACCTGACAGATTCCCTGGAAAATTTCATCAAACATTCAAAGAAGAAATAATACCTATTTTCCTGAGGATGTTTCAAAAAATGGAAACAGAAGGAAAACTTCCAGACTTTTTTAATGAAGCCAGCATTACCCTGATCCCCAAACCAGGCAAAGACCCCATCAAAAAGAAGTTCAGACCAACATTCCTGATGAAAATGGATGCCAAGATTCTCAACAAATCCTAGCTAATAAGATCTAACAGTACATTAAAAAAATTATCCACCATGACCAGGTGGGATTTATTATCCATGGAATGCAAAGGTAGCTCAACATTGACAAATCAATCAATGTGATAGAACAAATCAATAAGAGAAGAGAGAAGAATGACATGGATCTCTCAATTGATGCAGAAAAGACCCTTGACAAGACCCTTCACAGTATAGGGAGAGAGGGAACATTCATCAACCTCATAAAATCTATTTATGAAAAACTCACAGTGAATATCATCCTCAATGAGGAAAAGCTGACAGTCCTCCCTTTAAGATCACAGCACGACAAGGATGCCCACTCTTGCCACTCTTGTTCAATATAGTACCAGAAGTCCTAGCAACAGCAATCAGACAACAGCAAAAACGACAACAACAAAATAAAATAAAAGGTATTCAAATTGACAAAGAAAAAGTCAAACTCTCTCTCTGCGCAGATGACATGATACTTTATATGGGAAACCCAAAAGACTCCACCCCCAAACTACTAGAACTCATACAGCAATTCAGTAATGAGGCGATGTTGGAGGCCACGGCATGGTTGGAGTCGAGGACCAAACCAGGCCCTGACTTGTGTCTCTTTCAAAGTCCGGACACCTTGATAAGGGGTTAAGGACAGGAAAGTTGAGTAACACTGAGAGAGGGTCTGTGCTATGTGTCGTGTGCTCCCTTGAAACATGCTCATGGTCCCTGTTCGGGTGCCACTTGCCACGGCCAGCATGACAAATTGACCAGGAAAATGTGAGGGTAAGAGGATGGTGAAAAGAAATTAAGAGACAAAGAGACGGGGGCAGGAGGAACACTGAGGAGGATGTCCAACAGTACCGATTTTATTCCACATCTTACAAGCATTTATAAGGCAGACCACAATAAAAGGAGTAATACATCAGTATCTAGTCAGATGACTGCAAGTTCCTATAACAAGTTTACATTAACTACAAGCAAACCTCGTGATGCCCGGTAGTCTCTGCTAAAGCCATTAGCAAGACAATCATCCAGGAAGTGGGTAATGGGAGGTACAGGAACAACAAGGACCAACTAAGAATTCATGACCCTGACCACATTGTTCCCTTCTGTAGGGAGAGTGTGTGGGAAGTTACGTAGGTGAGCGCACGACACGTAGCACAGACCCTTTCTCAGTGTTACTCAACTTTCCTGTCCTTAACCCCTTATCAAGGTGTCCAGACTTTGAAGGAGACTACAAATCAGGGCCTGGTTTGGTCCTCAACTCCAACCATGCTGTGGCCTCCAACAAGGCAGGATACAAAATCAATGTACAGAAATTAGTTGCATTCTTATACACTAACAATGAAAATACAGAAAGGGAAATGAGAGAAATTGATTCCATTTACTATAGCACCAAGAACCACAAGATACCTGGGAACGATCCTAACCAAAGAGGTAAAGGATGTGTACTCAAGGAACTACAGAACACTCATGAAAGAATTTGAAGAAGACACAAAAAGATGGAAGACCACTCAATGCTCATGGATCAGAAGAATAAACATTGTTAAAATGTCTATACTGCCTATAGGATATAGCCAAGTTCTTGTATATATAGAAGTTCAAGAATATATATATATATATATATATTCTTGAAAGTATAGCCAACTGTACTTTCAATGCCATCCTGATCAAAATTCCACCAGCATTTTTCAAAGAGCTGGAACAAACAATCCTGAAATTTGCATGGAACAAGAGTCCCCGAATTGCTAAGGAAATGTTGAAAAAGAAAAACAAAATTGGGGGCATCATGTTGCCTGGTTTCAAGCTTTACTACAATGCTGTGATCACCAAGACAGAATGATACTGACACAAAAACAGGCACATAGACAAGTGGAACAGAGTAGAGAGCCCAGATAGGGACCCTCAACTTTATGTTCAAATAATCTTCAACAAAGTAGGAAAAAATATACAGTGGAAAAAAAGACAGTCTCTTCAGTAAGTGGTCTGGGAAAATTGGACAGCTATGTGTAGAAGAATGAAACTCAACCATTCTCTTACACCATACACAGAGATAAACTCAAAATGGATAAAAGACCTCAACATGAGGCAGGAATCTATCAAAATCGTAGAGAACATAGGCAGTAACCTCTTTGACACTGGCCACAGCAACTTCTTTCAAGACATGTCTCAATAGGCAAAGGAAACAAAAGTGAAAATCAACTTTTGGGACTTCATCAAGATCAAAAGCTTATGCCTCCATTAGAAGGCTGAATACCCAACTTTTGTATCAACATGGACAGAACTGGAGGAGTTTATACTGAGTGAAATAAGTTAAGCAGAAAGTGTCAATTATCATATGGTTTCACTTACTTGTGGAGCATAAGGAATAACACAGAGGCCATTGGGAGATGGACAGGAGAAGTGAGTTGAAGGAGATTGGAGGGGTAGACAAACCATGAGAGACTGTGAACTCTGAGGAACAAACTGAGAGTTTTGGTTGGAAGGGTGGAAGGGGTTTGGATGAGCCTGGTGATGGGTATTATGGAGGGCACATATTGCATGGAGCACTGGGTGTGGTGCAGAAACAATGAATTTTGGAACACACACAAAGAATTAAATCAAATTAAATTAAACAATAATGCCAAACCATTAGAACAGGACAGATCCTGTTATGACAAATATTATTGCCCTGGCAAATGGTCCACTCACTGCAAAATGCATTTAACAAAAATTTCCAGAACCACCAAGAATCAAAAAAGAAAGGGCGATAATGAGTCTTAGTATTATATATATATATGTATATATATATATACATATATATAAAAATATATATATTATATGTATAATTATTATATGTATTATATATATTTATTATATATATTATATATTCCCATATAATAGGAATTATTTAGCAAGGTACCTCTTTTTAGCAAGGTACCTCATTCCTGTCCTCTGCTGTGCCTGCTACTTTCCAGGACAAAGCTTTATGTGTTCATGTGTTCAATTTTACCAGACAGTAAAATTCTTATTTTACTGTCTGGTAATGGAGGCATAATACTCCATTATATATATGGACCATATCTTCTTTATGCATTCATCCATTATATGTAATATCCATTTTATGTAAGAAATTGTAGTATGACACTCACCACTAAGTGCTGGTTAGGAAGGGGATCTGGAGTCTAAGCACCCCTTGTATAGATTTTTTTTTAATTAACATATAATGAATCATTTGTTCCAGGGGTACAGGTCTGTGATCCATCAATCTTACTCAATTCACAATAATCACCATAGGACATACCCTACCCAATGTCCATCACCCAGCCACCTCATCCACCCCACTCCCCTCTACCCTAGTATCCCTGTTTGTTTCCTGAGATTAAGAGTCTCTTATGGTCTCTCTCCTTTTCTGGTTTTATTCCATTTCATTTTTTCCTCTCTTCCCTCATGATCCTCTGCTTTGTTTCTCAAATTCCACATATCAGTGAGATCATATGATAATTGTCTTTCCCTGAATTAACTTATTTTTCTTATCATAATACCCTCTAGTTCCATCCACATCATTGCAAATGCCAAGATTTCATTTTTTTAATGGCTGCATAATATTCCATTGTGTATATATACCACTTCTTCTCTATCCATTCCTCTGTGGATGGACATCTAGGTTCTTTTCATTGTTTGGATATTGTGGACATTGCGGCTATAAACATCGGGATGCAGGTGCCTCTTTGGATCACATTTGTACCTTTAGGGTAAATACCCAGTAGTATAATTGCTTTGTCTCAGGGTAGCTCTATTTTCAACTTTTTGAGGAACCTCCATACTGTTTTCCAGAATGAGTATACCAGCTTGCTTTCCCACCAACATTGTAGGAAGATTCCCCTTTCCCACATCCTCACCAACATCTGTTGTTTCCTGACTTGTTCACTTTAGGCATTCTTACTGATGTGAGGTGATATCTCATTGTGGTTTTGATTTGTATTTCCCTGATGCTGACTGATATTGAACATTTTTTAATGTGTCTGTTGGCCATTTATTTGTCTTCTTTGGAGAAATGTCTGTTCATGTCTTCTGCCCATTTCTTGATTGGATTATTTGTTCTTTGGGTGTTGAGTTCCATAAATTCTTAGTAGATTTTGGATACTAGCCCCTTATTTGATATGTCATTTGCAAATATCTTCTCCTATTCTGTTGGTTGTCTTTTGGTTTTGTTGACTGCTTCCTTTGCTGTGCAAAAGATTTTTATCTTGATGAAATCCCAGTGGTTCATTATATTAACTACTCCTTTTTAGGCCCATTTTCCTCTTGACTTCAAAGTTACCTGATGCCTCCAATTCTTGGATTTTCTAAGATTTCAGAGAAGAAATTGACTTGTTTCATGTGGTATCCCCCAACACTTCCACTTTTGTAGGCACTTAAGAATAGAGAAAATAAAATCTAAGTCAATTACTATTTGTCAATTCACTTTCCACCTTTCAAAACTATATTAGCTTATTTTGTCTGCTTTCATCACCTCACCATTTGTCCTTATGGCTTTTCAACTTTTTAAAATTTCCTTCACTATCATTTGTTAGGTCTCAGGAGAGAAGAAAAGATGAAGACATATTCAATTAGCTATATTTACAAAGAAATCTCAGAACCATATTTTAAATAAAATAAAGGGCTTCTAACATGAGTAATTAACCTAACAGAGAAGCAAAATAGAGCCTGACATAACTCTGAAAAGAAGAACAAACAATTAAAAAAATACTTTATTCTAGCATTTTTCCCTCAGGATAAAGCTCTATTTAAGAATGTGTGAAATTAAAGTTCTGACTCTAATAATAATGAATAAAATGAATGAATGAAAATGAAACACCAAAAACTCTGAGATGACACTAAAGTAGCACTGAGACAAAAATTTGTAGGACTAAGTGCTTATGCTAGCAGAGAAGAAAAGTCTAAAATCAATTAATTCAGCTTCCACTATAAAAAAAAAGAAAAAGAAGGGCAATTTATAGTAAGCATTATAAAGGAAATAATAAAGAACAGAGCAGAAAATAGTGGAAGAGAAAATATAAAAATTAGGAAAAGCCAAAATTTTGTTTTTTAAGTTCAGCAAAATTAACAAATTTACAGCCAAATTAATTGAGATGAGGGGGAAGCAAGGACAGAAACTCTCATCGGGAATTAGAAAATTAACATTAAAAAAGAAAAGAAGGGACACCTGGGTGGCTCAGTTGGTTAAGCGACTGCCTTTGGCTCAGGTCATGATTCTGGAGTCCCAGGATCAAGTTCCTTATCGGGCTCCCAGCTTCATGGGGAGTCTGATTCTCCCTCTGATCTTTTCACCTCTCATGCTCTCTCTCGCTTTCTCTCTCTCAAATAAATAAATAAAATCTTTTAAGAAAAAGAAAAGAAGAGTAACATCAATAAAAATATTAGAGGTATTAAAAGGATAGTAAGGTAATTGGGGCACCTGGGTGGCTCAGTGGGTTAAAGCCTCTTCCTTTGGCTTGGGTCATGATCTCAGGGTCCTGGGATCTAGCCCCACGTCAAGATCTCTGCTCAGCAGGGAGACTGCTTCTCCCTCTCTCTCTGCCTGCCTCTCTGCCTACTTGTGATCTATATCAAATAAATAAATAAAATCTTTTTAAAAAAAGGATAGTAAGGTAATTTTATGAACCTTATGCCAAAAATTTCAAAATTCACATTAAATAGACAAATTCCTTGAAAGATGGAAATGACCAGAAATCACTCAAGAAAAAATAACCTAAATTGTTTCATCTGTTTTAAAAAATTGAATGTATAGCTAAAATTCTTCCCACAAAGAAAGCACTAGGCCCAGATAGCTTCACTGATGATTTGATCAAACATTTAAGGAAGAAACAGTAATAATTTTAAAAAGCAATTTTAAAATTGAAAAGCAGGAAATGCTTTCAAAATCATTCTATGTAACCAGCATTACCTTGATATACAAACCAGATAAAGACATTACAAGAAAACTACCTACTAGTATACCTCAGGAGTACAGATACAAAAATGTTAAACAGAATTTTACCAAATTCAGTTCAACAATATATAAGAAGGATGATACATTATGACCAAATGGGGCTTATCTCAGATTGATTTAACACTCAAAAAATCAATTAATGTAATATATCATAGTATGAAATTATAAAAGAAAAGCCATATTATCATTTCAATTGATGCAGTAAAAATTCACAAAATTTAATATCCATTCGTATTATAAATTCTCAGAAAACTAGAATAAAAAGGAATTCTTTATCCTGATGAAGGACATAAATGAACAATTTAAAGTTAATATACTTAATTATATAAATGATGAAATGCTTTCAGTTTAATATAAAAATCAATATATGGATGTCTACTCTTACTACTTCTCAAAATTTTACTGAAGATTCTAGTCAGAGCAATTGGGAAATTAAGTAAATAAATAAGTAATCCTGTCTTTATTTGTAGTCAACATAATCATCCATGTAGGAATTTTTATGGACTCTACAAAAGGCTACTGGCACTAACAAATGAGTTTACCAGTGGAGTAGGATGCAATATCAGTATACAGAAATCAATTTCATTTTCATGTACTAGCAACAAATATTAGGAATTTGATTATTTAAAAGATTTTATGTATTCATTTGAAAGACAGACAGAGAGAGCACAAGCAGAGGGAAAGGCAGAGAGAGAGGAGAGTAGATTCCCTGCTGAGCTGGGAGACATGGGGCTCAATCCCAGGAACTAGAGATCATGACCTGAGCTGAAGGCAGTCACTTAACCATCTGAACCACCCAGGTGCCCCAGGAATTTGAATTTTTAAGCACCACTTACAATAGCACCAACAAATAACAAATATTTAGCAATACCTTGAAAAAAGTGTGTAAGATAACTAAAGTGAGAAACTATAAAACATCAATAGCAGAAATTAAATAAGATCTAAATAAGTGGAGATACATACGTTGTTCATGGGTCAGAGGTTTAATATTGTAATAATGTTAATCTCCCCAAATTGATCCACAAATTCCACATACCCTGTATCAAAATACTAGTAGACATTATTTGTAGAAATTGACAAACTGACTCTAAATATTTATATAGGAATGCAAACAACCTAGAATAGTCAAAACAACATTGAGAAAGAAGAATAAATTTGGAAAGCTCACATTTCCTTATTTAAAAATTATTATAAAGTCTACTGTAATTTAAGTGTTATGGTATTGACATCAAAATAGGCAAATAGATATATCTGACAGAATATCTTCCAGAAATGTATCCACACATATATGAACTAGTGATATTTTACAATCATTGCAAAGTAAATTCAGTAGAGAAAGGATAGTCTTTTCAACAAATTGCACTAGAATATTGTATATACACATGCAAAAATTAATTTTGATTCATCCTTTATACCATATATAACAATTACTTGAAAAAAGATCATAGACCTAATGTGAAACCACAAAATACAATTTCTAGAATAAAACATTAAATAAAATATTTGTGTTCTTGAGTTAAAAGTTTCTTGATATGAGCCCCAAAACACAATCCATAAAAGATAAAAAAAAATAAACTAAACTACATGAAAATTTAAAACTTATATTATTTTAGAGATGATGTTAAAAGAATGTAATGAGAAGCCATAGACAGGGAGAGTGTATTTGCAAAACATATGTCTGGTAAAGGACTTGTGTCTAGAATATACAAAGAACTCTCAAAGTTCAATACTAAAAAAAACCAAACATCCTAATTAATAAATTAATAAAATGGACATAAGATTTGAACAGACATTTTGCTGAAGAATATATTTGTATATAGTACAGGAGCACATGAAAAAATGCTGAATACCATTAGTCAGCAGTTAAATAAAAAATAAACTACAATAAAAGAACTATACACATATTAGAATGGCTCAAATTTAAAAGGCTGACCATAGGAAGTGTTGAAGCAGATGTGTGGCACTGGAACTCTCACACACTGCTGGTGGTAATGTAAAATATCACAGCAACTTTGGAAAAGTGCTTGGCAGTTTTTTAAAAAGTTAAACATATGCTTGCCATATGATCCTCCATTTCATGTCTAGGTATTTACCCAAGAGAAATTAGAGTATATATCCATACAAAATCTTGTACATGAATGTTAATAACATTTTAATCTGTAATAGCCTCAAGCCTGGAAATGAAGCAAATATTAATCAATAAGAAAAAAAATAAGAAATTTTCTTCTACCTGTACAAAGAACACTATTCATAATTAAAAGGAATAGATTATTGGTGCATCCAACAACATGGATGAATCTCGAAATTATTATGCTGAGTGAAAAGTTCCAGATAAAGGAGAATATACTATAAGATTTCATTTATATAATTTCTAGAAAATTCAAATAATCTATAGTGACAGAAAGTAAATCACTGGATTCTTGAGAATATAAGGAAGGAATTATCAAGGGGCATGAGGAAATTTTGAGGATGAAGAATATTTTATGAGTGTATCTCTTGATTATTGTGATGGTTTGGTGGAGACTATATATATAAATATATATTTCCAAAATTGTACACTTTAAATAGGTTCAATTTATTTTATACCAGTAGTATTAGGCACATGGTGCTTCCTACTTAGCAAAAGAGCCTACTTCTCATATAGCTTAACCATACATCTCAGAATTTAGACTTACTTGCACTGAGGAGCATGACTCATGTCATGTCCTTATACTTGAACCAATCATAGTAGTTTGTGAATAGGGTATATGGTTTATCCTAATTAAAACCTATCCCTAAAGGTGCGTGGGTAGCTCAGTCAGTTAAGTGTCTGCCTTGGGTTCAGGTCATGTTCTCAGGGTCCTGGGATGGAGCCCTGCATGGGGCTCCCTACTCAGCAGGAGCCTGTTTCTCCCTCTTCCTCTGCTGCTCCCCCTGCTTGTATTCTCTCTCTTGCTCATAAATAAATAAAAAATCTTTTTAAAAAATAAAGTCTATCCTTAAAGAATAAAATGGGGTTGATTCAACCAATATACATGGTTTAAAAATTCTAGGTATGGCTAGGATTGAAGAAGAAAAGTAATAAATCCTACAGAGACAATCAAAATTGTCCATTACAGATTTTAAATGATTTAGGATATTATGAGATCTAGGAATTTCTCATCAAATTCCTTTTAAGAGCTATATTTTTCTTTTCTATTAAGTTTAAAATTTTAATTCCTGTATAGTTAACATGCAGTGTTATATTAGTTTCAGGTGCACAATATAGTGATCCAACAATTCTACACATTACTCCGTGCTCATCACAATAAGTGTACTCTTTAATTCCCATCACCTATTTCACCCATCCCAACACCCACCGCTCTGGTAAGCCTCATTTTGTTCTCTATAGTTAAGAGTTTGTTTCTTGGTTTCTCTCTCTCCCTCTTTTCTTTGCTCATTTTTTTTAAGATTTTTTTTTATTTATTCATTTGACAGGCAGAGATAACAAGTAGGCAGAGAAGCAGGCAGAGAGAGAGAGGTGGAAGCAGGCTCCCTGCTGAGCAGAGAACCTGATGTGGGGCTCGATCCCAGGACCCTGGGATCATGACCTGAGCTGAAAGCAGAGGTTTTAACCCACTGAGCCATCCAGGTACCTCGCTCATTTATTTTGTTTCTTAAATTTAACATATGAATGAAATAATATGGTATTTGCCTTCCTCTGACTTGTTTCCCTTAAGATTATACTCTCTGTCTCCATCCTTTTTGTTACAAATGACAAGATTTCATAAAAAGAATGAATGGCTGAATAATATTAATATATATATGAATATTATATATGTGGTATATCTATATTATATATATGGATACTTGAGGTATATGATGTGGTATATATGTATATACTACATCATTTTCTTTATCCATTCATCCATTGATGGACACTTGGGCTGCTTCCATAACTTGGCTATTGTACACAAGGCTGCAATAAACCTAAAGGTGCATGCATCCCTTTGAATTAGAGTTTTGTATTTTTTTTGGCAAATAGACAGATTTTGGTCCAGTCAAGACATATTTGTCAAGCTCCTGCTCATTTGCCAGGCAATATGATAAGCACTAGAATATCACAGTGATAATAACAAATAACATCTTTGCCTTCATAATACTCACATTCTGGTGTGGGACACAAGAGCATAGTAAAATAACTATACAAATATATCATTTTAAGTAGTGATGATTGCTTTCAACAAAAATATAACGTGGTAAAGAGAAATAGTTATGGGGCTATATTATTTAATTTTTTATTTTTAATCATGAAATATTTAATACAAACTTACAAATATATGTGTATGTGTACATATATATGTTTCTGTATATATAAAATAAAATGAACACTTACATATCCATCAAGTTTGAATAATAGGAAATTACCAATGCCTTTGAAACCTCATATTTTCACTTCTACTACCATATACTGTATCCTGTGTAAAGGGTGAATATTGTAGACAGGAATGAGAAAAAAGTCTCTCTTAGGCCTTTCTACCTTTTCTGAAGAGACCTAAGTGAAGGAATGAAGTGAATCATATGACGGTCTTCAGGAACTGCATTCCATGCCCAGCAAAACAGCAAACACAAAAGCCATTATATATAAATCAACTTTGCTCTTTGAGGAAGGGCAAGAAGAGCACCATGGCCAATGAGGAGTGAATATAAGGAAAAGTAGTCACATATGAGGCTTGAGTGGTATCTGGGAGTCAAATTAGTCTGATCTTTAAAAACTCTGAAAATAAGGGGCACCTGGGTGGCTCAGTCAGTTAAGTATCTGCCTTCAGCTCAGGTCACGATCTCAGGGTCCTGGGATCCAGCCCTGTGTTGAGCTCCCTGCTCAGCAGGGAACCTGCTTCTCCCTCCTCTCTGCCCCCCACTTGTGTTCCCTCTCTCTCTACCTCAAATAAATAAAATCTTAAAAAATAAATAAATAAACACTCTGAAAACAAGAGTGGCTTTTACTCCAAATGCGACTAGAAGCCATTGGAGAATTTGAGCAAAGGTGTGAGTGTTCTTATTTTAATTTCAAGCAAAGATTACTCTGATTAAAGGAAGACAAGTGAGGAAGCAGAGAAATTAGTTATATTGCTATAATCCAAGATAGAGAGACTATGGTGGTTTAGACTAGGATGAGAGAAGTTAAGTGTTAATTGGACTTGGTATATATTTTAAAGTTGGAGCTGACATGGCTTCCTGAAAAATATGATGTATAAAACAAAAAAATCAAGAATAACTATCAGATTTTGGCCTGAGCAACTAAGTTAATTGTGGTGTTATTTACTAAAACAAAGAATATCAAGGCAGGAATAAGTTGAAGGGCAATCAAGAGTAATGTTTTGCTCATTATCAGTAAGAAATATCTATCAGATATATACAATAAAATATACTGAATAAGAAGTTGTAATAATTTCATAACAAAGGCCAAAAATCAGGAAAAAAAATAGAGTATATTCCTAGGAGAGGGATTCCCTGGGAGTAGAGAGCTACAACAGTGACCAAAAGAGACACTCATGAAGCTTATATTCTTTTTTTTAAAAGATTTTATTTATTTTTTTGACAGAGATCACAAGTAGAGAGGCAGGCAGAGAGAGAGAGACAGAGGAGGAAGCAGGCTCCCCGCCAAGCAGAGTGCCCGATGTGGGGCTTGATCCCAGGACCCTGGGATCATGACCTGAGCTGAAGGCAGAGGCTTTAATCCACTGAGCCACCCAGGTGCCCCTGAAGCTTATATTCTAATGATAATAGCCAATGATTCTGTAATACTTACCATGTGACATGTTCTAAGTGCTTTGGATATAATAATATTTAATATAATGTTTCATGGGGTAGTTGTTACTATCATATTCATTTTCCAAATGAGTAAACTATAGAATGGGAAAGTTAAGAGACTTGCCAAAAGTCACACTGCTAGTACGTGATAGGGACCTGAGTGTGGTCCTAGAGACTGTGTTCATGGCTACCACATTATACTGTCCCATTCAAAAAAGCAATAAATCACATACAAAGATGCAGATATTTAGATTTAGAGATATACTTTTATGTGACAGAGGCATATATCATATATCCAGAAAGGAGGGAGAGATAAATAAACTCATAAGTAATTATGCAGCAGGTGCTGTGAATTAGCATATTTGTTCAATCCCCATGACAACCTCAAATGATAAATTATATTATTTTTATTTTCACATAGAAGACATACAGGTTGTAGAGTTAGGCAAAGATATGTTTACAGCGCATAAATAGGAGGCTTTAAATCATAAGGTTATAACCTTAACTATAAAGTAAGTAATGACAGGTTATGCAAATAAGTAAATATGGTTCGAAATGATGTGAGCAACAAGACATAAAATTAAGTTTAACTTAAATCATAACTGTACCTTGACTAATTCACAAATAAAAGGCTTCCAGGAACATCCTTTTTTTCACACAAGATCACAGTGTTTATTTCTATTTTCATAGCATTACCATAAACATATTTTGTGCAATACAAAGTCAGCAATATATGAGTTAATATAAATAAAGTAGATAAAAGGAAGACGTTTGGCATGGCTGAATTTATTTTAACTTTCTTCCCTGTCATTAGAATTACTATGATTATTTAGCAAAAAATTTAAAAATCTAACTTCAGTGGACAATTGTCATTTACATTTGCCCACATTATTCATCATGAGTTATCCAGCATTATATTTGGTAATGCTTACATTGCTTTAAAATGCACAGAAAAATTGCTCCTGATAATTTTGGATTCCCCTGTGGTCTGAATTTACCTTTCCAGTGCTTGAAA
This sequence comes from Lutra lutra, assembly GCF_902655055.1. Classification (NCBI taxonomy): domain Eukaryota; kingdom Metazoa; phylum Chordata; class Mammalia; order Carnivora; family Mustelidae; genus Lutra; species Lutra lutra. The sequence continues at coordinate 22,837,227 of NC_062296.1, read as the reverse complement.
TATATCTAGAAAAATAATGTGATCATTTCTGAGAAATATTTCATGTTTGGTTATCATCTTTCATACTTTATAATCAATTTTGAATTTATCCAAATTGAAAATTTAAGATCAGATATGGTCTTATCATCAATGTGATAAAATGCACTAATGATCTTTGGTCAAAATAAGTTTATATGGAAGCCCCAATAGTCATTCAGAGGTTTAAGTCGACAGAAATCTTGTGATTTTTATAAGTGTCCAGCATCAGAGTCACTTCAGGAACATTGTTTTACACTTCTTCTGAGACAAAAAAAAAAAAAAATGAAGAGATCAGTGCATATGATTTTTTAAAAAGTTATATTTTATATAACTTACCACTAAATGTTTATGTTGTATTTTTTTTAAGATTTTTTTTGACAGAGAGAGAGAGATCACAAATAGGCAGAGAGAGAGAGAGAGAGAGAGGGAAGCAGGCTCCCTGCTGAGCAGAGAGCCCCATGTGGGGCTCGATCCCAGGACCCTGAGATCATGACCTGAGCTGAAGGCAGAGGCTTTAACCCACTGAGCCACCCAGGCACCCCTGTTTATGTTGTATTTTTAAATAAACTTCACTGGTATAAACTTTATATCCAATGAAATGTTCACAATTAAGTACATATTTTGGTGAGCTTTAACAAAAGAATATACCCTTGCAATCACTACTATAATCCAAATATAGAACATTTCCTTCATCCCCAAAAAGTTATCTTGGGCTCTTTCACAGTCAATCCCTGTCCCTAGCCCTACACTTTCTGTTACAACTATTCTGGGTTTAGTGCTGAAATTTCTGTATTGCCGGAGGTCTTTCGGGACCAAATAAAGTAAGATGGTGAAACACTGATCTGTTTTCTATCATTATAGATTAGTATTGCCTGTTTTAGGGTTTCATACAGAGGGAATGAAGATGGCAGGAGAGTAGGGGGCCTGCATTTCATCTGGTCCCTTGAATTCATCTAGCTATCTATCAAATCATTCTGAACACCTGTGAATTCAGCCTGAGATCTAAGAAAAGAATTGCTACAATTCTACAAATAGAAAAGTGACCACTTTTTTAAGGTAGAACGTGTGGAGACATGAATCTGAGGGGATTTATTGGAATATAAACCACATGGGAATGGCTGTGTAACCCAGGTACCAGAAAGTAATATAGCAATGGATGCCACAATAGGAACTTTTAGAGGCCTGCTCCTGTGAGGGACATCCCTGCCTGAATGCTGCTCAGGTGGCAAAGCAGGGCAGAAAACTAGGTGGGACAGTGTGGTCTCAGAATCCCCTGGGTCACAGAAAGAATGGGGGTGCTTGAGTTCCGCAGAGTTCCCAAGCATTGGAGCAGGGAAACCAGCTACAATTCATGAGCCCTGGAGTTGCCTCTCATATAGGTGTTACCATAAACCATGAATGGCAGCAGGATCAAGCAACCACTCTCCAAGCAGGGGACCAGCAAGTCATGACCACTGTGAGAGCTCGCTTCTTCCCCTGGGAGGAGCGGCACAGGTGCATGTATGATCAGGCAACCACTCCCCCAGCAGGGGCCAAGTGAGAAAGGCGCTGAGGTGAGATACCTCTCCCTCCCCTTGGAGGATCGGTGCAGGTATGCACCACAAGAGTCTGCAGAGTTTGATGCACCTGACAAGGATTGACTGACTTTCCCTGAGGGTGCACTAAAGACTGGGGGCATGATCATTCAGCCCTGGGGCTGGAGATCACTGCACCATTTTTTAACGTTTTTTTTTTTTTTTTTCATCTTCTAAAGTGCTGCAAAAAGCCTTCAGGGAACAGAAGACACATAGAGCAACCTGAAGCAGCTTACTCTGAGCCTGGCCCCTGGCAAGGGGTGTTGCAACTCTGCCCAGGCAAAGACACCTGAGAATCAGTGAAACTGGCCCCCTACCCTGGAAGATGAGCAGAATCCTCAGGCAAATACATTTTATACATCACTCAGAACTGAAAAGCTCCTGCATTAGGAGAATATAGTATATAGAGTTAGAAGTTTTTTTCACATGAATCTTCAGTCTTTCAGTTTAAAATGTTCTTTTTTCCCCCCTTTTCAACTAGTCTATTTTATCAACTCTTTTTTTAAGTCTTCTTTTTAATTTTCATTTTTACATTTACATTATATATATTTCATTTTGGCTTCCTTTCACTGTATTCAATTTTACTTGTGTGTGTGTATCTATACACACACACACACACACATTAGTTTTACATTCTTTACAATTTTTACAATTTTGGGATTTAGTGTATTCTAACAAACACACCAAAATACACCAAGGACCACGTGGATCACCCTGTTTTGTCTATTTGTGAGATTGTATTCTCTCCTTTTTCTCTTTCCTTTTTTTCCCCCTTCTTCTTTTCCTTTTTGGTTTCTGACCTCTTTGGATTTGTCTAGTGTGTTTGCACTTGAGTTGTGGATGATATTTTTTACTTTGTTTTCTCACTCATCCATTCTTCTCTGAGAAAAATTATCAGATGGAGGAATTCACACCTAAAGAAAGAACTAGAGAAAACAAAGCTGGGGGCATTACGTTGCCTGATTTCAAGCTTTGCTACAAAGCTGTGATCACCAAGACAGCATGGTACTGGAACAGAAACAGACACATAGATCAAGGGAACAGAATAGAGAACCCAGAAATGGACCCTCAACTCTATGGTTAACTAATCTTTGACAAAGCAGGAAAGAATGTCCAATGGAAAAAAGACAGTCTTTTCAACTAATGGTATTGGGAAAATTGGACAACCACATGCAGAAGAATGAAACTGGACCTTTTCCTTATACTAAACACAAAAATTGACTCAAAATGGATGAGAGACTTCAGGTGAGACAGGAATCCATCAATATCCTTGAGGAGAACATGGGCAGCAACCTCTTCAACCTCAGACACAGCAACTTCTTAGAAACATCACCAAAGGCAAGGGAAGCAAGGGCAAAAATGAACTTTTGGGACTTCATCAAGACAAAAATCTTCTGCACAGCAAAGGAAATATTTTTTTTCTTTTTCAACATTCCTTCAGCAATTTGTGGTCTTTTCTGGTTCAGGATAATGATTACAAAGTTACTAGCTGTGCTTGAGATAAGCTTAAAAGACACTACAGAATCTTTTAGTGCAGAAATAAAATTTAATCAGGCTGAAATTAAAAATGCTTTAACTGAGAGACACTCTAAAATGGATACCTTAACAGCTAGAATAAGGCAGAAGACAAAGTTGGTCACATAAAGGACAAGATAACTTGGGCACGTGGGTGGCTCAGTGGGTTAAGCATCTGCCTTCGGTTCAGGTCATAGTCTCAGGGTTCTGGGATTGAGCCCCACATCAAGCTCCCTGCTCAGCAGGGAGCTTGCTTCCCCCTCTTTCTCTGCCTGCTGCTCTGCCTACTTGTGATCTCTCTCTCTCTGTCAAATAAATAATTAAAATCTTTTTAAAAAACAGAAGACAAGATGACAGAAAGAAAGGAAGCTGAGGAAAAGAGAAAAACAACTAATGGATCATGAGGGGAGGTTTCAAGAAATCAGTGATATCATAAAATGAAACAATATTAGAATTATTGGGGTCCCAGAAAAGGAAAAAAGAGGTGCAAAAGGTATATGTGAGAAAATCATAGTTGAGAACTTCCCTAATCTGGGAAAGGAAACAGGCTTTCAAGTCCAGGAAGTAGAGAGAACCCCCCTCAAAATCAATAAAAATAGATCAACACACTGCCATGATTAGTGAAGCTTGTAAATTTCAGAGATAAAGAGAAAATCCTGAAAGCAGCTTGAGACAAGAACTTCTTAACCTACAAGGGTAGCAACATTAGACTGGGAGCAGACCTATCCACGGAGACCTGGAAGGCCAGAAAGGGCTGCCGTTATATATTCAGGATTCTAAATGAGAAAAACATGCAGCCAAGAATACTTTACCCAGCAAGGCTGTCATTCAGAATGGCAAGAGAGATAAAGAGCTTCCAGGACAGACAGAAACTAAAAGAATTTGTGACCACTAAACCAGCCCTGCAAGAAATATTGAAGGTGATCCTGTAAGTGAACAGAGCCCAAAAGTATTATGGACCAGAAAAAAAAAAGAGAGAGAAAAAAGAAAGGAAGGAAGGAAGGAAGGGAGGAAGGAAGGAAGGAAGGAAGAAAGAAAGAAGAAAAAGGAAAAAAAAAACAAACAGAGGCAATGTATAGAAACAGGGACCTTACAGGTAATACAGTCTAATTCGTCTAATGTAAGGATTGTTACCCTAGCTTTCTTTTGATGTCCATTAGCATGATAAATGGTTCTCTACCTCCCTCCCCCCAACTTTCAATCTGGTGATGTCTTTGGGTCTACAGTGAGTCTCTTGTAGAGAGCATATGGATGGCTCTTCCTTTTTTAAAAATCATTTTATTTATTTAAGAGAGAGAACAAGCAGGAAGGGCAGCAGTCAGAGGAAGAGGGAGAAGCGATCTCCCTGATAAGAAGAGAGCCTGACTTGTGCCTTGGTCCTACGACCCTGGGATCATAACCTGAATGAAAGGCAGATGCTTGACTGACTGAGCCACCCAGGCACCCCAGTCCTGCTTTTTTATCCAATATGATACATTGTGTCTTTTGATTGGAACATTTAGCCCATTTATATTCAGAGTAGCTATTGAAAGATATGAATCAACAAGGAAATAGTGACTTTGAATGACACACTGGACCAGATGGACTTCACAAATATATTCAGAACTTTTCATCCTAAAGCAACAGAATACACATTCTTCTCTAGTGCACATGGAACATTCTGCAGAATAGATCATATCCTGGGTCACATATCAGGTCTCAACTGGTACAAAAGATTGGGATCATTCCCTGCATGTTCTCAGACCACAGTGCTTTGAAACCAGAACTCAATCACAAGAGGGAAGTTGGAAAGAACTCCTACTAAAGAATGAATTGAATGAAATTAAAGAAAGAATTAAATAATTAAAGAAGAATTTTAAAAATTCATAGAAATAAATAAAAAAGAAAACACAACTGTTCAAAATCTTTGGGATACAGCAAAGTTTGTCCTAAGGGGAAAGTATATAGCAATACAAGGCTTTCTCAAGAAACAAGAAAGGTCTCAAATACACAACCTATACATAATGGAGAAAGAACAGCAAATAAAGCCTACACCCAGCAGGAGAAGAGAATAAATAAAGATTAAAGGAGAAATCAATGAAATAGAAACCAAAAGAACAGAACAGATCAATGAAATAAGAAGCTGGTTCTTTGAAAGTATTAACAAGATTGATAAACCCATACCCAAACTTATCCAAAAGAAAAGAGAAAGGACCCAAGTAAATAAAATCATGAATGAAAGAGGAGAGATCACAACCAACACCAAGGAAATACAATCTTAAGAACATATTACAAGCAACTATATGACAACCAATTAGGCAATCTGGAAGAAATGGATGCATTCCTAAAGATTTATAATCTACCAAAACTGAAACAAGAAGAAATAGAAAATCTGAACAGACCCATAACCAGAAAAAAAAAAAAAAATCAGTACTCAAAAATCTCCCACTAAACGAGTTCAGGGCCAGATGGCTTCACAGGGGAATTCTACCAAACCTTTAAAGAAAAATTAATACCTGTTCTTCTGAAGCTGTTCCAAGAAATAGAAATGGAAGGAAAACTTCCAAACCAGTCTATGAGGCCAGCATAACCCTGATCCCCAAACCATATAAAGACACCACCAAATAGAAGAATTACAGACCAATGTCCATGATGAACACATACACCAAAATTCTCACCAAGATGTTAGCTAATAAGATCCAACAGCACATTAGAAGGATTATTCCCCACAACTGGGTGAGATTTATTCCTGGGTTTCAAGTGTGGTTCACATTCACAAATAATCAATGTGACACATCACATTAATAAAATAAAGGACAAGAACCATATGATCCTCTCAATTGATCCAGAAAAAGCATTTGACAAAATACAGCATCCTTTCTTGATTAAAACTCTCCATAGTGTAGGGATATAAGGTGCATACCTCAATAACATAAAAGGCCATATACGGAAAGCCCAGAGCAAATACTATTCTCTCTCTCTTTTTTTAAAGATTTATATTAATTTATTGGTCACATATAGAGAGAATAAAACAGGGGAGCAGCAGGCAGAAGGAGAAGCAGGCTCCCTGATGAAAAAGGAGCCCAATGTAGGACTTGATCCCAGTACCCTGAGATCATGAACTGAGCTGAAGGCATACGCTTAACCAACTGAGCCACTCAGGTGTCCCAGCAAATATCATTCTCAACAGGAAAAAACTGAGACCTTTTCCCTTAAGGTCAGGAACAAGACAAGAATGCCCACTCTTACCACTGTTCTTCAACATAGTTCTAGAAGTAGTAGTCTCATTAATCAGACAACAAAAAGAAATAAAAGGCATTCAAATTGGGAAAGAAGAAGTCAAACTCTCACTCTTTGCAGAAGACATGATACTTTATGTGGAAAACCCAAAAGACTCCAACACAAAATGGCTAGAACTCGTACAGGAATTTACCAATGTAGCTATAAAATCAAGACATAGAAATGAGTTGTATTTCTATGTACTAACAATGAGACAGAAGAAAGAGAAATTAAGGAGTTAATCCTATTTACCATTGCACCAAAAACCACAAGATACCTAAGAGCAAAGAATACCTAAGAATAAACCTAACCAAAGAGATAAAAAAATCTGTGCTCTGAAAACCATAGAAGAGTTCTGAAAGAAACTGAAGGTCATATAAGAAATGGAAAAATTTTCCATGCTCATGGATTGGAAGAATAAATACTGTTAAAATGTCTATGCTATCCAGAGCAACCTACACATTCAGCGAAATCCCTATCAAAATACCATCAACATTTTTCACAGATCTGGAACAAATAATCTTAAAATTTGTATGGAACCAGAAAGACCCTGAAGAGACAGAGGAATGTTGAAAAAGAAAACCAAATCTAGCGGCATAACAATTTCAGACTTAAAGCTATAATAAAAAGTTGTAATATGAAACTGTGATCATCAAGACAGTATGGTACTGGAACAGAAACAGACACATAGATCAATGGAACAGAAGAGAGAACCCAGAAATGGACCTTCAACTCTATGGTCAACTAATTTTTGACAAAGCAGGAAAGAATATCCAATGGAAAAAGGACAGTGTCTTCACAAATGGTGTTGGGAAAATTGGACAACCACATGCAGAGGAATGAAACTAGACCATTCTCTTACTCCACACACAAAGATAAACTCAAAATGGATGAAAGACCTAAATGTGAGACTGGAATCCATCAAAATACTAGAAGAGAACACAGGCTGCTATGTCTTTGACTTTGGCTATAGCAACTTCTTATTAGATATGTCTCCAAAGGCAAGGGAAATAAAAGCAAAAATGAACTATTGGGACTTCATCAAAATAAAAAATTTTGCACAGCAAAGGAAACAAAACTAAAAGGCAACCTATGGAATGGGAGGAGATATTTGCAAATGACTTAACCAGATAAAGGGCTGAAATCCAAGATCTGCAAATGACTTACCAGATAAAGGGCTGAAATCCAAGATATATAAAGAATTTATCAATCTCAACAACCAAAAAATAAATAATCCAGTCAAGAAGTGGACAAAACATGAACAGACATTTCTCCAAAGAAGACATCCATATGGTCAAATGACACATGAAAAAAGGCTCAACATCACTTGGCATTAGGGAAATACAAATCAAAAACATAATGAGATGCCACCTCGCAGCAGTCAGAATGGCTAAAATTAACAAGACTGCAAACAAGTGTTGGTGAGTATGCAGAGAAAGAGGAACACTCTTACACTGTTGATGGGAATGCTGGTACAGCCACTCTGGAAAACAGTATGGAGTTTCTTCAAGAAGTTAAAAATAGAGCTACCTTATGACCCAGCAATTGCACTACTAGGTATTTACTCCAAAGACACAAATGTATTGATCCAATGGGACACCTACGCTCCAATGTTTATAGCAGCAATGTCCCCAATAGCTGAACTATGGAAAGTGCCCAGATGTTGATTGACAGATGAATATATAAATAAAAAAATTGAAACCAAGTTGAGATACCACCTTACACCAGTTAGAATGGCCAAAATAAATGACAAAAAACAAGAAGTGTTGGAGAGGATGTGGAGAAAAGGGAACCCTTTTACACTGTTGGTGGGGATACAAGTTGGTGCAACCACTTTAGAAAACAGTGTGGAGATTCCTTAAGAAATTAAAAATAGAGCTTCTCTATGACCCTGCAATTGCACTACTGGGTATTTGCCCCAAAGATACAGTTGTAGTAAAAAGAAGGGCCATGTGTACGCCAATGTTCATAGCAGCAATGTCCACATTTGTCAAACTGTGGAAAGAGCTGAGATGCCCTTCAACAGGAGAATGGATAAAGAAGATGTGGTCCATATCTACAATGGAATATTACTAAGACATCAGAAAGAATGAATACCCAACTTTTGTATCAAGATGGACAGGACTGGAAGAGATTATGCTGAGTGAAATAAGTCAAGCAGAGATAGTCAATTATCATATGGTTTCATTTACCTGTGGAGCATAAGGAATAACATGGAGGACATTAGAAGAAGGAAAGGAAAAGTGAATTGGGGGAACTAGGAGGGGGAAAGAAAGCATGAGAGTTTGTGGACTCTGAGAAACAAACTGAGGGTTTTGGAAGGGAAGGGGGTGGGAGGATGTGTGAGCCTGGTAGTGGGTATTAAGGAAGGCATGTATTGCATGGAGCACTGGGTGTGGTGCATAAACAATGAATCTTGGAACATTGAAAAAAATAAAATTAAATTAAGATGTTAAAAAAAGATTAGAACAGAAATAAATTATATAGAAACTAAAACAATAGAATAGATCAACAAAACCGGGAGTTGGTTCTTTCAAAAAAATCAGTATACTTGATAAGCCTCTAGCCAGACTTACCAAAAAGAAAAGAGAAAGGTCCCAAATAAGTGATATCACAAATTACAGAGGAAAAATAACAACCAACACCATCGTAATACAAATTCTATGAGAATATTATGAGAAATATATGCCAACAAATTGAACAACCTGGAAGAATAGGATGAATACCTACAAACATATAAAGTACCAAAACTGAAACAGGAAAAAATAGAAAACCTGAACAGACCAATAACCAACAGAAGAAATTAAATCAGTAATCAAAAAACCTCCCAAAAAACAAAAGTCCAGGGCCAGATGGCTTCCTAGGGGAATTCTACTAAACATTTAAAGGAGAATTAATAGCTATTCTTCTCAAGCTATTTCAAAAATTAGAAATAGAGGAAAAATTCCAAATTCATTCAATGAAGCCAACATCACGCTGATACCAAAACCAGACAAAGATTCCACTAAAAATGGGGACTACAAGCCAATAACCCTGATGAACATGGGTGCAAAAATTCTCAATAAAATACTAGCAAACTGAATCCAACAGTACATTAAAAAACTGATTTGCCATGACCAAGTGGGATTTATTCCTGTGTTGCAAGGGTGGTTCAATATTCACAAAACAATTAATTTGATACACCACATTAATAAAAGAAAGGATAAGAACCATATGGTCATTTCACAAGATGCAAAGAAATTTTTGAGAAAATACAACATCCATTCTTGAAAAATATCCTCAACAAAGTAGGGATAGGGGGAACATACCTCATCTTAAAGACCATGTATGAAAAACCCACAGCTAATATCATCCTCAATGGGGAAAACCTGAGAGCTTCTCCTCCATGGTCAGGAAGAAGAGAGGGATGTCCAATCGCACCACTGTTATTTAACACAGTACTATAAGTCCTAGCCACTGCTATCAGACAACAGAAAGAAAGATAATACATCCAAATTGGACCAGAAGAAGAAAAACTTTCACTACTTGCAGATGACATGATATTCTATATAGAAAACACCAAGGACTCCATCAAAAAGCTGCTAGAACTGATAAATCCAGTAAAGTTGCAGGACACAAAACCAAAATATAGAAAGCTGTCATTTTTTTATTTTTAAAGATTTTTATTTATTTGACAGAGAGAGAGAGAGAGATCACAAGTAGGCAGAGAGACAGGCAAAGAGAGAGGGGAAGCAGGATCCCCGCCAAGCAGACAGCCTGATGTGGGACTTGATCCCAGGACCCTGAGATCATGACCTGAGCTGAAGGCAGAGGCTTAACCCACTGAGCCACTCAGGTGCCCCCAAAGCTATCATTTTTATACACCAATAATGAAGCAACAGAAAGAGAAATCAAGGAATTGATACATTTACAAATGCACTAAGAACAATAAGATACCTAGGAATAACCTACTCAAAGAGGTGAAAGACCTGTACCCCGAAAACTATAAAAACAGTGATGAAAGAAATTGAACAAGACATAAAGAAATGGAAAGACATACCATGCTCATGAATTGGAAGAGTAAATATTATTAAAATGCCTATACTATCCAAAGCAATATGCACATTTAATGCAATCCCTATCAAAATACCACAACCATTTTTCATAGAGCTAGAGTGTGAATTAAAAAATACTTATTCAAAGAAATGCATGCACCATGATGTTTATAGCAATATTATCTACAATTGCCAAATTATGGAAATAGCCTATGTGTCCATTGACAGCTGAGTTGGATAAAGATGAAGTGGGATATATATATAAAATGGAATATTAGCCATAAAAATGAAATATTGACATTTGTAATGACATTGGTGGAGTTGGAGAGTATTATGATAAGTGAAATAAGTCAGTCAAAGAAACAGAAATAGTATATGATTTTACTTATATGCAGAATTTAAGAAACAAAGCAAATGAGCAAACGGAAAAAGAGAGAGAAGCAAACCAAGAAACAGACTCTTAACTGTAGAGAACAAACTGATGGTTACCAGAGGGGAGGTGGGTGGATGGGTTAAATAGGTGATGGGGATTAAGGTGTGCACCTATTGTGATGATCACCAGGTGTTTGTGGAAATGTTGAATCACTATAGTGTATACCTGAAACTATTATTACACTGCATGTTAAGTAATGGGAATTTAAATAAAACCTGAAAAAAAATAAAGAAGTCTATGAATTAGTTTATGAGAGGACCTAGCGTTTGAATACAGAAATGTGCCGCATTATTGTTTGACATAAATTTAGTTTCTTTTTGGATAACATTTTCTGCTTTGAACCTTTTTTTCCCTTTTTTTCCTCACCCTTATCAATACTGATATTTTGCACTGGGTAATTCTCTGTTCTGTGGGGATGTCCTGTGCATTTTAGGATGTTTAACAGCATGCTTGGCCTCTGTTCAGTAAATGCCAGTAGCACCTTCCTTCCCCAGTCATGACAACTTAAAACTCCTCCAGAAATCACCAACAGAAATATCCCCTTTGGGACAATGCACCTTCTGCTGAAAGCCACAGGTTTAAAACAACAGCTCAGCTGGTTAAGTGTTTGCCTTTGGCTCTGGTTTTGATCCCAGGGTCCTCAGATCAAGTCCTGTGTCAGGCTCCCTGCTCAGCAGGGAGTCTGCTTCTCCCACTACTCCTCCCCCTCTGCTCATGATCTCTCACTCTCTCTCAAATAAATAAAATATTTTTTTTTAAAGAGAGAGAACAGATAAGCATTTTTCAGTGCAACTTTATTCTACTCAGAATAAAAGGCAAAACCATAGACATTGCTGGTTCTGGGCAATTTGAGGATTATAGAGTTGCCCACTAGATGAAGAATTTTGAATACATAATTATATGCAGAGTTTACTTTCATCAATCATTCATTGAAATTCAATGTATTTGATGAAATAAGTTTCATATAGATAATAAAACCATGAAAAATATGAAGAAATCACCATGTATTTGTTGCTTTAAAATGATTACTATTATAAATAATATACTCAGTTGTGGTTTTACATTGCAGAGATTTCCCCTCCTTGTGGCCTGTGAGTTGGATTCTATGCTTGGCCTAAGAAGCTGTTTTCTCAATAGATTAAATATTGTGAAAGAAAAGAAAATATGTAAATATAATATGCCCCAAAGCAAAAAATTAATTTTCAACACAGATGGGTTTCAGGAGGTTTAATGCCAAAGATTTTAAAAGTCCTGTGCCAGGGGGTACTTTGTTTGCAACTGAGATAAAATATTTCCTGTATTACCTTCACAGAATGATGAGTTTCATTCCCAAAGCAGACATTTAAAGGGTCATTTGAAATAAAGTGAAAAGCATTAAATATCTGATTCCCTTAATCCCAACAGTACCATTAATGCTGTTCTACCCCCCAAAATGGAAAAAGAGGAATGATGTAGGAAGGTGAGTAAAATACTTTATGATGTGTTTTTTCCCATGCAGAAATTAATCACAAAAGGTTAATTCCAAAGTTTTTATTCAATGACAACCTTATATGTAGTCAATGGGAGTTGAATCTAAATAAGGACAAGTTTAATTCCCATTCCATTTGGTGAACTAATAACCAGTGAGTTCTTCCACATTTAGCCAAGAAAATCTGATTATCATCAAATGTGTTTCTTTGCAGGCTTCTTTTGTCAGTAAATAAACACTGCAGTGTATAGAGGGCTAGGTTACCTATTAAATAATGGATCTAGTTGTAGCCTTCAAAGAGCTATTAGTCTATAAAAGGTCATTAGGATGGAGATACAAAGAACTTCTGGAAATAGATATTTATACTTTTGTTCCTTCTGCACATACAATATGCACTTAATCAATTTTGAATGAAACTAAACTGAGAAAAGTTACATGAATTAAAAAACAGACTGCATTGTTCTAGGAAAATGTATACTCATAAAAAAGAAAGCTGCAAATAACTTCAAATTCTTAAAATCCTGCTTAGGAATCCTTCAGAAAGTTTCAAGAAATTCCAGTTTATTATTCAAAATGTGTGGCCTGGGTTCAGACAAGTTGAGAAAGAATCATATTTGTAACACTATATATCTCAGAATTTCTGCAAGCGTCCATTATTCTCATAAAATCACTTGGATTTGTCCCTATTTCAGTTTAAAAAGAAAAAGCTTGCTCCAAAGAAGCAGTTTATTCTTGAATGTAAATCCCAAGACATACCTCTAGTTGTGGCTTTTTCATTGGTTCAGAAGATTTTCAATGTAAATGTTCCTCTATAATTTAATTTGCAGTAGACTTACACAGACAAGTTTTGGGAAAGCTATTTCTTCATAAATGCTCAACATCTCTATTGTGGCAATATGGCTAATCTGGGAGACTCACTTCCAAATGAGAAAATATGAAAGAAGAGAGTTTATGGTTATACTCAAAGGCCCAAAATACACCTTGTAAGAAGTTGCTTTGAAGGTTCTCCTTAGTAAAAGAATAGATCAGATTTTGAATGACCCTTTTTGCTTAAGCCCCCTTTCCTTAGTCTAAATAAAGGTTTATTATTTTGTACTACACACTTCCCCAGAAATCTAATGGTCATGAATATTTAGCACTGAAATTGTTATGCATGCATAATTGTTTGTAAAACCTAGATATGACAAGATATGCTCATTTAATTTGGATGAGTGTAATCTCAGACATAAAAAATATTCTAAGTAAAAGTTATCTCAACTCAAACAAAAAGCTAACTTTGTGTGTATATCTCAAAGGAATTCTCTACAGAAAGAATGGCATCGTGTAGATGAATGACAAGTGACACTAGCAAAATAAAATTATTAAATGATAAAATCTATTTCTTACTACCAAAAGTACATTTCAAATGCTGTACAAAATGTTGTGATAAGCACTGGGTGTTATGAGCAACTGATGAATTATTGAACTCTACATCTGAAACTTATAATGTACTATATGTTGGGTAATGGAATTTAAATAAAAAAATTCATGTTGTCAATAAAACCTTTTATAAAATAATATGGTTCCTTTTTCACAATGGATTTGCTGCCAGAACACAGGTGTCATGTAAACTACCACTAAACCTAAACCAAAATGAAAAAGAAAAAGACTCATATCAATATTGCTATACTTGGACACATAGATTTGAGCAAGTTTATCACTATTGGTGATCTGATCTACAAATGTGATGGGATCAACAAAAGGACTACTGTAAAATTTGAGAAGGAAGCTGTTCAGATGGGAAAGAGCTCCTTCAAGTATGACTAGGTCTTGGATAAACTGAAAATTGAATGTGAACATGGTATCAACATTGATATCTCCCTCTGGAAATTTGAGAACAGCAAGTATGATGTGACCATCATTGATGCCTCAGGACACAGAAACCTTATGAAAAACATGATTACAGGCACATCTCAGGCTGAATGTGATGTCCTGATTGCTGCTGCTGGTGTTGTGAATTTGAAGCAGGTATCTCCAAGAATGGTAAGACCTGCAAACATGCCCTTCTGGCTTACACACTGGATGTGAAACAACTAATTATTGGTGTTAACAGTATCGATTCAACTGAGCTACCCTACAGCTAGAAGAGATATAAGGAAATTGTTAAGAAGTCAGCACCTACATTAAGACAATTGGCTGCAACCCTGACACAGTAGCATCTGTACTAATTTCTGGTTGGAATGGTGACAACATGCTGGAGACAAATACTAACATGCCTCGGTTCAACGGATGGAAATTCGCCCATAAAGGTGGCAATGCCAGTGGAACCACGCTGCTCAAAGCTCTGAATTGCATTCTGCCATCAACTCATCCAGCTGACAAGCTCTTGTATCCGCCTCTCCAGGACATCTACAAAATTGGTGGTATTGGTACTGTCTGTGTGGTTTGAGTGGAGACTGGTGTTTTTAAACCCAGCCTGGTGTTCACTTTTGCTCCAGTCAGTGGTACAACTGTAGTCAAGTGTGTTGAAATGCACCATGAAGCTTGAGTGAGGCTGTTTGTGGGGACAATGTGTGCTTCAATGATAAGAACCCAACTGTCAAAGATGTTCATCATGGTAATGTGGTTGGTGACAGCAAAAATGACCCACCAATGGAAGCATCTGGTTTCATAGCTCAGGTGATTATCCTGAACCATCCAGGACAAATCAGTGCTGGATATGTACCTGTGCTGGATTGTCATACAGCTCACATTGCTTGCAAGTTTGCTGAGATGAAGAAGATTGATCATTGTTCTGGAAAAAAGCTGGAAGATGGCCCCACGTTCTTGAAATCTGGTGATGCTGCTATCATTGATATGGTCCCTGGCAAGGTCTATGTGTGTTGAGAGCATCTCTGACTATCCTCCTCTGGGTCATTGTGCTGTTTGTGATATGAGACCAACAGTTGTTGTGGGTGTCATCAAAGCAGTGAACAAGAAGACAACTGGAACTAGCAAGGTCACCAAGCCTGCCCAGAAAGCTCAGAAGACTAAATGAATATTAACCCCAATATCTTCCACCACAGTCTTAATTGGTGGTGGAAGAATGGTATCATAACTGTTGAAGTCAATTGGTCATTAAATTTAATAGTAAAAGACTGGTTAATTAGAACAATGCATTGTAAAATCTTCAAAAGGAAAGGAGAATATTTGTGGACCATTTGTGTGTGTGTGTTTTTTAAGTTATTAGTTTTTAAAATCAGTACTTTTTAATAGAAACAACTTGACCAAAAATCTGTCACAGGATTTTGAGACCCATTAAAGCAAATGTTTAATGAGAAAAATAAAAATAAGAATAAATAAAATAGAATAAAATACTACATGTTTTTTCATACTATTTTCAGAAAACATAATCATGGAAATTTACATTTTAAGTGACATAAGAAACGGATTGAATGCACCATAATTATATGACTCCATTTACTATGACACCACAAATGTTTGTTTTTTTTACTTAAACTTAAGGTTCATATTTAAAATACATATAGTAAAGTCTATACCATCCAATATAGTAGCCACAAGTCACATGTCCTTATACTATATTTACATTTAAATTAATCAAAATGAGTAAAATTTAAAATTTAGTTTCTCCATCATACTAGCTGCATTTTTAGTGCTCAGTAGCCACATATTCATCATTACAAAAAGTGTCAATTCTGGTATGTATAGTATAGACAGTGATATAAGGAATATATGTATCTTGAAAATATTTAAGGATTTTGAGAGAATTTATATTTTTCCCACTTGTAGGCCACTTGACCTTCAGAGGAAAGGCACTTCTAATTCTGACCAGTTCTATATGATTATGCAACACCTCCATCAATCATTCTAATTAGAACCAGGAAATATTAAATTAAGACTTTTCTACTTCATGCACTTTTGAAAATAGCTTTCCTAATTTCATTGACCAGCTTTCCACCAAACTGATGACAAGGCTGAAGAGTACAAAGAGAAGATTATCATATGCAATTTTACTGATAGCTCCCATTATAATAATTATATTCTACTTAGTTTTAACTTCATTTAAAAACGTAGGGGTAAGGATGGTGTATCAATGAGGATTTTCCAGAAAAACTGAATAGGAAAACTATATATATACATAGATATAAATATAGATGATATAGTAATAGATACAGATATATAATTTGTACACACATACACGCACATATACATACATATACACACATATACATATATATCATATGTAAAATATATAAAATACAAATATATCATATACAAAATATGTGATTTATTTCTAAGGGATTGGCTTATACAATTATAGGAACTTGCAAGTATGAAAGCTATCAGGCAGGCCACCTGATTGGAAACACAAATGAGAATTAATTCTGCAGTCCTGAGGTAGAATTTCTTTTTCTCCAAGAAACCTGGTTTTGCTCTTAAGGTCTTAAACTGGTTGGATGAGATCTATATTATCAAGGGTAATCTCCTTTAATTAAAGTCTAATGATTGCAGCTGTTAACTACATAGGGAAAATACCTTCACAGCAAAAACTAGATAGTGTTTGACTGAATAACAGCCTAGCCAAACTGACACAAACTTAACCAACACAGATGATCATCTAAATGGGACTGGGGTGAGAGGGAGGTCTCTTCTCATGGTCAGAATGTGCCCAGGCTCCTGAAAGAATTCCTATTTGTTACTTCAAACATGGATGGAATGTTAAATAACCCCTGTTATGTTAATGATATAGACAAGAGGTTCCTCATCAATATGATTAAATGGATAAATTGCGCAGATCTCCCTTCTTTGCGCTGGTGGATTGGTGAATAATCTGCAGTTTTCTTTCCACTTATATCCTGGGGACTGTTTTCAGAGGAGCATGAGTTTTTTTCTTTTGTCAAAACTCAGTGAAAATATCCTGCCCTCTCCTTTCCCAACTTAATCCTGCATCATTGACTTTCTTTCTCTCAATTTCTTTCCTTTTCTCTGTTGTTCTAAGCTCTTTGTTTCAGGAACTTAAATACAGGTCTAATTGATGAATAAAAATTTTAAATACTGGGGCACCTGTGTGGCTCAGTGGGTTAAGGACTCTGCCTTTGGCTCAGGGCATGATCCCGGGGTTCTGGGATCGAGCCCCGCATCTGGCTCTCTGCTCAGCGGCGAGCCTGCTTCCCCCTCTCTCTCTGCCTGCCTCTCCACCTACTTGTGATCTCTGTTTGTCAAATAAATAAATGAAATCTTTAAAAAAAATTTTTAAATACTGCCTTCAAAATAAATATTTTGTATTAAAGGCTATAATTTTGGGTACTTGAAACTACTTCAAATGAAAATAAAGTCATGGGAAAATATTATTATAACAATTCATGCTGTATATGCCCTAAACTCAGTGTTTAAGACTATACATTCTGGTATAGTATCTTTGCTCACATTCGCTTAATATTTACTTGCAGTATTAGAACAAAACAGGAAAGAAGCTGAAAATTCTTGCACATTTTAATTTCAAAACAAACGTGTATAACCCTTGCCCCAAAAGGTTGCATTTGTATATGCCTCTAAACTCAACTGTGAGAATGTTAAAGAATTTACTTTGTGATATGATCCTATAGTAACATGGAAAATCATACATCCATCAGACTCTAGGCTATGTGTTTTGAAAAACCCAAATTTACAACTTGGAACAGCAATTGCATTACAAGATAAAAGATGGATTGTGAGTAAATACAAAGTTGTAATCATTCACTGAGAAGACCCTTTCGCTGACATCATGAAACATGGAGACACAGCTTGAACATATTTGCATCTTGGGAGAACCGATTTACATCTACTTACTTCTCCATTGTTCCATTGAATATATAAAAGATATTTTTTTAACCTTTCTAAGAGCCTCCACTGAAGAACTTTTTTAACTGTGAGGAAGTTGGGAGAAAGTTTCCTACCCAATTTTCATGAAAATTCAATTTGAAACTTTTTATTATGAGGTGATAATGTCAATTCATTCGAAAAATATTTGTCAAGGGTCCTGCTATGTGCTCAAGATATAGAGATGAATACCATCAAGTCCTTCCCTCAAAGTCAACAACTCAAGGAGCCTACAGTGATTTGAGGACAGTTGTTATTGATTTGTATCAAAGTGACACCTAGAAGGAATTGATAGCAGTTGTCCAATTTGATCCCTGAATAACTATAACTAAAACATTCTGGATAGATATTTTAGATGAATTTTATTTGGGAATAATTTTAGATTTATACAAAAGCTAAAAGGTTAATATAGGGATGCTATGGTTAATTTTATATATAAACCTGACTAGGGCATGGGATGCCCAGACATTTGTTCTAACATTCTAGTTATGTCTGTGAGAATGTTTCTGGATGAGACTAAGGTTCCAATTGGTAGGCTGAATAAAACATGTTGTCCTCCCTTAGGTGGGTAAAATCCATTCAATCATTTGAAGACCTGAATAGAATAAAAAGACTGACCTTCTCTTGAGTAAGAGGGAATTTCTTTTTGACTGCCTGGAACTAGGACATTGCAAGGGATATATATATATATATATATATATATATATATATATATATCTCCATGTCCCTTGGACTTGGACTGGAACTAACCCATACTATATTATATACTCTATTATACACTACTAAACTATATATGTGTGTGTCTATGTGTGTTTATACATATGGCCTTTTGGTTCTGTTTCTCTGGAGAACCTTAATACAAAAGAGTTCCCATATATCTTCCACTCAGCTTTATTTTCCCATACCATTATCATCTTCATTATTATGATGCATTTTTCAAAAATAAAAATTAGAGAGGGAGCTAAGATGGTGGCACAGTAGGAGGACCCTAGGCTCATCTTTTCCCTCAAATACAAATAACTATCAAATCATTCTGAATACCCAAGAAATCAATCTGAGGACTGACAAAATAAACTCCATAACTAGAGGGAGAGAAGAGGCCACACTGACGAAGTTAGGAAGTGCAGAGACATGGTTTGGATGAGAAAAAGATTCCAAGTGATGTGGAGGGGAGGGAACACTGGTCACAGAAAAAGGTGTGTGAGAGAGGAGCACATAGGGGAATGCACAAAATAAATACTTCCCCAAAACCATTGGCTGGGAAAATGAGAGGAGCTGATTTTTGTGTTTTTGCAACCAGCAGAGCTTGAAGGTGAGTTTTTTTTTTTTAAGATTTTATTTATTTATTTGACAGAGAGAAATCACAAGTAGGCAGAGAGGCAGGCAGAGAGAGAGGAGGAAGCAGGCTCCCTGCTGAGCAGAAGCCCGATGTGGGGCTCGAACCCAGGACCTGGGATCATGACCTGAGCCGAAGGCAGCGGCTTAACTCACTGAGCCACCCAGGCGCCCCTTGAAGGTGAGTTTTAAAGGTTGGCAGGCCTGGTTGGGATAAATCCCTGAGGGCATTGCCCTCCTCCTACTGAGAAGGCAGGTAAAAATCTCCGGGGGCAGATGACACAGTCTGAGGAAGGCCTGGGCAGATGGGGGGAGATTATTCACTCTTCTTGGAGCATGTCCCTGGGAGGTATCATCCACAGAGATGTCTCTCCAGGGACCAAAGGAACCAACAGGCATCCTTTCTTACCATCCCACCAAGCATAAATGCAGAGCTACATGCCAAGATCAGCCCAGCCACAACACTGGCTGTTTATCCAGCTTGTTCCAAGTCCCATACCCCTGCACTCTGGTGTGACTGCCCTTCTTGGTCAACCCTCCCTCATTCCCAGCACAATGACACTGTACCCCTGAAAACTAGCACAGACCCCTTCCCACACTGTACGTCTAGAACCTGGAGTTTTAAAAATCAGCAGGCTTGACTGGAATAGAGGCTGGAGGACGCAGCATTGCTCCTGAAGAGAAAGCACGCAAACAAGAGGAAGAAAGTGTGAAAATGGTGATCTGAAAAATACCTGGGATGGATAGAGGTGAGACTATTCACTCTTCTTGGAGAGCTTCCCTGAGAGCAGCAAGGCTACCATTCAGGACAGAAGGAGACAGTTTCCCAGAGAAAACTAAAGGAGTTTGTGACCACTAAACCAATCCTGCAAGAAACATTAAAGGGGACTCTTTGAATGGAAATGAAAGACCAGAAGGACAAGAAAGGAACAGAGAAAATCTGCAGAAACAACAAAACAGGTAACAAAATAGCATTAAATGCATATCTATCAATAATTATTCTGAATGTAAGTGGACTAAACAGTCCAATTAAAATACATAGGGTGTCAGAATGGATAAAAAAAAAATAAGACCCACCTGAATGCTGCCTACAAGAGACTCATTTTAGACTAAAGGCACCTGCAAATTGAAAGTGAGGGTATGGGTTTTGGATTAATGAGCTAAGATGTTGGAGTAGCAGAAAGACCTCAGGCCTGCCTCATCCCTTGAACACTGAATCGTCTGAAATCATTCTGAATACCCAAGAAATTGATCTGAGGACTGACAGAACAAATTGCACAACTAGAGGAAAAGAAAAGGCCACATTGTGAAAGGTAGGAAGTGCAGAGACATGATTTGGGGGAGAAAAGGATCTCAGGTGCTGCCGAGAGGAGGGAGCCCTGATCAAAGAAAGAGGTGAGAGAGAGAAAGATAAGGTGGGGGAGCAACAGGGGATCACACAAGGAACATACTCCCAAAGACATTGACTGGGAAAACAAAAAAGGCTGATTTTCATGAGTTCTTATAACCAGAAAATCTCAAAGATTGGAGTTTTAGAGGTCCATGCCACAGCAGGTACAGAGCTTGGTGGGCACAGCAGTGCTCCTGTGGAGAAGGAAGGCAGAGATCCTGCAGGCACAAGGCACAATCTGATGATCTCCTGGGATGCACTCAGAGAGATGGTTCCCACTTCTTTGAGTGCATCTTGGAGAGATGACACTGACTCTCAGGGGACAAAAGAGCTGGAGGGTGCCATTATATTTCCCCACCCCTCAGCATAGGTATAAAGACACCAGCTGAGGTGGCTAACCTGGACACAGCTTTTAGCTGGACTTTACTCCAAATACCAAGTTCCTGTGCTTTGGTATGACTGCCTTTCTGGGACAAACCTGCACCAGTCCCAGTGCAGTGAGACTCCCTCACCCAGAGAATGAGTATGGGTCCTCACCATGCCAGATCCCTAAAGTTTGGAGTTTTAAAACTCAGCTGGCCTTCCTGGGATAAATAGATGCAGTGCACTACAAGGCAGGAAGATAGCCAGAATATAGAAAGGGTGAAGGCAGGGATCTGAAGGACACCTAGAACACATGAGGGAAGATGGTTCAGTCTTCTATGAGGGCTTCCTGCACACCAACAGGCGTGAACTCCCCTCTCTAGGGTAAGGAAGAGAGCTGGTGTCATTTGTCTCGCCCACCTCTCAGCATAAACTAACTTCAGTAATATACACAGTGCCAACAGTGGTGACTTAACCCCACTAAGTGCCACTCCCCCACACACACTCTGCAAGTGCTGCTTTACTAGGACAAATGTGCCTCAGAACCAGAACTGTGGGCCCCTACTCTAGAAGACAAGCACAAGCCCTCACACACAACCCAACTACTGACCATAGAGTGTTACAAAGCTTCAACTCAAGTGGAAATAGCATCAGATATCTGTTAACAAGCAGACCAGAGCACACCTAATAAAAACTCACCACACAGTGGACAAGGTCAAAACACTCCCTACTGCAGACAAAGAGAAACACTTCAGAGGACTGACCTGGGGGAAAAAGTGGAAAAATACATCAAAGGTGTGCACACAGCATATGACAGAAACAATTCCTGAAGCACCAGGCCCTGGACAGTATATGGCCTCTTTATAAAATGATTACTCTCAGGAGCAGGAAACATAACAGACTTTCCTAAAACAGAAGAAGACAGTGGCTTAGACAAAATGCCAAGAAGGAGGAATTCATCCCAAAATAAAATAAATAAATAATAAATAAAAAACAAGTAAAGGCCATGGTCAGGGATCTAATCAAAATAGATATAAGTAATATGCCTGAACCAGAACTTAAAACAACAATCAATCATAAGGATACTAGCTGGGCTTGAGAAAAGCATAGAGGACACCAGGGAGTGTATTACCACAGAGATAAAAGACCTAGAACCTAGTCAGGCCAAAATAAAAAATAACTATAACCAACACGCAAAACCAACTGAATGTAATGATCACAAGGATGGAAGAAGCAGAGGAACAAATAAGTGATAGAGAAGATAAAATTATGGAAAATAATGAAGCCAAAAAGAAGAAGGGAAGAAAAATACTGGATCATGAATGTAGACTTAGGGATCTCAGTGAATCCATATAGCATAATAACATTTGTATCATAGGAGTCCCAGAAGAAGAGACAGGAAAGGGACAGAATGTTTATTTCAGCAAATTATAGCTGAAAACTCCCCTAATCTGGGGAAGGAAACAGACATCCAAGTCCAGGAGGCACAGAGAACTACCACCAAAATCAACAAAAGCAGGCCAACACCAAAACATATCATAGTTAAATTTCAAAATATGGAGATATGCAAAAAGTCTAAAAGCAACAAGACAAAAATGTCCCTAATTTATAAGGGAAAACAAGTAAGGTTAGCAGCAGATATCTCCGCAGAGTTTTCACAGGCCAGAAGAGAGTGGCATGATATATTTAACATGGTAAATGAGAAAAATATGCAGCCAAGAATATTCCATCCACCAAAGCTGTCATTCAGAATAGAAATAGGGATAAAGAGTTTCCCAGACAAACAAGCACTAAAGTAGTTCATGCCCACTAAACCAGTCCTGTAAGAAGTAATGAAGAGGACTCTTTGAGTGGGGAAAAAAAAAGCAAGATTAGAAAGGAAGAGAGAAAATCTCCAGAAACAATGACTTCAGAAGTAACACAGTGGCAAAAAAAATTCATATCTATTAATAAACACACTGAATGTAAAGCGACTAAATGCTCCAAAAGACATAGGATGTCAGAATGGATTAAAAAAAAAAGACCTATCTATATGCTGCCTACAAGAGACTCATTTTAGACCTAAAGACACCTGAAGATTGAAGGGTGAGGGGGATGGAGAACAATCTATCATGCCAAAGGGCATCAAAAGAAAGTCAGAGTAACCATACTTATATCAAACTAACTAGGTTTACCAAAGACTGTAATAATACCTGAAGAAGAATGTAAAAAGAGATGAAGAAGGGCACTATATAATAATAAAGGGGTCTATCCAGAAAGAACTAACTATTGTAAATATTTATGCACCAACCTGGGAGCACCCAAATATATAAATCAATTAATAACAAACATAAAGAAACTCATTGATAATAATACAATAGTAGCAGCGACTTTAACACCCTACTGATAGCAATTGGCAGATCATCTAAGCAGAAAATCAACAAGGAAAAGTTGGCTTTGAATGACACACTAGACCAGATTGACATAACAGATATATTCAGAACATTTTATCCTAAAGCAGCAAAATACACATTCTTTTGAGTGGACATGAAACATTTTCCAGAATAGATCACAGATACTGGGTCACAAATCAGACTTCAAGCAGTACAAAAAAATTGAGATCCTACTCTGCATATTTTCAGAGCAAAACACTGAAATGTGAACTCAACCACAAGAAAAAATTTAAAAAGACCACAAATACATAGAGGTTAAAGACCATCCTACCAAAGAATGAATGGGTTAACCAGGAAACTAAAGAAGAAATAAAAAAATACATGGAAGCAAATGAAAATGAAAAAACCACAGTCCAAAACATTTGGGTTGCTGCAAAATTGGTCCTAGGAGGGTACAAGGATATCAGCAATACAGACCTACCTCAAGAAGCAAGAAAAATCTCAAATATGCAACCTAATCTTACACCAAAAGGGTTAGAAAAAGAACAACTGAAGCCCTAAGCCAGAACAGGAAGAGAAATAATAAAGATTAAAGCAGGAACACATTATATAGAAACAAAAAAGGTAGAATGCATCAATGAATCCAGGAGCTGATTGATTGAAAGAATTAATGAAATTGATCATCCCTTACCCAGATTAATCAACAACAACAACAACAAAAAAGTGGGGGGCACCTGGCTCAATCAGTTAATTTTTGGAGCTGTTTAATTTTTTAAATGCAGAATTTAGGGGCACCTGGCTCAGTCAGTTCCACTTGCGCCTTCAGCTCAGATCATGATTTCAGGGTCCTGGGATGGAGCCCCATGTCAGACTACCTTCTCAGTGGGGAATCTGCTTCTCCCTCTCCCTCTACCCCTCCCCCTGCTTGTTCACTCTCACTCTCTCCCTCTCTCTCAAATAAATAAACTCTTTAAAAAAAAAAGAAGGAAAAACCATATGCCAACAAATTGGATAACCTGGAAGAAATGAATAAATTCCTACAAACATATAAACTACAAAAACTGAAACAGGAAAAAATAGAAAACTTGAACAGACCAAGAACCAGAAAGAAATTAAATCAGTAATTGAAAACCTCCCAAACAAAAGTCCAGGGCCAGGTCGTTTCCCAGGGAAATTCTACCGAACATTGAAAGAAGAGTTAATACCTATTCTTCTTAAACTATTCCAAAAATTAGAAAAGGAAGGAAAACTTCCAAAACAATACAATGAGGCCAGCATTACCCTGATACCAAAACTGGACAAAGACTCCACTAAAAAAAGGGAGGCAGGGGGAGACAAGATGTCGGGGAAGTAGGAGGAGGCACCGTTTCAACCTGTACCCTAAAGTGAGCTGATTACCTACCAAAGAACTACAATCACCCATGAAATCAGCCTGAGATCAGAATTATACACGACTGGATCTCTACAGGGGCAGAAGACTCCAGTGGGCAGGTAAAGCGGAGTGGGAACGTAGGACTGATATTGAAAGATAAACAAAAGGGGGAGGGAGCCACCAGAGGCGACCGATTGGAAAGTAACACCCCTAACACGAGAGCGCCCTGCGTCTGGGGACCAGCATTAACTTGGAGACTGGTTGAAGGCACTCAAAAAAAGCAAAGGATCATGGTGGTGGTGGGGATTGTGGGAATCGGGATGGCTAGGGACAGGGGCTTAAGTCCCTGGACCCAGGACAGCCTCCCCTGGTACTGAGCCACAGAGAGTGTGGCGGAGAAACCAGGTCTTAGTCCCTGAGCCGCCAGCACGCCCGAGAACGCGTGGGGTCCGGCTCCTGTGAGGGGCTGGGAGCCTTGCCAGATGGCAGAATGCTGAGCCAGGCTAACAGAGCCTGAGACGCCCGCGCCCCTCACCCTCCCCTGAGAGAGGTGCGCGAAGGCCCAGCCTGGCTCTCTTAGACCTGTGCCATTCTCTTAGAGCTTGAGACACGTGCATGCCCCAAACCCTCCCCTGAGAGAGGTGCGGGAAGGCCCAGCCCGGCACTCTTAGACCCATGCCATTGTTTCAGAGCCTGAGACGTGCGACCCACACCCTTCCCTGAGAGAGGTGTGTGCAAGCCAGGCGCTCTTAGACCCAGAAAGACCAGGCACTCCCAGCCCGGGCCAGCGGGAAAATCTCAGTGTGCGATCGCTGCTTGGAACCTCTCTGGCGGTCTGGAGCTGCCCAGACAGCCACCGCTGCCGTTGTTTTGGGTACAAACAGAAGATCCTGTGTCCCCAGGGACCGCGACTCGGAACCTGCTCTGCCAGCGGCCAAGGGGGAAATTTATATGGGCTCTGCAGCACCCACAGGGGAGCAGACTGAGGCTTCTAAACTCTGAGAGGGAGGTCAGGGTGCAGTTTGCTTTCCTCTAAACCTACAAGAACCATCAAAAGCGGTCAAGGAGAGAGAAAAAAAAAAGTGAACAACATAAAAACCTCCAGAGAACAAAAGCCTGAAAAAACCAGTTTCCTCAGAGCCCACCCCCTTGAGGGGGGCAGGAGGACTTAACTCAGGGAACATCATTGACTGAAAACCCACGTGGCAGGCCCCTCCCTCAGAAAACCAAGCAGGAAAGAAAAAGAAAAAAAAAATGACAACAAGAGAGCAACCACAACTACTTCATAGGACAACTTTTATTTTTAACTCATTCCCACTATTTTGGTTCATTTTTTTTAATATTTCTTAACCTATTTACCATCACAGTGAGATGTCCAGTACATCAAATTCCATAATAACCTTCTAACCTGAACATTTTGATACATACACCTGTGTTTTTCTTTTGCATTTTTATTTTTTTAATTTTTTCCCTAAATTTTAGTTTAGTTTAGTCTAGTTTATTCCTTTTTTATTTTTATTTTCTAATAGTCATATAGAGTTAAACTTCAAGGTAATCCCCTGTCCCCAATCAATGCTACCCCTATAGGTAAACCAATTTTTAATCCCCCTTTATCTTAGGAAAGTTGAGTCCTTTAACAAAGATACCAAGATACATCCAGGAAGAATCAAAATAACCTTCCTTGCCCACACTGAGAATTTATAACCACTCTCCCATCTTTTTCTTCCGCCAGTGTTTCCGTGTTTTTGTGTTTGTCCTGATAGTATATAAATCTTATACTTGGGGTTCTTTTTGATGAGGTTCTTCCATTATTTGCCTATATATATATTTTTTCTCTTGTCATATACTTTTATCAGTCTTTTTGTTTGTCTGTTTTTGTTTGTATACTTCATCAATCTTACCTTGGGGCCCATTTGGGCTGAACCTTCTCTTTTATCTTCCCTTTTTTTCCTGTCTCTTTCTCTCTTTTTTCTTTTTCTTTTCTTTTTTTTCTCTCGTTTGGGTGGGGAATCCTGATTGCTCAGAAGCATTCCAAGGTGCACCTTGACTGCACAACTTGACTGCACAACTGCAGACTATGGACTCTGAAAAACAATCTGAGGGTTTTGAAGGGGCGGGGGGGGGGGGGGGGAGGTTGGAGGAACCAGGTGGTGGGTATTAGAGAGGGCATGGATTGCATGGAGCACTGGGTGTGGTGCAAAAACAATGAATACTGTTATGCTGAAAAGAAATAAAAAAAATACTTAGAACAGTAAAATAAACAAACAAACAAACAACAACAACAAAAAAACATTTTGAGGGGCACCTGGGTGGCTCAGTGGGTTAAAGCCTCTTCCTTTGGCTCAGGTCATGATCCCAGGGTCCTGGGAGCCAGCCCTGCATCTGGCTCTCTGCTCAGCAAGGAGCCTGTTTCCCCTCCTTCTCTCTCTGCCTGCCTCTCTGCCTACTTGTGATCTCTGTCTGCCAAATAAATAAATAAAAATTAAAAAAAAAACACATTTTGAACAGCAGAGACATCTAAAGAAAACTGTGGCTGCACTGAGAAATCTCTTAGGAGTTCATATTTTTCTTCAGAAATGTGGAAATATAGAAGAAAATACAATCAAGGACAAATACAAAATATTTTGTAGGAATATGGTTAGAAAGGTTAAGTACAAAATATGCTGAGACCCACAAAAAATGCTGAGGACAGACAAAGGGCTTTGATAACTGTATTAAATGTTAGAATAAAAACCAGGGCAAGAGAAGCCCTTTGCTAGAGATACAATATTAACAGATGACTGAAAGTAAGAAAATAATTCAACTCCATTTTGTAGCTAAACTTTATTAGAAAAATAAATACCTTCCTATTGCAACCCATTGCACAAAATGTGGTTGGGGTGACCTGAGAGCCAATAAATGGGAAAGAATAGTGGGAAAGTATTAATTTTCTTTCAATGTTTTAAACTTGCAGGCCAGATGTGTTATATATAAGGGTAATGGAACAAATTCCAGAAGTATTCTTGGAACCTCTATTGCTAATCTTTGAGAAATGAGAAGAATAGGGGAATTATCAGAAGAATGAAAATGTACAAAATGTTTCTCTGATCAAAAAAAGGCTGTTCTGATTTACTTTTTGCCGAGAGTTGAGAAATATAAATTCTCTCAATTACAGACCAAAGCCATGTTGGTATTGATCACCTTCCAATAGTTATATTAATAAACAGGTAAGTTTGTGAGCATTTAGCAAAAAATTAGTAAAATCAAAGGGTACCCTTGATTCAATAGAAATAAATATTTTTTCAGCTAATTTAATTACTTTTATTAAAAAGGTTACCAGGCTGGTAAGAGTTATGGTTAAGGGAAAATTAAAGGGATGACATATCTAGATTTCAGCAAGACATTAACAGAATTTCTTAATTTATCTTTCATATGTCTTTTCTTTGCAAGGCCATTGCACATTTGAAATTATATTTTAATCAAATGCTCCCTTATCTCCACCTCACTGGATTTTGAACTCAAAGATGGGGCCTATTTATTAGTTCATTTGATAGAAAATTAAAAAAAATGGAAATTTCATAAATGAAAAAAACAAAAACTAAAATAAAAACTGAATTAACAGGCTCAGCAGCAGAATGGAGGAGGCAGAGGAAAGAATTTTGTTCACACATTTGCGTACAAGTTTTTATTTTCGTATCTGTTTTCAAATGATAGAACTGTTGTCAATGGAAGGCTGGACCTTCTGAATCATATTGTAGTTCTATATTTAATTTGCTGAGGAACTTCCAAACTGTTTTCCAAAGTGTCTGATCCATTTTAAATTCCCATTAGCAATATTTGAGGGTTCCCATTTATTCTGCATCCTTGCTAATACCTGTTATTTTCTTTAAAAAAATATTGTTATCCCAGTAATCATGAAGTGATATCTCATTACAGTTTGGATTTGAATTTTGCTAATGACTAATAATATTGAGCACCTTTTCTTGTGCTTGTTGGTTATCTGAATATCTTTGGAGACATGTCTATTCAGATTTTTTGCCTATTTTAAAGTTCAGTTGTTTGTCTTTTTGTTGTTGTGTTGTAAGACTTCTTTATACATTCAGAATACTACTAGATCCTTATACAACACATGATTTGAAAATATTTTTTCTCATTCTGTTGGTTGTGTTTTCACTCTTTTCATAATTTTGATGCACAAACAGTAATATATATTGTTATATTTGCCTAGTATTTACTTTTACTGAAGAACTTTATATTTTCACATGGCTTTAAATTAAATTTCATAGGTTTGAATCTAGTGGCCTTTCTTTTCATTTTGAAGAGATCCCTTTATCATCTTTTGTAGGGCAGTCTAGTGTTAATGAACTCCCTCAGCTTTTGTTTATCTGGGAATGTCCTAATTTTCCTCTCATTTTGGAAAGACAGTTTTGCCACACATAAAATTCTCAGCTGTAAGGTTTTTCCCTCCAGCACTTTAAATTTGCCATCCTGCTACTTTAAGTCCTGCAATGTTTCTGCTGAAAAATCCAGTGATAATCTTATTGATGATTCCTTGTATGTGAGGGGTCACTTTTCTCTTAGAGCTTCTAGATTGTCTTGTAGTTCAACAGTTTGATTATAATGTATAACAGTTCGATTATAATGGGTCTCCTTGGGTTTATCCTACTTGAAGTTCATTGAGTTTCTTGTATTTGTTTATCCATGTCTTTACTCAAATTTGGGAAAATTTTTGGCATCATTTCCTCAAAGAAACTCTCTAGCCACCTTCCCCATTCTTTCTCTTCTCATTTTGGGACTCCTATAATGGATATATTGTTCTGCTATAGCCCATAAAGTCCCTTGGGCTGTTAGGCAGGTGGATGTGACTACAAAAAGGGAAATGAGGGATCCTGGTGGTGATGGAAATGATCTGTTTCTTGACTTTGTCAATGGCAATATGCTACTTTTGATATAGTACTATAGTTGCTCATGATATTATTATTGGGGGAAACTGGGCATAGAGTACACTGGATCTCTCTGTATTACTTTTTTATTAAGTTTTAATTTTAATTCCAGTACAGTTAACATACAGTATATTAGTTTCAGGTGTACAATATAATGATTCAACAATTCTATATATTACTCAGTGTTCATCATAACAAATGTACACTTTAATTACCATCAACTATTTCACCCATTACCCCACATACTCTCTTCTGGTAAACATGAGTTTGTTCTCTATAATTAAGAGTATATTTCTTCGTTTCACTCTTTATTCCTTTGCTCATTTGTTTTGTTTCTTAAATTCCACATGGGAATGAAATCATATGATACTTGTCTTTCTCTGGCTTATTTTTCTTAGCATTACACTCTCTGGATCAATCCATGTCAGTGCAGATGGCAAGATTTCATTCCTTTTTATAGAAGAATGATATTCTATTATATATATGTATGTATATATATATATATACATATATATAATTTTATCATCTTTTCTTTATCCATTCACCCATCAATGAACACAAGCTGCTTCCATAATTTGGCCTTTGTAAATAATGATGCAATAAACATAAGAGGGCATGTATCCTTTTGAATTAGTGTTTTGTCCTTTTTGAGTAAATAACCAGTAGTATGATTACTGGATCACTGGGCAGTTCTATTTTTAAGGCTTTGAGGAGTCTCCATACTATTTTCCAAAATGACTGCACCAGTTTGCATTCTCACCAACAGTGCTCAAAAGTTCTTTTTTTTTTTTAAAGATTTTATTTATATTTGACAGATAGAGATCGCAAAGTAGGCAGAGAGGCAGGCAGAGAGAGAGGAGGAAGCAGTCTACCTGCTGAGCAGAGAGCCCGATGTGGGGCTCGATCCCAGAACCCTGGGATCATGACCTGAGCCGAAGGCAGAGGCTTTAACCCACTGAGCCACCCAGGCACCCCACAAAAGTTCTTTTTTTCTCCACATCCATGCCAACAGTTGTTGTTTTTTGTGCTTTTGATTTTAGCCATTCTAGCAGGTGTGAAGTGATTATAGTTTTGATTTGCACTTCCCTGATGAGGAATAATGTTGAGCATTTTTCATATGTCTGTTGGCCATCTGGATGTTTTCATTGTAGAAATGTCTGCTCATGTCTTCTGATAATTTTTAAATTGGATTTTTTTGGGTGTTGAGTTGTACCAGTTCTTTATATATTTGGGATATGAACCCTTTATCAGATAGGTAATTTGCAAATATCTTCTCCCCTTCAGTAGGTTGACTTTTAGTTTTATTGATTGTTTACTTCACTGTGCAGTAACATTTTTATTTTGATGTAGTCCCACTAGTTTATTTTTGCTTTTATTTCCTTTGTCTCAGAAGAGATATCTAGAAAGAAGTTGTGATGGTCAATGTCATAGGAATTACCAACTGTGTTTTCTGTATTATTTATTACATCATCATGTGAATCTAAAATTATCTCAAACTAACAACTTTAAGTAAAAAAATCAGTTACTTAATAAAAAGAATGGGGTAGTTCCACTTCCATGTCAGTGTAAGGAGTTTTGTAGTACCCCTTTTCAGTGAAATAAGCAAAGTTAAAAAAAAATTAGACCAACCTAATCATTTAATGTTTTCTGAAAATTATCCTAAGGTTATACAGCAAATGAAGAAATATTTATTCAAGAAAATCTACTAAAACTAGGTAAGACTAGCAAGAATCATAACATTTGAGCTGAGATCCTTTCATTCCCTACCTCAAAATAAAAAATGATGAATGCTCCACTCATGATGTATGTGACCAAGAAGACAGTGCCCCTGTCCCCTCAATTCCCAAGTCATGGCTCACTTTATTTCGTTGGGAGGAACAGGTTGACAGCATTTCTTAACCTCTACAATTCTAAGCTGAAGAGGCTCATATCCTGATAAGCTGGCAAAGATGATAGGGGACCACTTCCTCCACTGAGATCCTACCCATTAGACAAACTCTAACCCAGCCACTGCAGCCTGAGAAAGCTGAGTCTAACAACGTATATCCCAGCTTTAGGGTAGGACAAAAGTTGTAAAATGGGAGAGGTAATGTAGTAATCCGAGGCTATAACTGTACTCTATATTTCCTGTTGTAGTCATGGAAAATAAGTACTGGGTGGTTAAAAACAACATAAATTTATTCTCTCACAATATTGGAGATTGGAATTCAGCAGGTCCACAGTCCTGAATGCTCTAGGGAAGGATCTTTTCCTACTTCTTCCAGTTCCTGGTGCAACCAGCTGTTCCTTGGTTTGGGAATACATAACTCTAATCCCTGATTCAGTCTTCACATGGCCTTCTTCTTTGTGCCTTCCCCCTTTTCTTCTTATAAGGACAATTGCTGTTTGATTTGGGTCCACTCTGATAGTACAGGATGCTCTCATCTTGAGGTTCTTAACTTAATTACATATGCAAAGACCCTTTTTTCCAGTTAAGTTTACACTCAGAGTTTCCATCTAGACATATTTTTCTGGGGGGACAATTTAACCCATTATAGTCAACCTCATGACCTCCAAAATTCATCTCTATTCAATATACAAAATACATTCAATCTCTCCTAATATCCCTGAAATTTTAATCCATTAAAGGAAAGACTCAATCATCATTGATTGATGAATTGAATCATCAATTCAAAGAAGTTCTAAATTTCATCATCTAAATCATCTAACTTATCAAAATCAAGTTTTAGGGGAGACCCTGCCTCTGTATCCACGGCTCTGTGCTAGAGTCATTATTTCTTTATCTTGAAGGGTAATACATGTGCAGGTGAATAGCTTTATCAGACCATTTCCTGTCTGTAGATACTTAGAAGTCTGAGAGACTTGCTTCATTTTGCCTTACCTTTTCTCCTTCAGTCCAAGCTGGCAGTATTTCTTCTAAGATTCTCAGAAACCTAGTTGGTCTTCCACATATGTCAAGGGGGTCTGTAACATTAGATGAGGAATTTCTCCACAGGCCTTTGCTGAATAACCCTGTCACTATTCCTGCTTTCTAGTGAGATGGTTGATTGGATTTCTAAATTATTTAATTTCTTCAGCAAAAAAAGAGATCTATCCTAGGCCCTCTCTTTAGAGCAATTAGGGCAATCTTTTCCATCAGAGAATTTCATAATTTTAGCATCCTTAACACTCTAGATAAGCCAGAAACTCCCAAATCGTGTAGTGCTGTCTTCTTTTTGTTTAACAGTTCTTCTTCAGTTTATTTCCTCTTTAATTCTACTATAAGCAGCAAGGAGAAAACAGGCTATACCTTCCAAACTACGTAGAAATATCTTTAATGGAATATCCAAGTTCATTGTTTACAAATTATCTTTCTTACCCAGCAGTAGAATAAAATTCAGTCAAGTTTTCTGCCACTACATAATAAGGATTACCATTCTTCCATGTTCTTCATCTCCTTCTGGGCTCTCATCATGAACACTTTTAACATTCATATACTTACCAGCATTCTGTTCAAAATGATACATGTATTTTCCAAGATGGTAGAAGATTTTTCTATATAGCTCCTTTTTTCTTTATGAGCACTCACCAAAATTATTTTTTAATGCCCATATTTCTACCAGCAAAGGAAATCTAGGTTTTTATTATTATATGCCCCCAAATTCTTCCAGCCCTGCCCATTGTCAAATTCCAAAGCCACTTCCAAAGTTTTAGTTGTTAACTGCAGCACTTCATTTCATGTTATCAAAATCTGGATTAGTTTCTTAGTACTGCCATAATGAATTACAATGAATAATAATGAATTATGATAAATGTAGATAAAAATAATACATATTTATTCTATCAAATTTTGAAAGACAAAAATTCCATATCAAAGTAGCAGCAAAGCCGCACCACCTTTGAAGACTACAGGAGAAAACCTTTTTGCCTCTTCAAGCTTTTGGTGGCTGTTGGTGTTCCCTTGGTTTGGGGAATATATAACTTTAATCTCTGCTTCACACTTTTTGCCTTTATCTTGTGTGTCTTCTCTGTTTCTTTTCTTAGAATTTCACTTACCGTTGGGTTTAGGGCCCATCTAGATAACCAGGTTTATCTCATCTTAAAATCTTTTGTATAATTACCTCTGCAAAGATCCTTTGTTTGAATAAATTAACATCCAAATATTCCAGGAACACATATGTTTTGGTGATGGCCACCATTCATCCTACTACACCTTCCAAGTGCCCAGATTAGTGATACAGAGAATTTGTCCAGGGTGGGAGGTAATTTTATGAAAATAACTCTCCTCAAAGAAACTAACTCTATTTGAAATAGCACTTGCACTACTGGGTATTTATCCCAAAGATACAGATGTAGTGGACAGAAGGGCCATCTGTACCCCAATGTTCATAACAGTAATGGCCACAGTCGCCAAACTGTGGAAAGAGCCAAGATGTCCTTCAATGGACGAATGGATAAAGAAGATATGGTCCATATATACAATGAAATATTATGCCTCCATTAGAAAGGATGAATACCCAACTTTTGTATCAATGTGGATGGGACTGGAGGAGATTATGTTGAGTGAAATAAGGCAAGCAGAGAAAGTCAATTATTATATGGTTTCACTTACTTGTGGAGCATAAGGAATAACATGGAGGACATTGGGTGAAGTAGAAGAGAAGTAAGTTGGGGGAAATTGGAGGGGGAGGTGAACCATTGAGAGACTGTGAACTCTGAGAAACAACTGA
Organism: Lutra lutra; assembly: GCF_902655055.1. Taxonomy (NCBI): domain Eukaryota; kingdom Metazoa; phylum Chordata; class Mammalia; order Carnivora; family Mustelidae; genus Lutra; species Lutra lutra. The sequence goes on along the minus strand of NC_062296.1, from coordinate 22,802,626 downwards.
AGGTTTTGGAGGGGAGGAGGTTGAGGGTCAGGAGGGCCTGGTGGTGGGTATTAAGGAGGGCATATATTGCATGGAGCACTGGGTGTGTGCATAAACAATGAATCTTGGAACACTGAAAAAATAAAATTAAATTAAAAAAAACCCTAAAATTAAAAATAAAATATATCCCCTGAACAACAACAACAAAATAGAGTGTGTTTATTTCAAGCCTAAGGACACCATCAAAAATAGCATCTCCTCTTAATTCAGAGCAGTAAGCAAAACACTAGACAGCTAGTTCACCAAAGAGAATCAGGGATGGAGATAGTGAGAAGACCCTTCCTGAGGTCTGAACAAACCCCGAAGCTGGCCTTAAAATCTATCCCTGTCTGAATTTAATTGGTTAAGGCTGTGAAACAATATATGTCCCGAGGCATTGTCAAAAATAATAGAACAGTTAACTATGAATTCATGTGAATGAGGGCTGAATAATATGCAAAATGAGACAGGAAGTTTAACAGAGATTAGGGCAAGGTACAGTCAAGGAGAGCCTTGTTAAAACCATTGTAGTCCCAGAGTGACCGGAAATATGTAAGGGTACACCCGCTAAGGAACAATACCAATGACTTCACATTGCAGGATAAATACACTCTACTAAAACAGTCTAACCAAGTCAACAAAGTAAATAAACATTACAAATAGGCCTTGGAGAATAGTAAGGAGGATCAGCATCCACAGTTGTTATATTACCTAAATATTTGAGTTTTCAACAAAAACATAACAAATGTCAGAAACAGGAATATATGACAGTTAAAAAATAGGTAACTGTTTTTGAAAGAGTCAGATATTTGATCTAACAGAGGAAGAACTTGAATTAGCCATTATAAATATATTACAAGAACTAAAGGAAACCATACTTAAAGAAGAGAAGATATAAAGACAATGTCTCATCAAGCAGAGAATATCATTAAAGAAGTAGAAATGTTTTTTTTTTTCAAAAGAAAATTCTAGGGTTGGAAACTATAATAACCAAAATGAAAAATCTACCAGAGAGTCTCAAAAGTATATATCAGCTGGAAGAAGAAAGACCTAAGAAACTTGAAAGTAAGTAAGTTGATAGAGATTATGCAATTTCAAGAGCAGAGTGAAACTAGAATGAAGAAGAACAAACAGAACTTCAGCAAAATGTAGGATACCTTTAAATGTAGCAACATATATGCTATGGGTGTACCAGAAATAGAGACAGAAAGAAAAGAAGCAGAAAAAAAAATGTTCAAAGAAATAATGGCTGAAAATGCCATAAATTTTCTGAAAAAAACATTAGTCTACACATTAAAGAAACACAATAAACTCCAAGTGGGATACATTTTATAAGGTTCACATTCAGATACATGATAGAAAAATGCTGAGTGCCAAAGACGAATAGAAAATCTTGAAAGCATCATGTAAAAATGACTTGTCGGGCGCCCTGGGTAGCTCAGTGGTTTAAGCCGCTGCCTTCGGCTCAGGTTCATGATCTCAGGGTCCTGGGATCGAGTCCCACATCGGGCTCTCTGCTCAGCAGGGAGCCTGCTTCCCTCCGTCTCTCTGCCTGCCTCTCTGTCTACTTGTGATCTCTCTCTGTCAAATAAATAAATAAAACTCTTAAAAAAAATAAAAAATAGAAAATGACTTGTCTGTACAAGGGAGTTCCAATAAGATTAACATCTGACTTCTCACCGGAAATAATGGATCCTGAAAGACAGTGAAATTAAATGCTCAAAATGATGAAAGAAGAAACCTGGCAACTGAAATTTTTTATCCAACAAAACTAACTTTCAAAATGAGGACAAAATAAAGACATTCTTCTATAACAAAACCTGAGAAACACCAAGACGTTCTTCATTTGAAAGTAAGTAAAGGAAAATAGAACTTCAAATCCACATGAAACAACAAAAAATGTAATTATACATTTTATAAATGTAATTATACACGGCATATACATGGACATTTATTTTTCTTTTATTTTTTATTTAAAGAGCAGTTGTATAAGCCATATGTATCTAATTGGCTGGTTGGTTCTATAACATACAGAAATATAATATATTCCAAAATAACACCAAAGAGGTAGGTGAAAGCAAAGTTGTATTGGAGTAAGAAAATGACAGCATTGGATAACACATAGAAACATATAAGGAGAATTGTAAGGGTTAAATAAGGAAGGGAATATAACAACCAGTATAAAGATATATTTGCTCTCCTTTCTATTCTCAGCTTCATAAATGGACATAAATTTATGTAAATAATAACTATAAAATGTGTTGTTGGTTTTTAACATGCATAAATAACATATATTGTTTATATATACATATTATTATATATATTAAAAGTGCAAAAAGGGGGAAGAAGGTATAGAGGTATGTAGGAGTACTGTATGTATATCTCACTGCAATTAAGTTGGCATAATTCTTAAGTAGATTCTGATAAATTAAAATGTATGTAATAAATCTTATAGCAACCACCAAGAAGAAAACTAAAAATATGCTGAAAAAATCATTAAAGTATTTAAAATGTTACACTAGAAGATATTTACTTAATACAAAATAAGGCAGTAAAGGAGGAATAGAGGAACAAAAATGACACAAGACATATAGAAAACCAAATGTAAAATGGCAGACAAAATCCAACTATGTCATTGAATAAACTTTAAATGTGAATATAGTAATAATATAATCAAAAGGAGAGATTGTTAGATTGGCTAAAAACAGTAAGATTCAACTATATGCTGTCTGTAGGAGAAGTAATTTTATATTTAAATATTCAAATAGATTCAAAAATTGAAAGGAAGAGAATAAGAAAGATATATCACGTTAACAGTGATCATAAGAAAGCCATAGTGGTCATAGCAATGTCAGAAAAAATATTTTAAAAAACAAAATGTTACTAGAAATAAAGAAGAACATCTATAATGATAAAAGGGTTAATTCATTAAGAAGTTATAACAATTATAAGCAAATATATACCTACAATAGAGACCCTGAAATATAAAACAGAAGTTGACCAAATTGAGGTAGGAAATAGACAATTTAACAATGTATATTTAAGGAGTTTGACACCCCATGTTCAATATTGAATAGAACAACTAGAAAGAAGATGAACATGGAAATAGAGGCCTTGAGCAATACTATACCTGAACAAGACACCAGATATCTATAGAGGTCTCCACAACAATTACAGAATATATATTATTTTCAAGTGCACATTGAACACTCTCCATGATAAACAAAACAAAACAAAACAAAATAAAACAGCATAACTGCTAGGTCATGATAAAATTGTCAATAAATTTAAGGAATTAATATTACAAAGTGTGTTCTCTGTTCACAGTGAGTGAAATGGAAGTTATTAATAGAAGGAGTTTGGAAAATTCACAAGTATATGAAAATAAACAACATATTACTAACTAATGAATAGCTCAAAGGTAAAAAACTAATGAGTGGTCATTAACTAATGAATGGCTCAAAAGAAAATTTGAAATAAATTGAGATAAAAGGAGATGAGAACATATATATGAAAACTCTTAAGATGTAGCTAAACTAGTGCTATAGAAACACATAGCTAAAAACACCTACATTACAAAAGAAGAAAGATATCAAATCAATAAATTAATCTTCTACCTGAGACACAGGAAACAGAAGAGCAAACTAAAGCCAAAGAAAGGAAAAGGAAAGAAAGAAAGAGGGTTAAAGCATAAAATTAATGAAACAGAGAATAGAAACAGAATAGAGAAAATCAATAAAGCTGTTTTTTTTCTTTGAAAGATAAAGAAAACTGACAAAACTTAGCTGTATTTAGGAAGAGAAATATTCAAATTGCTAAAGTCATAAATGAAAGAGGGAATGTTATTTCCAACCTTACATACATAAAAAGGAATTATGAGGTAATTCTAACAACAAGTATATGCCAACAAAATATACAACTTAGATAAAATGGACAAATTCCTAAACATCAAAAAACCAAAGCTGACTCAGGAAGAAATAGAAATTTTAAATAGATCCATAACAAATAAAGATATGGAATTAGTAATTCAAGAACTTCCCACAAAAATAGTTCAGGCCCTAATGGCTTTACTTTAGAACTCTACCAAACATTGAAAAAAATAACAATTTTCACCAAATGCCCCCCAAAATAGAAGAGGGAACACGCAATCATTTATTCAATTCATTTCCATGATACCAAAACCAGACAAAATATCACACAAGTACCACTACAGACACATGTCTCCTAAGAATATAGTCACAAACTCACCAATTCATACCATAAAATGAAAACCTAACAGGATATAAAAATGATTATACACCACATGCAAGTGGGATTTATACCCGGAAATGAAAGGTTGATTTAATCTCTAAAAATCAATTATTGTAATACATCATGTCAATCAAATAGGGGTCAAAAACTACATGATCATCTCAATAGATGCAGAAAATGCTTTTGGCAAAATTCAACACCATTTCACCATGAAAACACTGAATAATCAAAGAAACAGAGACGCTTCCTCAAATTTTTAAAAGGATACCTATGAAAATCCACAGCTAACATCATGCATCTTGGTGAAAGATTGAATGTTTTCTCCTAAGCTCAAGACATGGATGTCTAGTTTCACCACTTCTATTCAGGATTCTACTGGAAGTTCCAGTCATGATAAAAAGGGAAGAAGAGGAAATAACATTCATCCATATCAGAAAGGAATAAATATATCTATTAGAGAACAACATGACTTTTGTACATAGATAATCTTAGGAATCCCTTAAAAACGTATTAAAACTAATACATGATTTTGATATAGAAAGAATTATTTTCTATATAGTAATGAATTGGAATGCAATTTCATTTGCAAGGGCATATAAGGAATTAAGTACTTAGAAGTAGTTTACTTAAGTGTAAGACTTAGATACTTGAGAGCTACAAAACATCATTGAAGTAAAGAGGATATACATAAATGGAAAGATATCCTGTGTTCATGGATTTAAGTATTTAATATTGTTGAGATGGCAATTGTAAAAATATCTACAAATTTAGTGCAATCCTTATCAAAATCATAATTGCTTCTTTTGCATAAATTGGCAAGTTGGTTCTAATATTCACATGGAAATTCAAGGAATCCACAACAACCAAATAATCTTGAAAACAAACGGCAAAATCGATGGACTCACACTTCCTGATTTCAAAACCTGTTATAAAGCTACAGTAATCAAGACCGTACCACACACAGTGGTGCTGGAATAAGGAATTCAGTGGAGAAAAATGCAGAGTACAGAAATAAACACATGTACCTATAACCAATGATTTTCAACAGGATTCAAAACAATTCAATGAGGGAAAGAATAGCCTTTCAGCAGATAGTGTTGGGACAACTAGAGATCTACATGTGTAAAAATGAAGTTTGATACTCTCACTCATGCATATAAAATTCACTAAAAGTGTTTCAAAGGCCTAAATTTAGAGCTTAAAGTATAAAACTCTTACTAGAAAACATATGTATAAATCATCATGAACTTGAATTAAGCATATTTTTTAAACATGATACTAAAACACAAGAAAGAAAAAAAATCGATTGATTGGACAGCACAAAAATTAAAAACATTTAAAAAACCCTGTATTTCATAGGGCATGGTCAACAAATTGAATAGACACCCCAAGAATGGGTAAAATATTTCCCAATAATATATCTGATAATGGACTAATATCAGATTATGTGAAGAAGCCTTTAAAACTCAATAAAAAGACAAAGAATGAATTTTAAAAGTGGGCAAATGATCTGAATAACTTTGTTCTAAGAAGATAAACAAGTAGATAATGCATTCATGTGAAACCAGGCTCAAAAAATCCTTAGACTTGACGGAACTGCAAATAAAACCACAAGATGCCACTTCACATCCACCAGAATGACTGTATTAAAAAAGACAGAAAAGTAAGAGTGTGCTAAGCATATGGAGAAATTGGAACCCTTATACCATGGTGCGGTTAACGTAAAATAATGCAGCCACTGTGAAGGTAATCCAGCAGTTCCTCAAATGGTTAAATATAGAGTTAAGATCTGTCCACTAATTTCATGCTGGATGTATACTCCAGAAAAATGAAAACATATGTTCATGAAAATAACTTTTATAGGAATGTCCATAGATGCCCATAATAGTCAAACTTTGGAAACAACCCAATATCCATCAGTTGAATGGGTAAATAAAATGTAGCATATCCATATAATACTATATCATTTAGCCATAAAAAGGAATGAAGTGCTCATACATACTGCAATATAGATGACTATTGAAAACATTATGCTAAGTGAAAGAAGCCAGATGCAAAAGGCCATATATTGTATGATCCACTTAGTTGAAATGTCTAGGATAGGTAAATGTATGGGGACAGAAAGTAGATTAGCTGTTGCCTGGGATTGCTGGGGTTGTTAGGATGGAGAATCACTGTTAAAGGGTATGTATGTGGGCTAATGATAATGTTTTTAAAGTTTGTTTTTGGTGATGAATGCACAATTCTGTGAATATATTAAAAACACTCAACTGTATGCTTTAATCAGTCAGTTTTATATGATGTGACCTATATCTCAATAAAACTACTGAGGAGAATGAATGGGTAAAGGATACAAAGTTAAAAACTAAAAAGGAAATATAAATAACAAATGCATGAAAAACTTCAAACTTATTTACCTGTAAATGTAATAACTCACAAAAATTTTTAAAGTTTTAATTAATGGATTCAGATCCACCTGGTAGGATATCACTAGGGGCTTGGCGATAGGATTCTACACCTTTTTCTGAATTTTAGTATTTTGATTAATGACTTTAATGAAGGCATAAAAATAATAAGACTTCTCAAGTTTAACAGATGATCCAAAGCTGGAAGGAATGGATATTAATAAATTGTGTTTGATTAAAAAAAAAGCAATATGATTCAGTGATGGTTTGCTGTTAATATATATTTTTAAAAGATTTTATTTATTATAGAGAGAGTGAGTGAGTGAGAGAGAGCACAAGCTGGGAGGGGTGGAGAAGCAGAGGACAGGGAGAAGCAGGCTCCCCACTGAACAGGAGGGCTAGATTATGGGCTCCATCCTGGGACTCTAGGATCAGACCTGAGCTGAAGGCAAACCTATAACTGTAACTGACTGAGCCACCCAGGCACTCCTACTGTTAATATAATCTCATGCAAAGGAAATAAAATCTGAGTCTAGCTTTTCGCTGTATACAATGGAGTGTGAAGTCTGAGGAGGGTTCTGTCTTGATAGGTTTGCACTTAACAAAGATTGGAGGTTTTTTGTTCCTGGATGTGTAAAGGCAAAATTACACACACACACACACACACACAACCACCACACACACATATCGTAACAAAAGCCTGTACAAGTTTAAGTACTTTTTGATGTCTAGTGCTCTAACAAATGAAAGAAAGCATAGTGTCACAATACTTTATTACCAGCCAAACCACATCTCTCTATATTATGCTCAGCTCTAGGCACCATATTTGAAGGCTGACAATGATAAACTGGAACATATCTAGGGTCAGCGACAAGAATGGTAAAGCATAGGAAATGGTTATCAGAAGGAATAATGTGTGGACTGAAGATATTTAGAAGATATTCAGCCCAGGGTGGAAAACAGAGGAATATAGTAGTAGTCTCCAAGTAGTTGAAGGACTGTCATATGGAAAGGGATTACATTTTTATTTGCATGGTTTCAGAGGGAAGAACTAGGACCAATAAGAAGAAGTGCATGATATATTTGACTGGTATAAGGAAAAATTTCTGACCATTAACGCTATTACAAGGGCTGATGAGTGACATCATAAGTTTCATTTCAGTGGAAGTTTTAAAGCAGAGGCTATAAGCCAAATGCTACAATAGTATTTCAGGATTGGTTTCTCATTGGATAGGCATCAATTTAAAATATGGAAAACCATGGTCTCAACTTGGAATAAATCCTATAAGGAGGAATCCTCAGGAATTGGGGCATCAACTACATATTTCTTAATACCGTAAGTGATCTGCTACAAATGGTTCACAGCCCAACTTTGAGAAACCTAAATTAATCTATTATCAAATGGTAATGTGTAAAGTTCTGTTTCTCTGAAGTGAAAAGAAGAAATATGGGCTAACATGAGATTAATAATATTTTAGCCATTCTGAAATTTGCTGTTACTAGAAGAGTTTTAAAAACCACTCATTTAATAATATTCGCCCTAATCCATGAAGTATGTGATATAATTATGGGGATAAATTTCATTAGTTTTCATTAAAGACCAGATAAGTGTTCAAAACCTGCTTGTAACTTTAAATGATATTCATTTGTTTGTTTTTTGCTGGGGAGGGGGAGGGAGAAACATGAATCAACAACAAACTGAGTATTTTGTTTAATGTCTTGAAGTCCTCAATTTATTTTAAACATCTAACAGAACTTAGAGACATTCTTTTTTAAGGCCTTGGCATAACCAATATTTCTTGAATTATTATAGAACAAATAACTACTGGCAGGTAAATTATTCAGAAGAAATTAAGTGTTACCGAGAATTTAAAAAGACCTTTTGGTTTTTCTTCCTCTAAATTTGCAAAAGAAAAGAAGCTAAGGAATTGGAAATGAAACCTGAATACTATATATTACTTACTCTCCTGCTATTGGAAAAGCTCATTCTTTGTATTCTCTGTATCTACTTTTCTAACCACCTTTAGAGCTCAAATCAAGGTGAAAAATAATTTCTCCAGTGTATGAAGAAAACTACTTGATTTAAGCAAGGAAAAGAAATTGTCTAAAATGAAGTTCGTTTTGTCTTTCCATGCATGTAATATTAGGGAACTTAACATCACTATTTTTGTCTGCATTTACTTTATTTGTTTATTTATTGTTTGTTTATTTATACTAGTATGAGTGGAAAGAATTTAAATCAGGAGTCCCCTCTTCAATATACTTCCAAAGGGACTCACCTACCTAGAGCTCTTAAAGCCAGTTTTTTCTGTGTCTCGGTTCTATCCCAATCTCTCAGAGTTTTGTGAAGTGCTAGATGATTTCTTATGTAATAAAGGTGTCAGTGATTCCTGAAGGCATTATTTCAAGGAATGACATATGAACCGAATCTTTTGACTCTGTGGTCAATCAATGTAAGAGAGAATTTTGAGCAGGCAGATCCTAATACTTTTCCTCAAATCACTCTATATACCAGTTTGCCCTTGCTGGTTACTTACTCCATTGATTGGTTTGGCCAGTCAGGTCTTTTAGTATGAGCACCCTCTTTTGAGTTCATGTCTTTCCCTCTGCTTAGCATCTTGGCACCTGGATTTGGTGAGAACATTTTTTGTGACTATAAGAAAGTGGGGTGGATTGTTTCAAACACTAAGTACTTGCTATGATTTTTGCTCACTTATTCACCAAGAAATGCCTTCCCCAAGAATGAAAGAGAATATTGGGCACAAAGCCTATGACAGCATGATCTTTGTCAGATTGGTTTGGGGCAACTGAATAATGCAGCAGCTAAAGCCAGACACTTCCTCCAGAGCCATCAAGAGTCAAAAAGGGATGAATCTGTCCCCAAAGCCAGCGCAACTGAACAGTTGCAAGAGAAAATTCCTACCAAGAGAATGATATAGAATGTGTCATTTTTTTGGATGATCTTTTATAGGTGATCAAGTGGCTTTCATTAGTGAATACATTTGCTCACTCAGTTTTGGAGAGTCGCCCTTCATTTATTCTTTCCCTTTGGAAGTACTTTTCGAGTGCAAATTACTGCTATCAGAAGCCTTGAACTGAGAGGCTATTATTCTCCTGCTCAGATTAAATTAATTTTGAACAGTTTAATGCAGCATGTCCGAGCTGCAAGTCCAAGTGGTGTCAAATCTATTTCTTGTTTTTTTAAGCTGCACCTTCAAGGGCAGTATGATTTCATGGTGAATGTGTTCTTCTACTGTCTTGCTAAGCGTTATTATTTTCTTTCATTTGCAAGTCATGAGGCTACAAGTGTTAACCATTCTCTGCCTAACATTGTATAAAGAATGCATGATTTAAGCCAGGCTGATTTTCCAAAGGGAGTTATACATTTACTTGCTTTACAAATGAATAAAGAAAAATACTCTGGATCAAAGCAAAGAAGTTTAAAAGCTAATGAAACATTAGAGAGAGAACTGCCTTGAGAAACATTGCGACATCATCACTGTTGTGTAAAAGAAATTATCTTGATCTTGGCCTATGTTATAAAATAAAGGGGTTTTAATGATTGGCTATATAATTCGTTTGTGTTTGTGCAGGGTTGCCAGGGAAAAAAGGATATAATCTACTTATTCTCTCTTACAGTTCAGGCAATCTACTGTCTCTCCAGTATTCACTCTCTCTAAAGTGTCATTGAAATGTATATTGAAGTTTTTTGTCTGTGTTATTGTAGAGCAAACTGGCAAAAGAGTGCCAGTTGATTAATGAAGAGTGGAAGATGGCTTTAAGCAGTTAGAGGTTTCAAAAACATATCAATCTTGGGTCTATGTAAAGTACTTCAACTGTACAAGTCTAGGACAATCTTTTCTACAACTCTAATCACTAGTCCTGTGGATTAGCAAATTAATGTTTTAAAGGTTCTTAATGAAAACTGATGAAAACACTATATTGAAATCTTCCTTTGGAATAGGAGGAGGCAATGATCAAGGGTCTTGTCCTTTCAAAAGCTGGAATAAGCACGTTGCTCTTGTAATACTAATTTTATTTATTACTTTATTTATTTATTTTTTCAGTGTTCCAAGATTCATTGGTTTATGCACCATGCCAGCACTCCATGCAATACTACATTTTTAAAAAGATGAAATACGCTTATGTGAACTTACTTAGAAGAAATGAATAATTGTTAAAATCCAAAAGAAACATAATAATACTATAATTATATGACATCAATGCTAAGAGCATTTGACTCCTTTAACTTTAGTCTATATCAAAACACAAGGATCTGTAACTCATGAAGACTTATCTGTGATTCTGGCACCGCATTTAAAGAAGGACACTATAATGTCAAATAACATGCAGAAAAGGACCAAAAGAGCCTGCAAGAAATAGGGTGAGGGACAGAGAGGAAGGAGAACCAGAAGGGCTGCCATATGAGCATAGACTAAGTTGATTAATTTTTTTTAAAACACAGAGTCTGAAATCCAAGTTTCTAAGGTAGTAAGGGGATGGACTGAATATTTATGGATTTGTTTACTAAATGCTAGAATATCAAAGTTAATGGACCTCCTTGAAGTTGGAGGACAGTAGCATACTGGAAAGGAGTAGGTTTGAATCTCAGTTTCACCATTTCTTAGCTATATAATCTTGAGGAGTTTATTTAAATAGTGTCTCTATTTCTCATTTACAAATAAGAGTAATAATAATACCTAATTCATGAGTTTGTTGTGAGGATTAAATGATTTAATGTATGTAAGGTTCTCAAAACAGTGTCTAGTACATAGTAATCACTATGTAATATTATTTTTAAAAAAGCGTGAGTGAGTGCAAAATAGTAATCCATATATGGAATGTAATTACCCTACAAGGTGGTAGAGAAGGTTTCTATTAAAGAATGAAACCTCTATAATTGATATTAAAGCCAGGAATATTTGGGATAACCAAGTTTTCTTGTCAGTATATGTCTAGGTTCTCTAGGACTTTATGTAGCTTAGTAGATGCTCCTTGTAATATAGCATAATGAATTATACTAGGAGTCAGCAGGCCTAGATTTTTGTACTGATATTGACATTTAAAAGTTAAACCTTTGGGATTCTTGTTCAAGTTTTCAGGTCTTCAAATTAAAATGAAAATTAGTATACCTTCCTCTCTCACAATGTATTGTGAAGATTAAAGCAAATAAATACATGAAAGGGCTGTGTAGATGATGAAGCACTGTACAAATATAAGGCAGTATTATATTCTGCTGTCATGAGAGCTCATAAAAGATAGGATGATGTTCTGGCTGATCTACTTTCTATCTCTTATTTATCCAATCTACTTGAGCACATGTTACTCCTTATCTTACTGTACTTCCTTGCAACACTTGATGCTATTCAACATTCACTTTTGAAATGGTCCTGTCACTTCTTGGACACTAGATTTGCTTGCTTGTTTGTTTTGTGTTGCTTCCCTTTCTATATTTCTTAATATCCTTTCCCAATCTGTTTCCATCAATCTCCTTGCTCTACTCACCCTCTAAATACTTTTACCTTTTATGGGTATTTTATACTTTGTCCCTAGGTGATAACAAACCACTCTTACATATATGTATTCTTAGTCAGGGTTATCCAGAGAAACAGAACAAATAGAATGTGTGTGTGTGTGTGTGTGTGTGTGTGCACGTGCGTGCATATGTGCATGTGTATACACACGTATATAATATATATAAATTTTACATATATATATATTAAATTGGCTCACATAATTCTGGAGTTTAGCGAGTCTAAAATCTGCATTGCGTGTTGGCAGCCTGCGAAAGTCAACACTATAGTTCCAGTCTGAAGATGATCTGCTATAGAACCAGGGGGAGCCGATGTTGCAAATGAAATCTGAAGGTAATCTGCTGGAGACTTCTTCTCTGCTCAGAAGAAGCTAGTCTTCTTGTTCTATTCAGATCTTCAACTGATTGCATGAGGCCAACCCACATTATAGAAGGCAATTTGCTTTCTCATATTTTGATTCTTAGGTAATGATTCAGAAATCTTGGAGTCATTCTTGACATTCTTCCTCTCCCTGACTAAATACACAATTAGTCGTCAAGTGTAGATTTTACCCCTCAAATCATTCTCAGATCTGTATCTGTCCATTTTTATGGTCAGTTTGAACCCACAAAAATCTGAATTATTGCAGCTATTTGCTAATTTGTCATCTCTAATACTTGTCTCCTCTAATTTTTGTTATCATTCTTAAATTCAAATCTGATTATGCTATCTTTACTTAAATTCTTCAATCACTCTTCATATTTAATAGTATGAATATAAAACTTTAACCTTCTGGATAAGGTTTTTGTTAGCCAAAGTACATTACTATGAGTGACTGCTACTTGTTAACCAATTATAGCTTTATCATTACTCTAGGCTTCCCTCCCTATAAATGCAGTTAATTAAGATGCCCAGTCAAAGAATTGGACCCACTCCCTGACAGCACGCAATACAAAGCAAGCCCTTGCTTCCTTAGACCCTCCACAATATCATTCAAACATTCAAAGCCTAAATTCTACTATAATTCTTCAAAACACCTTCTTACTGAAGACACTGCAATGAGTAATAAATCCAGCTTATTCACCTATAGGTATGTTCCTTCTGGTCTTTGGCTGAAAGGCATTGGCAATATAGTAAACCTCTTATGAGAACTTATATAAAAAAATTAATTCTAGTTAAAATTTGCTAGTGAAGTGTATAGTTTCAGATGAATCCCATTTTGAGTAAACAGTGATTAACTGATCTGTCTTACAAACCTATATTTTCGTTATTAAGTTTGCTTAAAGTGAGGCCATACCTATGTTCAGATTTCAGTTCGATAAATGACTGGCAAAGACCATCTTGAAAACTTTCTCAGCTTCTAACATACCTGTTGCAATGGTATTACTCATATGGAGGAAATAGATTTGATTAAAGGGTCATATGTGTCTCTTTCTCCTAGACAACAAATCAAATATTATACAAAACACAAATCAAACACAATCTGCCAAAACAAAATGAATATAATGCAACTAATGGTATTCTTCCAAAAGAAAATTTACTTCAAAAATGCATTTAGGGTGCTTGGGTGGCTCAGTAAGGGCATGGGACTGTTGATCTTGTGTTTGTAAGTTTGAGTCTCATGCTGGATATAGACATTACTTAAGAATAAAGTCTTCACTTATTTATTTTCTCCAATTTTTATTTAAATTTCAGTTAACATACAGTGTAATATTAGTTTCAGGTGTACAGTATAGCTATTCAACAATTCCATACATTACCCAGTGCTCATCACAACAAATGGCCTCCTTTTCTTTTAACGATTTATTTATTTATTTGACAGACAGAGATCACAAGTAGACAGAGAGGCAGGCAGAGAGAAAGGGGGAAGCAGGTTCCCTGCTGAGCAGAGAGCCCAATGCGGGGCTCGATCCAGGACCCCGAGAACATAACCTGAGCTGAAGGCAGAGGCTTAACCCACTGAGCCACCCAGGTGCCCCAACAAATGCCCTCCTTAATATCCATCACCTATTTAACCCATCCCCCTACCCACATCCCTTCCAGTAACAAAGTTTTTTAAAAATACATTCAAATAATTGGAAACTTTATTTATAGGATCCAGTGTTGCAGCTTTATTTTAAAATCATTATATAACTTTTTTGGTTTACTGTCATAAACTATGCTAGACTACAATATTTGTGATATATTTTTTGCCAGTATATGTGTTAAGTGTTTAGTTTTTAAATTACTGGTAAGATTAGTGTGCTGTATATAATTAACTCTTATTCTGGTAAGATTTTCTATATGTTTGTCCTATTTATTATGGCTATATGTACTCTTATATTCATATTCTAGATAATTTTAAAGAACAATTTTCCCCAAAACTCCAGCCAATAGATATGCATTCCTATACCAAGAACCTGTGATAGCCAAACTAGCTAATTCTGGTCAAGAAATGTAAAGTAGTAATGCACGTAATCTTTCCTTTTTTCCTAATCCCAGTTGCCCCCCTTGGGTAAATATCATCCTGTTCTACTCCATATATATTTTACTTTTTTATAACTTGTGGTAAAAAACACATAAAATTTAATATCATAACCATCTAAAATTGTATAGTTCAGTAGTCTCAAGTACATTCACTTTGTTGTGCAATAGGTCTCAAGAACTTTTCCGTCTAATCAAACTGAAATTTTATGACTATTAACAACTTCTCATTTCCTTTCATCCCAGCTACAGATAACCACCATTTTATATTCTGTTGCTATTAATTGACTTCTTTAGGTACTTATATAAATGGAATCATATAGTATTTGACTTGTTACTGTCTTATTTTCACTTAGGATAATGTGTCAATGTTCATCTACATTGTAGCATGAGATGAGAATTCTTCCTCCTTCCACTTCTTCCCCCCTCTTCTTCCTCCCTTTTTTCAGTGTGTTCTATGTTAAGACTAGTATTTTATGTTGGTAGTGTCATACAGAGAAATTATTCAGTATACAATTTTTCCCCTGAAAATTTGCACATGGTGAATAATTTTTTCATGAGCATTGTTCAATTCAGTTAAGACACAGAGTGGAAGGCTTGGAAAGTATTTCTTCTTGGAAAGAAGATAATATAATCTCACCACTCATGTTGCTTCTTTAGAGTCTTCTTCAGATTTCATAATGTCTGTGACCATTATCCCTGTTGACCATCAGGGAAAAAATGATTTCTTCTATACAGCTATGCAATGTTTTAGGGGAATTTTCTTCCTTTCTAAGATCAAATAATATTCTAGTATGTATATACCACAATTTTTTTATTCATTGATAAGTGAACATTTGGGTTGTTTCTACCTTTGGCTATTGTGAATAATGCTATGAATGTAGGTGTGCAAGTGTCTTTGAGACCCTGCTTTCACTTCTTTTGGATATATGCAAAAAATGGGATTGCTATATCATATGGTAGTTCTTTTTAATTTTTGGAGTAATGAATATAGTTGAACTGGCAAAAGATGTGTCAAATATGAAATACAATTCTTAAAACATTCTTGGGGAAATGAGTTGCTAAATATTCTGAGAGTTAGGAAGTATACAGTCTCAAAAATTTTCCTAGTATAAAGGAACTCTAAAGTTGGTACTGGAAATGAAAATGGAAAACTGGAGACATAGCCAAGTCTGTTACAGTTTGGAAAGGTAAATATGTTACAACAATTTCTTTACAATTTTGGCTTTCTAAATATGAAAGAATTTCTTCGTTTACATATAGTAGCCACTTTTTGGGTTTCTTTTCCTTTCCTTTCTTTCTGTCTTGTATCCTTCCAGAAAAAAAAAATGCTTTTTATATTCAGAAGTGACGCTCTTGCCAGCAAAAGTTTTTATTGGGTGTATGCTGCTAGTATGAATAATGTTCATACTGCTGAGTATATGCTATTGCCTAAGCTCTTTCTTAGAAATGATAAAAAATATTATTTGACCCTTTTTCTTCATCCTGTCAAATTTAACCCCAGCATTTTAATTATATTTATTTAAGTATTATAAATGATTTCTTAAAAAACCATGGCAACCACCAGTATTAATGAATTATATCGAGTACAGTTTAATTTTCTCTTATTTTAGGAATTTAAAGTACACAAAGTTGCCTTTTTATATTTTTTTCAAGAATGAAAAATTATCAAAACTCTTTTTTTTTAACTATTGTATGGTATAAGCTATGTTAATGTTAATTATTTTCTATATGAATCAGTGAATGAATAAGTGAACAGTTAATCAAGTATAGAGCACTGTTTCTAATAATAAAAACTATGGAGAATAATTATTCATTTGATCAGCAGAGGAGATGGCTTCCCTAAATATCTGGAATATGGAATTTTTAAATGGTCACATGGTATGACAATAAGAAGAAAGCATTACAGTGGCTATTTAAGGTTACAAAATGAAAAAGAGATTCCATAAATAAAACATGTGGTTGATAATAATACCAGGTTAAACAGTCTGTATCTGAGGATAAAATAAATAGCAGATGCAACAATGCAAGACCAAAATTCTCTGACAATCAAAAGCTAAAATAGAAAAAAACAAAATCTGGGGCGCCTGGGTGGCTCAGTGGGTTAAGCCGCTGCCTTCGGCTCAGGTCACGATCTCAGGGTCCTAGGATCGAGCCCCGCATCGGGCTCTCTGCTCAGCAGGGAGCCTGCTTCCTCCTCTCTCTCTCTGCCTGCCTCTCTGCCTGCTTGTGATCTCTCTATCAAATAAATAAATAAATAAATACATCTTTAAAAAAAAAGAAAAAAAAACAAAATCTTAAAGGAAAAGCTCTCAGTTTTTCCATACTGAGTATGATGTTGGTGGGTTTTCATATAAAGCCTTTATCCTGCTGATGTATGTTCCCCCTAAACCTGCTTTGCAGAGGGTTTTCATCATGAATGGATGTTGTGCTTTGTCAAATGATTTCTTATCTATTGAAGTTTTCATAAGGTGTTTAGCCTTTCTCTTATTGATAGGTATACCGCATTGATTGTTTTGTGAATATTGAACCATCTTTGAATCCAAGGAATAAATCCACACTGACCGTGGTGTATGATTTTTTTTTTTATGTATTGTTGGATTCGGTTTGCTAATATTTGTTGATGATTTTGAATCTATATTTATGAGAGATATTGGCCTATAGTTCTCTTTTTTAGTGGTGTCTTTATCTGGTTTGGGTATCTGGGTGATACTGGCTTCATAGAAGGATTTTGGAAGTTCCCTTCCTCTTCTATTTTTGTAGTAGTTTGAGAAAATGGTATTAACTCTTCTTAAATGTTGGGTTGAATTTGCCTGTGAAGCTGTCTGGTCCTGGACTTCAATTTTTTTTGGAGTTTTTGATTACTGATTCTATTTCTTTGCTTGTAATTGTTTGTTAAAATTTCTATTTCTTCCTGCTTTAGTTTTGGTAGATTATATGCTTCTAGGAATTTATCTATTTTTCTAAGTTGTCCAACTTGTTGGCATATAGGTCATGATATTCTGTTACAATTGTTTGCATTCTATGGTGTTGGTGGTGTTGGTTGTTACTTCTCTCATTGTGATTTTGTTTATTTGGGCTCTCTTTCTCTCTTTGATGAGACTGGGTACAAGTTTATCAATTTATTGAACTTTTTGAAGAACCAGTCCTGATTGTATTGATCTGTTCTACTGATTTTTTAAAAATTTATATATCATTTATTTTTACTCTAGTCTTTATTATTTTCTTCCTTCTGCTCGTTTTGGATTTTGTTTGGTATTCTTTTTCTAGATTATTAGGTGTCAGTTTAGGCTGTTTATTTGAAATTGTCTTGTTCTTGAGATAAGCCCTGTATTGCTATAAACTTCCCTCTTAGAACTGCTTTTGCTGCATCCAAAGGTTTTGGACAATTGTGTTTTTATTTTCATTTATCCCAAGTAATTTTTTAATTTCCCCTTTGATTTCCTGGTTGCCCACTCATTGTTTTATGTAGCATGTTATTTAACTTCCATGTATTTGTGTACCTTCCAGATTTTTTCTTGTGGTGATTTCTAGTTTCATAATGTTGTGGTAGGGAAAGATGCATGCATGGTATGACTTTGACTTTTTTTCAGTTTGTGAGACTTGTTTTGTCGTTTAACATGTGACTCTATTCTGGGAGAATTTTCCATGAGCACTTACAAAAAACATGTATTTTGCTGTTTTAGGTTGAAATGTTCTGAATAGTTTGTTAAATCCATCTGGTCCAGTGTTGTCATTCAAAGCCATGTTTTTCTTGCTGATTTCTGTTTGGATGATGTGTCATTGATGTGAGTGGGAGTTAGAGTCCACTATTATTGCTATATTATTGTTAATTATTTTCTTTCTGTTGTTATTCTTTCATGTTTTGGGATGCTCCCTATTGCGTTCATAACTATTACAGTTGTTATATTTTCTTGTTGGATTGCCCCTTTTTATTATCTAGTTTCCTTCTTATCTCTTATGACAGTTCTTTTAAAGTCTATTTTGTCTGATATAAGTATACTATCACAGTTTCTTTTGACATCTGTTTGCATGAAAATATTTCTCATCTCCCCCATTTCCAATCTGCAGGTGTCTTTAGGTCTGAAATGGGTCTCTGTAGGCAGCATATAGATGGTTCTTGTTTTTTTATTCATTCTGTCACCCTATGTCTTTTGATTGGAGTGTTTAGTCCATTTACATTCAAAGTAATTATTGATAGCATATGGATTTATTGCCTTTATACTTGTTTGGGATTGTTCTGGAAGACTTTCTCTGATCCTTTCATGTCTTTATCTCTTTCATGCTTTGTGGTTTTTTTAGTGAAATATTTGGACTTTTTTTTCTTTATCTCTTGCAGATCTATTAGTGGCTTTTGACTTGGTTGTGGTTTGTTTTTTAGATTTATTTATTTATTTAACAGACAGAGATCACAAGCAGGCAGAGAGAGAGGATGAAGCAGGCTCCTCACTGAGCAGAGAACCCGATGTGGGGCTCGATCCCAGGACCCAAGATCATGATCTGAGCCGAAGGCAGAGGCTTAACCCACTGAGCCACCCAGGCACCCTTGACTTGTGTTTTACATTAAATTTGTATATAACATCTTCTGCATGTAGTAGTCACTATTAAGTGAATGGTCCCTGATGTTTGAACCCATTCTTTACTCCTCTGGCCCCAGGTTTTAGGCATATAATGTCATATTTTATATCCTTTATTTTATAAATCCCTTGACTGATTTTTATAGTAATACTTGTTTTTACTGCTTTTGTGTTTTTCACGTTTCAGTCTCTCACTTATGGTCTTAGTTTTCATACTCTCACTATGGTCTTTCCTTTCTACTCAAAGAGTTAGTGGTCATGAGCTCTTTAGTTTTTGTTTGTCTGAGAAATCTTTATCTCTCCTATTCTGAAGGATAGCCTTGCTGGATAGAGTATTCTTAGCTACAGAATTTTCCCATTCAACAACACTTTGAATATATCATGCCACTCCTTTCTGATCTACAAAAGTTCTGCTGAAAAATCTGCTGGTAGACTTATAATGTTTCCTTGTATAATTGTCTTGTTTTCTGTTGTCATTTTTAATTTTTTTTCTTTATCACTACTTTTTGCCATTTTAATTAATATAGGTCTTGGTGTGGACCTGCTTGGGTTGAATTTTTGAATTTTTGGGGAGATCTCTATCCATATCCTGGATCTGTATATCTGTTCACTTCCCCAGATTAGGGAAATTTTCAGTTATTATTTCTTTAAATACATTTTCTGTATCATTTTGTCTCTCTTATGAGACCCCTATAATGTGAATGTGATGGAGTCACTGAGTTCTTTAAGACTATTCTCAATTTGCATAATTCTATTCTTCTACTTTGCTCAGCTTGGTTACTTTTCATTACTCTGTCTTCTAGGTCATTAATTCATTCCTCTGCTTCATTAGCCTGCTCTTTATTCCATGAAGTGTATTATTGATTTCATTCATTATATTCTTGATCACTAATTGGTTCTTTTTTATCTGTGTTAGCGGTCTTAGTGTTGTCCACCACTCTTTTCTCCAGTCCAGTGAGTATCTTTATGATCAGCTTTGACTTCTCTATCAAAATTATTTATATCCAGTTTGCTTAGGCCTCTTGCTGTGGTTTAGTCCTGTTCTTTCATTGGGACATATTCCTCTGTCCCTACATCTTGTCTAACACTCTGTGTCTGTTTCTTTGTATTAGAAAATTCAGCTACTTCTCTTGCTCTCAATGATAATAGCCTTATGAAGAATAGGTCCAATAGTGGCCTGCAGTGCAGTGTCCCTTATTCCTCAGGGCATGGCGCTTCAGGGAGTTTCTCCTGTGTGTTGCATGTGCTCTGCTATCGAGTGTTTTTTGGTTAAGTCTGGTTGTCTTCAGAGGCTCTCATTGCCTATTGTGGGCAATATTTTGTCCCAAGCAGAGGTGGGGCATGTTTTAACAATGTGTGCAGTGGTGTGTTGTGAAATGACCTGCCCCTGTCACCACTGGAACTGAGGTCTACAAAATGTGTGGGTTGGGAGATACTGGTGTTGGCAGGGTTTGCAGCAGTCTTCTGGGAGGGTGCTTGTAGTGCTAGGACTACAGCAAGTGTGATGGGGAAGTGTGGACCACTGAAGCCTGGTGGAGGGGGGTTTGGAGCAAGCAAGTTAAGTAATAAGTGTTGGTGTTGTGCTGGTTCCTGCAGGTGGCTGTTGTTTATGCTGGGATGTGAGAGAGTGAAATGATGCCTTCTAGCTCCTTTGTTCCTGGAGGAGTCCCCTTATGATTCCTGTCTTTCTGAGTCACGCTCTCTCTCCTGTCTACACCTGACATTTTTTCAAACTGCTGCTTCTACACTGTGTCCACGGGGACTGTTTGCTATGCTGTCACTGTAAGGATGGGGACTCTGCTTCCCAAGGCTTTTAGGGCTCTGCCAGAGCAGAGTTTGCTGGTTTTCAAATTCCAGGCTTTAAGTCCCTCTGGTTGTAAGAATTCACAAAATTTGGGCCCTCTCACTTTCAAGGGCAAACATGTGGATTCACCTTCCCTCTTTGTGGGTTGCCAGTGTGAAAGTCTGTTCTTTGTCCTTCCACACCACCATTCCTTCCCCACAGAGGAATGCCATGGTCTTTGTTCCCAGACAACATCTTCACCCTTCCTACCTTCCTCAATGTGGTCTCCTCTCTACCTTTAGTTGTGGAGTTTGTTCTGCCAGTCTTAGATTGTTTTCTGGGTTATTTCTTCTGATGTGTTATTTATTGTATCTATGAGACAGGTGAGCTTAGGTCAGCCCCTGAGGTCAGGAAAACAACAAGTATGCCCTTTCCCACCATTTTTATTCAACATAGTGCTGAAAGTCCTGCCCATAATAATTAGACAACATAAAGAAATAAAAGACATCCAAATGGCCTTGTGCATTTGGTAAGGAAGAAGTAAAACTCACTTTTTGCAGTTGACATAATATTATATATAGGAAACTCTAAAGACTGTGCCAAAAACTATTAGAACTGATAAATGAATTAAGTAAAGTCACAGGATACAAAATCAATGTATGAAATCTGTTACATTTTTACATAAACAATAGTAAAATAGCAGAAAGTGAAATTAAGAAAACAATCCCATTTACAATTGCACCAAAACCAATAAAAATATTTTGGAATAAACTTAACCAAGAGGTGAAAGACCTATATTCTAAAAACTAAAAAAAATGAGTAAAGAAATTGAAGATAATGCAAGAAATGGAAAAACATTTCATGCTCATGGCTTGAAGAATAAATATTAAACTGTCTATACTATCCAAAGTTGTCACTATCCAAATACCACAGCATTTTTCTCAGAACTCTAACAACAAATCCTAAAATTTATATGGAACCACAAAAGACCTCAAATCACCAAAACAGTCTTGAAAAAGAAAACCAAACTGGAGGAATCACAATTCCAGACTTCAAGTATATTATAAATTGGTAGTAATGAAAACAGTATGGTACTGGTATAAAAATAGACACATAGATCAATGGAAGAAATAGAATAGAAAATCCAGAAATAAACCCACAATTATTATTACTATTTTTAAAGATTATTTATTTATTTATTTAAGAGAGAGAGAAAGTGTGAGGGGGTAGGGTCAGAGGGAGAGAGAGTCTCAAGCAGGATCTATGCTGTGTGCAGAAACCCCACATGAGGCTCGATCTACGATCCTGAGATTCATGACATGAGCCCAAGTCAAGATTCAGACACTTAAACAGCTGCACTACTCAGGCACCCCAACCCACAATTATAAGGTCAATTAACTTTGGACAAAGGAGGAAGAATATACAATGGAGAAAAGACAATCTCTTCAACAAATGGTGTTGGGAAAACTGGACAGCTACATGGAAAAAACAAAACAAAACAAAACAAACAAAAAACTAGACCAGTTTCTTGGGTCATACACAAAAATAAACTAAAAGTGAATTAAAGGCTTAAGTGTGAGACCTGAAACCATAAAAACCCTTGAGCACAGACAGTAATTTCTCAGACATTTTTCTAGCTATGTCTCCTGAGACAATGGAAACAAAGCATAACTAAACTATTGAACTACATCAAAATAAAATGTTTCTGCACAGTGAAGGAAACAACAAAACTTGAAGGCAATCTCCAGAATGAGAGAATATATTTGCAATGACATATCTGATAAAGGGTTAGTATTCAAAATAAATAAAGAACTTCTGCAAATCAGCACTCAAAAACCAAATAATCCAATTAAAAATGGGCAGAAGACATTTCTCCAAAGAAGACTTCTAGATAGCCAACAGACATATGAAAAGATGCTCAGTATCACTCATCACCAGGGAAATGCAAATCAAAACTGCAATGGATATCACTTCACACCTATCAAAATGCTAAAATCCACAATACAAGAAGCAACAGGTATTGGTGAGGATATGGAGAAAAAGGAAACCTTTGAACTGTTGTTGGGAATGAAAACTGGTGCAGGCACTCTGGAGAACAGTATGGAGGTTCCTCAAAAAGTTAAAAAATAGAACTATTCTACAATCCAGTAATCACACTACTATGCAAATTTACCCGCAAAATTCAAAAACACTAATTCAAAGGGATACATGCAACCTTATGATTATAGCAGCATTATTTTCAATAGCCAAGATATGGAAGCAGCCTAAGTATCCATCAACTGATGAAGGGATAAAGAAGATATGGTGTATATATAAGGAATTTTATTCATCCATAGAAACGAATGAAGTGTTGCTATTACAAAGACCTGGATAGAAAGTAGAATGCTAAGTGAAATTAGGCAGACAAAGACAAGTACCATATAATCTCACTCACGTGGAATTTAAGAAACAAAACAGCAAAAAAGGAAAGAGGAAAGCCAGAAACAGGACTTACCTATATAGAACAAACCGATAGTTATCAGAAGGGATGTGTGTGTGTGGGGGGGTGAGTGAAATATGTGATGGGGATTAAAGAGTACACTTACCATGATGAACTAAAAAATAAATAAAAAACCTTTTTACATAATAACAGATATGTCTGGAAAATAAAATGAATAATGCTAATATGACCTCTTTAGATATTGGATATATTAAATATGATAATTAAATAGTAATATATATTAGTATGTTTGTGCAAGATATGGTGGAATCTAATATTTCTGATATACATATGAGTTTTCTAAATCATTTGAATTGTGTCAAGAATTCATTTACTTCATTCTGACACTTGATTATCAGATGAATAGTTTAGGGTCCTAGATTAAAGTGAATAAGTAAAGGGTTTTTTCCATCATTTTTCTTTTTTTCTTTAAAGCTCTATTGAAGTTTGATTGGCATATAAAAATGCACACAGTTAATGTACACATTTTGATGAATTTGACCATATGCTTTGGAAGGGGGTAAAGGAGAATTATAGTGTTTTTTTTAACATATTCTTTTTTTTTTTTTTTGACAGAGAGAGAGAGAGAGAGATCACAAGTAGTCAGAGAGGCAGGCAGAGAGAGGAGGAAGCAGGCTCACTGCTGAGCAGAGAGCCGATGTGGGGCTCGATCCCAGAACCCTGAGATCATGACCTGAGCCGAAGGCAGAGGCTTAACCCATTGAGCCACCCAGGTGCCCCAGAATTATAGTTTTTATGGTAAGATTTACTATGCTATAAATTCTATATGTATGTATTGTAAGGAACTTTTAAAAATGCATAATTGCTAATATCCTTTATTGTACATTTTCTCCACTTATATTAGCATATGTAATTTAAGATTTTTCAACTTACAATTTATTTATTCCTAAACTACTTATGAGTACATTATTAGCCATTGATGCTAATTATAGCTCAGGAATTTCAAATCCCCAATTGGATATTGGATATTGGAAATATATATATATATATATACATACACATAGACATGAATTCATACATATTATATGTATCTGATATATATGTTGTATATGCATCTTTCACAGTGCTTAGAGTTATAAATAATATACTGATTCTTTAAATGTCTTCTTTTATGGAGTCTTATTTCTGGCCTAGTTGAAATATATAAACTCTGATTTCAGTTCTATTCAAAAGCCAGTGCATATTTTTAAAATGTAAAACAAAAACCTAGTGTTCTAGAGAATGGAACCAGTAGGATATATTGAGAGATATATAGAAGAGATTTATTATGAGGAACTGATTCATGTGATTATGGAGGATGAAAAGTCCAATGATTCACTGGAGACCTGATGGTGTGTTCCAATCTAAACCCAAAAGCCTGAGAACCAAAGGAACCAATTGTGTACATCCGAGTTTAAGTCTGAAGGCCTAAAATCCAGGAGCAACCAATGTCAGAGTAGGCGAAGATGGATGTTCCAGCTCAGTAAGAGAGCAAATTCACTCTTCCTCTGCCTTTTTGTTCTATCATACTCCTGATGGATGAGATGATGCCTACCCACACTGGTGAGGGTGATCTTACTCAGCCAGCAATTCAAATGCTAATCTCTTCTGTAAAGACCCTCACCCATACCCCAAATAGTGTTTTCCATTTATCTGGGCATCTTTTAGTGTAGTCAAGTTGATACATTAACAATCACAGCTAAGTAATATTATATTATGCCATATAGCATTGTTTGCAGTCTTATTAATAAGCTTAATTTGAAATTCATGTTTTAAACTGCCTTTATAATTGTAATAGAATTAATTGATTTTTTATTGTTATAAAGCAAATACATGTTCATAGTTGAAAATTGGGAAAGTAAAGAAAAGCATGAGGAAATAAGAATCTTGATCACTCCACCCAGAGATAATACTAGGACTAGGACCATAATGTCTATTCCTTTTACTATACATATTACACAATTGCATAGATTTGCTTTAATATTATAAACTATTTTACTGTAAAAATCATGAACATCTTACCATGCCATTTAATATTTGAGCAATACACATTTGTTTATTTTTTAAAGGCAGCATAGTATATGATTGCATGGACATACGGCAATTAGTGAATTTCCCATTGTTAGATATTTGGTTAGTTTCAACATTTTACTATTATAAAGGTTGAGATTTTGAATAATGTTGTACATTAATATATACATCTCAATATTTTCTCACAAAATATTTAGTAGGAGATTGATTGTTTAGAGGATAAAACAGATTTAGTGTCATTTAATTGCCCTATAGAAAGGATATATGAATTTGTGCTCCTAACTAGAGTGTATGGAAATACTGTTCATGTATGATGACGATGATGATTAAAAAGGTTAAAAATGTTCCTTCATTGTTTCAACTTCCATTTCTTTGATTACTGTGTATTATAGAGCAATTGTTTATAATTATAAAGAAAGTAATTATAATAATTATATAAGTATAGTTATTATAGTGATTACTATATATTGGTTATTATATATATATATTCTTTGATTGTTTTGATTTATAGATATACATATATGTTATCTGATATATGGGTTTTGGATTGTAAAATTTCTGAGCTATAAGTAGCATCCAATGGCTAAAAATTGAAGTGAGGTTCAGTTAACATTCATTTAATAAATATAATATTTTATATGACTTATATAACACTCTTTGCCAGGCACCATTCTAACTACTACATATATAATACACATGCATATTTGTGTCCAAACATCTGGCAAAGCAACCTTGTATTTTTTACTATCCCATTTTCCAGCTGAGGAACTGAAGCAAAAGGAGGCCAAATGACTTGCTAAAGTTACACAGCTACATGGTTAGAGATTGTTATTCCTAGGGTTGGAATTTGAATCCAGGTGGAGTCCTGGCTCTACAATCAACTCATAATTGCCACACCATACCACCTAGTAAATTTTTTCAGTACCTACTATGTGACATTGGTCATAAGGGTTGGAACACTGAACAAAGTCAGGCATTGCACTTGCCAACTTAAATCATAGAGTCTGATTTGAGAGATGGTTATGACAAATATTATAAAAGAATTATTAAATTAAATTTTTATTGTAAGCTATAAACCTTAAGTCAAAGGTCTATGTGAACACCCAATTGAGACCTGACTTGGACTGAGAGCAGTGAAACCTTCTTAAAGGAAGGAAAGTTTAAGTTGTCAAATTAATGTCATATTTTATTTCATGTTTTTCAATCACTGATCATGTCTTTGGACTGCTTTTTATTGGGATATGTGTCTACCGATTTAAATGGCGCTCTACAAATAATAGGTATTGGGTTATATCTGTCACATGTTAAAAACACTCTTCAAAGTTTTTTATTATTCATATATTTTTAGAGGTTTGTGTATTTCACAGAAAGAGACACAGCAAGTGACATTCAAAATAAGCCTGGTTCTAGACTGTATATTTTATTCCACTGGTCTCATTGTATATTATTTTTCTGGCTGACATTATTCTGACTATAATAGTTTTAAAAATAATTCTTATTAATCCACCCAACTTCTGAACCTCCAGTCCCACCCCTCCAGGAAGCATGACCACAGACTACCAGCTGAGCACAATCTGTGGTCCATGGAGGTAGGGAGCCAAGCCAGTAGCCCTGCCCAACTGTTGAGCATAGAGTTTGGCCCTAGACAACGAGGAAGTCTGTACAGTGAGACTGAGAAGACTTGGAGGACAAACCTGCAGTATCACATGGCTGCAGAGTTCAACCTACCAACTCATGCAACAGCTGGAACCAGCATACAGCCTACCTGGTTGGTGAACACAACTTTGGGTAGCTCACCCAAGGAAGAAACACAACAAATGACCCCACCTAGGTATAGAGCATTGTGGTTCCATCTGACCAAAGGAAACCTACCAACTGCAGGGCACAATCTCCATCCCACCCAACTATAGGGTACAGCTAGAAGCCCTGCATGATGAGTGTGGGGCCAGTAATCTCACCCAACAACAGAGCACAGCCAATAGCACAGCCAATGAATCACAAAGTCCAGCCTGGGGCTCTACCCAAATTTTGGGCACAGCCTGCAGCCCCTGCCTGGTTATAGAGACAGTTGGAAGCCCCATTTAGACAGGAAACCTGACCCCACCTGAATGTGGAGTCTAGCCAGTGCTTTTATTGACGAGTTCATTTTGTTATTGCTGTTGCTGTTGTTGTATAGGCTGGGTATTATTACTTTAATTGAGTGGTTCTCAATTAGGGGTGATTTTTTTTTTCCATGAGAAATATTCACAATGTCTGGAGGAATGTTTATTTTTTTGTCATAACTGTGAGAGTAGGGTGGTACTACTGCCACTACTGGTAATTGAAATCATTTGTTGTTTTGAAATAAACAACCATATTTTGTAATGGATGAAATATTTTGTTCCTATATAAAAAAAATGGGTTTTACTTAGGGCACCTGGGTGACACAGTTGGTTAAGAATCTGATCTTGGGGGCGCCTGGGTGGCTCAGTGGGTTAAGCCGCTGCCTTCGGCTCAGGTCATGATCTCAGGGTCCTGGGATCGAGGCCCGCGTCGGGCTCTCTGCTCAGCAGGGAGCCTGCTTCCCTCTCTCTCTCTCTCTGCCTGCCTCTCCGTCTACTTGTGATCTCTCTCTGTCAAATAAATAAATAAAATCTTAAAAAAAAAAAAGAATCTGATCTTGGGGGGCGCCTGGGTGGCTCAGTGGGTTAAGCCACTGCCTTTGGCTCAGGTCATGATCTCAGGCTCCTGTGATCGATTCCCGCATCGGGCTCTCTGCTCGGCAGGGAGCCTGCTTCCCTCTCTCTCTCTCTCTGCCTGCCTCTCTGTCTGCTTGTGATCTCTCTCTGTCAAATAAATAGATAAAATCTTAAAAAAAAAAAAGAATCTGATCTTGGTTTTGGCTCTGGTCATGATCTTAGTACGGTGAGATCCAGGCCCATGTTGGGCTCTTAGCTTAGAATGGAGTCTGCTCGAATTTCTCTCTCCTTCTCCCTCGGCCCCTCCTCTCTCCTTCTCTCTCTCAGATAAATAGTAAATCTTTATAGAATATGGGTTTTACAATTAAGAAAGCCAATTTGCTGTTCCTTCTCTATTACTGTAATTCAATGATCTTTTTTTTTGTCTTTTCTGATTTCAGATTACTATTTATTCACAACTACTTGCTTTGGTTTCATAAACGCAAGATTCTTCCTAATCTCTAAAAAAACTGAATTAGATATTTTACTATGTTTCTATCATAAGACTTGAGTAATCATGTTGAGTCTGATTCTTGACATGTTCCTTTTCTTCTGATCCACAGTAACTCTTCATAAGTGCAGCCACCTTTTAAATTTTCTCCCTTTGGAGAAATATGCAGGTGTATCAGCTTTTGCTTATACTTATCCTCCTTTCCCCATTATACTCTATTCTTGAAGGGTTATGACTTACCAGGAAGAAGTATTGTCTACATTAACTTTCTGCATTTTGTCATCACTTGCTATAAGTGCTTTAGAGTGTTTCAGAGGGGATATGTCACAGTCCTCTCCATTTGCTTTCCAGACTTCTTCTTTCATAAGGCAAAACCCTCTGAGCATTTTCTATATTTGTTGACATACATTTTCTGTATTTCAGCACCATTACAGTTTTTTTTAACCTATTTTTATATTTTGCATTCACCTCTTTAGGAGTTTGGGAGGGAGGGATGTTAACACTCTGATTATGTAACCAGCTTAGCTGGCATGTGTCATCTTTGTACTTTTGGACCATAAGCCAGTATAATGGCCTTCATAAATAATTGAAACTTCTAACTTAATTGTTCTTTATGAATTCTTCTTTCTGTCATTTTATATCTCTTTGCCAGTTATATTCATTTGATAGCTAAGTGCTTCTTATAATCCATTGATTATTCCCATTGTTTAGTTATCTTTCTGCTTCTTTTTTATAAAATGCACACCAATATAAACCATTTTCAAAAAAAAAAAAGTACTTTGTAAAAGCAAAATGAATTTTACTGTAGGTAAACAGGTGGATTTGCAAATAAAATATTTTCAATGTACATTACCAAATATACAAATGCTGTGTTCTCTATTAAACATGATTACTTTTCTACTGAAAACATATTAAAAATGTTATATGTAGATACTAACACAATTTATTTTAATTGACACAAAAAATCATTCTGATAATTCATATTATTTTTTGATACACTGTGAAAAGAATCCATTGCTTTAAAACAAATGAAATAGTGATATAGGTGACTATCAGATGTATTTTAATAACTACAGTGGATATATACTTATATAAAAACATAATTTCTAACTGAAAACATATCTATAGCTTGGAAAAATTAGCATTTTTGCCATATTCTGGGCAATAATTTGTCTCCTAAATCAGTGTAGCAGCATGATTATTCATGTTGTGTGATTACAGAGTGACAGATGTGTCTTTTGAATTTTATTTCAAAAATATTTATTTAGTTAGTTAGTTATTAAAGGAGATAAAGGTTTATTGAATACTGCAAGGGAGTGGTGGGCAGGAGAGCAGAGGAGAGACTGTCTGCCAAAATATCATTTTGCTAGTAATGTTGTAATCCTTTAAAGTATATCATGGTACTTGAGACATTTTTAGTATGTCCATTAAATCATTTATATCTGATTCCCTCAAGTATGTACTTTAACGATTTCTTTTAGGCATATTATATTTTATTTGGGCTTCCTTTTCAGATCATACTCTGCTTGATTACTAGCACCATTATCTTTTGTATCAACAGTTTGAGGAAAATTGATGCCTTTGAAAGACAGAAGTGAAGATTTGGATTGTGTCACTTTACTGAAGAGATACTGTACAATTTAAATAAAAGAAAATCCCTGTACCTTAAACCATTTCCATACCAACATACATGAGAAAATGTGATATATTTGCATAAGGCCTGCAGATATAATAACAAACATGCATGAGAATGCAGAAAGTCATTCCAAGGAAACTTGGAAAGTATTACGGAGAATTTGAAACATTTTAATGAATTAATGTCATTATTGATATTAGAACAATATAATTAAGCAAAAGTATGTGAATACTATGATGAAATATGAAATTTTATTTCATAAACATTATTTAGGAGTAATATAAGCATTATATATTGTATTCCATATTTTCAAAAAAAACGAAGCATTAAGGCAGCAGAACTATTCTATATGATACTGTAGTGTCAGATAGATGACATTTTGTGTTTGTCAAAACCCATAGAATTTTATAACAAAAGAGTGAACTTTAATGTATTAAATATTTTTAAAAATAATGGAAGAAGTTGAGGGATCTCAGGAAAGAATCCAGACTGTGACAAAAGAGTCTAATTGTACCACAAATGTGTAAAATAAGCTTACTGAAAAGGATGGGAGACTAAGGTATTGATCTGAGTAACTTTGGAAGAGTGGAGTCTACCAGAATAAAGTTTAGAGAAATGTACATAAGTACTGTACTAAGTTGAGAAAGTTTTTTTTCCTATGGAAGTATGAGTTGATAATTTTAAACTATCATAAGTATATAAGAATTAAACAATTAAGTTGATTGGTGGTGGGTGTCAGGAGACTGATTTCTTATTGTTGGAGTTTGAGTTTATAAGTAAGCAGTGGGAGGAGGCTGTGATTCATGTGTTAATGGATTAGAGTTGAACACATCAGTACGAACATAGGTTTAGCTTAATATAGATATGGATTACGATTGTGCACGTGTGTGTTTGTGTGTACATGGGTTAGTACATACACACATATTTTTCTTTTCTTTTTTTTAAAGATTTTATTCATTGACAGACAGAGATCACAAGTAGGCAGAGAGTCAGGCAGAGAGAGAGGGGGAAGCAGGCTCCATGCTGAGCAGAGAGCCCGATGTGGGGCTCGATCCCAGGACCCTGAGACCATGACCTGAGCCGAAGGCAGAGGCTTAACCCACTAAGCCACTCAGGTGCCCCCATACACACATATTTTTTTACTGTGATAGCTGAGAGGGCCTAGAAGAAATGACATCCTTGTAATAAAAGAACCCCTAACACCTAGATCTTGTTTTTCTACTACCATTGTACTACAAAAAGAATCACAGCTCTTTGGAGAGATAGCTGATTCTAGCACAGAGGTGGAAATTTATAATGTGAGTCTGGAAGATCTTTTATTTCCAGAAAATACGTGCTAAGGCCAAAAATAAAATAATAAAATAAAATATAATATAATAATAAATAAAAATAAGAGAGTGTGTCAAAGGGATTTAAAGGTCAACTGAAAAATCTAATGGCCAAATAGAATAGTTTTAACAATAAAATAAAGTAGGTTAGATTATAGCCCAAAATAGAAAATAGATATCCATGTATATATAAAGATAAATAAATGGTATAATAATAAATAAATGGGAGAGAAGACACAAATCTGACATTCTGAGGAATTCCAAATAATTTAGGTAGGTATTCTATCCTCAAGGAGGTGCAGCTTAACTCCTCACTGGAGATATGGGCTACACATAGGGACTTCCCTATACAGAGTACATTGTTAAGGAGGAAGGAAACCTATCAAACACTACCTCATCCAGGTGAACAAATTAATATTGGTAGTGGTAAGCCATGTAACCTTGATGAAATGAAATGAGAATAGCAATTTACCCCTCAATTTTATATATGATAGAGCAAATATAGTACAAAAGGTAAAGAAATAAAAGTGTGAGTGAAATGTTCTGAGACGGAATGCTTGGTAAATTAAGTTCCTAGGCAGAAAAAGGAGCAGAGGAGTATTTAAAGAAATGAAATATAGAAATCTATACACATGCACACACACACAATCTTACTTGACGTATTTGAGTGAAGTATATGTATATGCCATTCCTTTTTAAAGAAGATTTTATTTATTTATTTCACAGAGAGCCCAAGCAGGGTGAGTGGGAGAAGGAGAAGCAGGCTCCCTGCTAAGCAGGGAGTCCAATGTTGGACTCGATCCTAGGAACCTGAGATCATGACCTGAGGGAAAGGCAGACACTTAACCAACTGAACCACCCATGTGCCTCGTATATGCCATTCTGAAAGCCCTGACTCCCCAGAAGACATTTAGCATTTCCTTTCTGTGAAGTTTTACACATCTAGTAAATAGAATTATTTCAGAGCCACACAATATTTTTCTCCCCATCTGCCCTGAAATTAGCCTTTTATAACTCATTTTTTAAAATGGCAGTCTTTAAATATTTTTGCATTTGTCACATAGAATATTAAATTTTCAACTAAGCCACTTTGAGGGATTTATCGCAATAGGACTCAGTAGCTTGGATATATGAAATTTTTTAAAAAATGTAGCACTGGGTATTATACACAACTAATGAATCATTGAACATTACATTAAAAACAATGATGTACTATATATTGGCTAATTGAATTTAAATTAAAAATTGTATAACTAAAACTCTGTCACTGCTATTTATATTTCTATTATCTATTTATCTATCATCTATCTATATCTATGCAATGACCCGTTTTCACTGAATTGAGAAGACCAGTTGTTCTTTTGACTAATGCTTGTAATGTCTTTGAAAAGAAACCATTATTAGAGAGAATATGGAAAATATTAAAATAATAGGGACTTAATACTAATTCAGTTATTTCAAGACATAATTTAACCTGCCATTTTCCCCCTCTTGAATGACAAAGACAGGGTGGCCTGCTTGGACATTAAAAAAATGAAATAGAGAAAATAAAGGATCCTTCTAATTTTGTCACAGTCATTTCTTTAGCACATACCCAAAAAATCATTATATCTTGTATTTTAAAATTCTAGATAGATACCTGTAGTAATGTAGTGATAAGGACACAAGGCTGACAATCAGAATTGAATTCTTTGATTCATATGCCAGCAGTGTAATCATGGACTTATTATTTATGCATTCTAGGTCTAAT
Organism: Lutra lutra; assembly: GCF_902655055.1. NCBI lineage: Eukaryota > Metazoa > Chordata > Mammalia > Carnivora > Mustelidae > Lutra > Lutra lutra. The sequence goes on along the minus strand of NC_062296.1, from coordinate 22,769,224 downwards.
TCCTCATTCATAAAATAAGATAGTAGTATATACTCTATGAGGGGGCTGCTGAGAGAATTGAATGAGGTGATAGATGTTAAAAAGCCTGATATTAATAATTATGAGAGAATTGAATGAGGTGATAGATGTTAAAAAGCCTGATATTAATAATTATGAATTAAAAAATGCCTATATTAGGCATTAATGTAAACCTTAATGTAATTTAAAATAATATTATACATTCATTCAAACACATTTCTTTGTACTTACATACAGTGGTGAACAAAGAGATTTTCACAAATCTGTGTTGTTGGCAAATAGTGTAATGCTGTTTGGGGACATATAACTGAGAAACACAACACATTAAAGGGTGATAAGTGCTACAGATGAAAGTAAGTTGGAAATAGTAAAGGCTGTTGAAAAGTAGAGTAATTGATGCAAATTTCAGTAAGCAAATCAGAGAAGGCCTCATTGAAAAGGCTACAAAGATCTGAAGGGAAGAAATGAGGGAACTAAATGGATATATTATAGAAGAGTTCTCCAAATGAATGAACAGCAAATACAGTAACTGTGAAACAGAACTATGCCTGAGTGCTGGAGGACAACAAAGATGTCATTTTAACAAGAGTGAAATTCATTTGGGGAACAGTAGCCTAAGATGAGATTAGAAAGATAAGGAAGCCCATATTATATAGAACCCTGTGAGCCATTTCAAGGACTTTGTGTTTTATTTTAAATAATTTGAGAAGAGAAATGATATGGGCAGGATTATATTTAGCAGAATACAAAAGGACACAGGTGGAAGCAGTGCTTTAGCAGTGATCCCTAAGAGAGTTAATGCTGGCAACAGAGCATTATCAATGGAGGTGGAGAGAAGTGGTCTGATTCTGGATACTTTAAAATATTGACTTAATTCAATATTTTCAATATTGACTATGTTGGTGCCTCCAAAAAATGAAGTTTTTTTCTCCATTTAGTCCTTTGTGACTTGATTTGAAAAAAAAAAAAAGTCTAACATAGAGGACAGGAGTTAAGATGGTGGAGGAATAGGGGGACACTTTTAATTTGTTTCATTCCTCAAATACAATTAGGTATCAGGTCATTCTGAATATCCAGGAAAATTATCAGAGTTCTGAGAAAACAAATGCCGCAAGTCTACAAGTAGAAAAGCAGCCACTGTTTCGAAGAGAGGAGGTATAGAGATTTGAATCCAGTGTGATATAGCTGAGGATACAGCATAGGGGAGGGAGCCTGCTTAAGAACTCTACTGCAATGTATTATAAGCAGTGGAGGGCAAAACTGGAACTTCTGGCAGTCTGCTGCAGTAGGGCATGTGCCTGGCTTAAAGGTGCTCAAGCAGTAAAGCAGGGCAGAATCCCAGGTGTGACAGCATGGTCTCAGTATCCCTGGGGTTGCAAGAAGAATAGTGGTGACTGAGTGCCACAGAGTTCCCAGGCATAGGAGCAAGGAAGTTAGCTCAGAAGAGCAAGTCTAGGTGCTGGCTTTCTGCTTTATTTTGCCACAAAGTGCAAGCCACTGCACAGTCTTGTGACCACTTTCTGGGACAGGTCCAGCAAAAGGAAGAAGTGTGATGAGACCCCCACTCCCAGAACAACAGTGCAGGTCGATGCCCAGGAGTCCCTAAATTTGGAGGTTTGAAACTCAGTTGCGTGGCTGAGATAAAAATGCTTGGTTACAGGCTGGATGAACAAAGAGTTCTGATGGAAACCAGAGACACAAGAGTGATTTATTGCTTTTCTGTGAGGACTCACTGCAGAATGGGCAGAACAAATTTTCAGTTCTGGGTTAGAGAGCAGAGCACAGCCATATAATCCCACCATCAGTCCAGAAAGTCTTCAGGGAACAAAACAGCACCACTTAGTGAAGTCCAGAGCTGCTTAACTAAGTCCTGCTTCTGTGCACTGAAGGTGCATTTCCATTACGGCAAGTCCACCTGAGAAGCAGAAATAGGCTTCTTCTCCAGGAGACCAGCACAAACAACTCTCACCAAGTTTACTGATCATAGAGGGCTGCATGTTTTCTTGGGAAAACAATATACAGCAATCTTTGTATTTTTATTCTTTAGTATTTTAGTTTTTTTTCAGTTATTTTCTTATTTTTTTCAAATCTTTTTTTAAATTATTTTTATTAAATTTTTTTTTTGAATTTCTAGGTTCTTTTTTATATGTACTTTATATTTATAATTTGTGTTTCCTTTCATTGTATTTTATATATAGTATTGCATTTTTATGTATGTACATATATATATACATATATTATGTAGTATTGTATAGTATATACAATAGTATATTGTATTATAGTATTGTATATAGTATTGTATTTTATATATATACATATATATATATATATATATATATATATATATATAGTGTTTTTCTTTTGGGATCTAGTTTCTTTTGACAAGCAGAACAAAATACACCCATGATCAAGTTTTTTTTTCCCTTGTTGTTTTTATTGTTATTGTTTTTGTTCTTTTTTTCTTTCTTTCTTTCTCTTTTTTTTTCTGGACAAAATGATGAGATGGAGAAATTCACCCCAAAAGAAAGAACAGAAGGGAGTACTCACTGCCAGGGATTTAATCAATACAGATATAACAATGATTATAAGTTACTAGCTACGCTTGAAAAAAGGAGAGAAGACACTAGATAATCCCTTACTATAGGGATAGAAGAACTAAAATCTAGTCAGACTGAAGTTAAAAATGCTATTATTGAGATGCATTCCCAAGTGGAGGCTATAGAAACAAGGATGAACAAATCAGAACAGTGAATCAGTGATATAGAAGATAAAATGATGGAAAATAAGGAAGCTGAAAAGAAGAGGAAAAGAAAACTGTTAGGTCACAGAAGTAGATTAGGGAACGCAGCAATTCCATCAAGTGAAATAATATCCATATTACAGGAGTCCTAGAAGATGAGGAGTGGGAAAGAGGGGCAGAAGGTTCATTTCAAGAAATTATAGCTGAGAACTTCCCTAATCTGGGAAGGGTAGCAGGCATTCAAGTCCAAGAGGCACAGAGAACTCTCTTCAAAATCAACAAAAATAAGTCAATACCTTAACGTATTACAGTGAAGCTTGCGAATTACAAAGATAAAACAAAAATCCTGAAAGCAACTCAGGACAAGAGGTCCTTAACTACAAGGATAGACACATAATGCTGGCAGCAATCCTGTCCTCAGAGACATGGCAGGCCAGAAAATACTGGCATGACATATTCAATACGCTATACTGGAAAATGTGTGGCCAGAACTACTTTATCCAGCAAGGCTGTCATTCAGAATAGAAGGAGAGATAAAGAGTTTCCAGAACAAACAAAAACTAAAGGCATTTTGAACACTAAACAAGCTTGCAAGAAATATTAAAAGGGATCCTTTGAGTTGAGAGAGAGCCTCCAAAGTAATAAAGACCATAAAAGAAGACAGAGAATCTATAGGAACAGTAACTTTATAGGTAATACAATGGCACTAAATTCATATCTTTCAATATTACTCTGAATGTAAATGGACTAAATGCTCTAATCAAAAGACGTAGACTATCAGAATGGATTAAAGAAAAACAAGACCAATTGATGTGCTATTTATGAGATTCATTTTTGACCCCAAAGACACCTCTGGATTGAAAGTGAGGAGGTGAAGAACCATTTATCATGTTAATGGACATCAAAAGAAAGCTAGAGTAGCCATCTTTATATCAGAAAAACTAGATTTTATTTATTTTTTTTAAAGATTTTATTTGACAGAAAGAAAGAGAGAGAGCACAAGCAGGGGGAGGAGCAGGGAGAGGGAGAAGCAGGGTCCCCTCTGAGCAAGGAGCCCCAATGTGAGACTTGATACCAGGACCCTGGCATCATGACCTAAGCTAAAGACAGATACCTTACTGACTGAGCCACCCAGGCATCCTCAGAAAAACTAGATTTTAAACCAAAGACTGTAATAAGAGATGAAGACAGACACTATATCATAATAAAGGAGACTATACAACAAGAAGATCTAACAATTATAAATATTTATGCCCTTAACTTGGGACAGCCAAATATATAAATTAGTTAATAACAAAATTAAAGAAACTCATCAATAATACAATAATAATAGGGGACTTTAACACCGCATTCACAGCAAAGAACAGATCATCTAAGCAAAAGATCAACAAGGAAACAAGGTCTCTGATGACCCACTGGACCAGATGGACTTCACACACATAGTCAGAACATTTTCTCCTAAAGCAACAGAATACACATTATTTTTGAGTGCACATGGAACATTCTCCAGAATAAATCACATACTGGGTCACAAATCAAGTCTCAACCACTACAAAAAGACTAAGGTCATACCATGCATATTTTTATACCACAATGCTGTGAAACTTGAAGTCAAATTTGGAGGGATGCCTGGGTGGCTCAGTTAGTTAGGCTGCCTTTCGTTTAGGTCATGACCCCAGGGTCCTGGTATCAAGCCCCACACTGGGGTCCTTGCTCAGTGGGGAACTGTTTCTCCTTCTGCCTGCTCCACCTAACATCCCCCCTGCTTGTGTTCTCTCTCTCTTTCTCTGACAAATAAATAAATAAAATCTTTAATAAAAAAGGAAGATTTGGAAGGACCACACATACATGGAGGTTAAAGAACATCCTACTGAAGAAAAAATTCATAAACCAGGAAATTAAAGAAGAATTAAAAAGATACATGAAAACAAATGAAGGTGAAAACACAACTTTCTGAATGTAGCAAAGGTGGTTCTAAGAGAGAAATATATAGCAATACAGGCCTTCTTTAAGAAGCAAGAAAAGTCAACCTAACCTTACACCTAAAGAAGCTGGAAAAAGAAAAGCAAATAAAGCGTAAATCCAGCAGGAAAAGAGAAATAATAAAGATCAGAGCATGGGGTGCCTGGGTGGCTCAGTGGGTTAAGCCTCTGCCTTCGGCTCAGGTCATGATCCCGGGGTCCTGGGAATGAGCCCCGCAATGGGCTCTCTGGTCAGCAGGGAGCCTGCTTCCCTTCCCTTCTCTCTCTCTGCCTGCCTCTCTGCCTACTTGTGATCTCTGTCTGTCAAATAAATAAATAAAATCTTAAAAAAAGATCAGATCAGAAATAATTGATATAATATAATAATAGAATATAATATTATATATATATATATATATATATATATATATATATATATATAATAGAATAGAAATTTAAAAAAAAAACCCGGAACATATCAACAAAACTAGGAGCTGATACTTTGAAAAAACTAATGAGATCAGTAAACCCCTAGCCAGACTTATCAAAAAGAAGAGCGAAAGGATCCAAATAAATAAAATTGTGAATGAAAGAGGAGATGGAGGTAACAACCAACATTGAATAAATACAAACAATTATGAGACAATATTATGAGCAATTATATACCAACAAATAAGGTAATCTGGAAGAAATGGATAAATTCCTATAAATATATAAACTACAAAAACTGAAACAGGAAGAAAGAGAAAACCTGAATAGACCCATAACCAGCAAAAAAAAAAAAAAAATTGAATCAGTAATAAAAAAAATCTCCCAATAAACAAGATTCCAGGGCCAGATGGCTTCCCAGGCGAATTCTACCAAACATTTAAGGATCAATACCTGTTCTTCTGAAACTATTCTTCTGAAACTATCTACCAAAAAATAGAAATGGAAGGAAAACTTCCAAACCAGTCTATGAAGCATACATTGCCTTGATCCCAAAACCAGACAAAGACCCCACCAAAAAGGAGACTTATAAACCAATATCCCTGATGAAAATGTATACCAAAATTCTCACAAAATGCTACCTAATAAGATCCAACAGTACATTAAAAGGATTATTCACTACAACTAATGAGGATTTATTCATGGGCTACATGGTTGGTTCAACACCTACAAATTAATCAATGTGCTACATCACATTAATAAAAGAAAGGAAAAGAACCATATGTTTCTCTCAATAGATGCAGAAAAAGCATTTATCATAATACAGCCTTCTTTCCTGATAAAAATCCTTCACCCTGTATGGACTGAGAGAATGTACCTCAACATCATAAAATCCATCTATGAAAAACCCACAGCAATATCATCCTCAATGGGGAAAAACTAAGGCTTTTCCCCAAGGTCAAGAACACAACAGGGATGTCCACTTTCACCACTGTTGTTCAACATAGTACTAGAAGTCCTAGCCTCAGCAACCAGACAACAAAAAGAAACAAAGTACATCCAAATGGGCAAAGAAGTCAAATCCTTACTCTTCTTCAATGACAAACTACGTTATGTAGAAAATCCAAAAGACTCCACCAAAAAATTGCTAGAACTGATACAGGAATTGAGCAAAGTCACAGGATATAAAATCAAAGCACAGAAGTCAGTTGCATTTTTGTACATTAAAAATGTAGCAGCAGAAAGAGAAATCAAGGAATAAGGCTCATTTACAATTGCACCCAGAACTATAAGATCCTTGGAATAAGCCTAATGAAAGAGGTAAAAATCTGTACTCTGAAAACTGTAGAACACTCATAAAAGAAATTGAGGAAGATACAAAGAAATTGAAAAAATATTCCATGCTCATGGGTTGGAAGAACAGATATTGTTAAAATGTCTATGCTACTCAAAGCAATATACACATTCAAAGCAATCACTATCAAAATACCATCAACATTTTTCACAGAGCTAGAACAAACGACCTTAAAATTGGTATGGAACCAGAAAAGTCACCAAATAGCCAAAGAAACATTGCAAATGAAAAACAAAGCTAATGGCATCACAATTCTGGACTTTAAGTTGTTTTACAAAACTGTTATCATCAAGATAGTATGGTACCAGCACAAAAAAAGACACATAGATCAGAACCCAGAAATGGACCCACACCTATATAATCAACTAATGTTTGGCAATGTAGGAATGAACGTCCAATGGAGAAAAGATAGTCTCTTCAATAAATGGTGTTGGGAAAATTGGACCGCTACATGTAGAAGAATGAAACTGGACCACTTTCTTATATCATACATAAAAATAAACTCAAAATGGATGAATGATCTAAATGTGAGAGAGAAATCCATCAAAATCCTAGAGGAGAAGATGCAGAGCAACCTCTTAGACTTTGGCTGAATCAACTTTGCTAGACATGCCTAAAAAGGAGAGGGAAACAAAATAAAAAATGAAATATTTTGACTTCATCAAGATAAAAAGCTTTTGCATAGTAAAGGAAACAATCAACAAAACTAAAGGGCAATATATGGAATGGGAAATGATATTCAGAAATTAGAAATCAGATAAAGGGCAAGTATCCAAAATCTATAAAGAACTTATCAAACCTAACACCCAAAAAATAAAACATCCTGTGAAGAAATGGGCAGAAGACATGAATGACATTTCTCCAAAGAAGACATACAACTGGCTAACAGACACATGAACAAATGCTCAGCATTGCTCAGCATAAGGGAAATACAAGTCAAAATTGCAATAAGATACCCCTTCACATCAGTCAGAATGGCTAAAATTAACAACTCAAGAAACACCAGATATTGGCAAGGATGCGGAGAAAGGGGAACCCTCTTACAGTGTTGGTGAAAATGTAAGTTGGAGCAGCCCCTGTGGAAAACAGTATGGAGGTTACTCAAAAGGTTAACAACATGGGGAGGAGCAAGATGGCTGAGGAAAAGTAGACCTAAATTTCATCTGGTCCCAGGAATTCAGCTAGATAATTATCAAACCATTCTGAACACCTATAAATGCAAAAGGAGATCAACAAAACGAATAGCATCAATTCTATGAACAGAAAAATGATCACGTTCTGGAAGGTAGGATGTGTGAAGAAGTGAATTCCAGATGATCTTTGGAAAGGTAGACCATGGGGGAAGGGAGCCTCCATCAGCCAGCTACCAGCAAATGATAGAGCAGTGGAGCACAATATCAGAACTTTTAGAAGTCTGTTCCACTGAGAGATGTCTCTCCAGTGGCTAACTGTGGGGGGGGGCAGGTGCCTCGATGGCACAGCGTGGTCTCAGGACCCTTGGGGTCACAGAAAGACAGGGTGCCTGAGTGTGACAGAACACCCAAGTATTGGAGTAGGGAAGCCAGCTGCAAAGATGGAGCCAAGAAATGGGCTCTCATCTTGGGGTGGCCATAAAACATGACCTTCTTCACAGCTGGGCCACTACTCTTCAAGCAGAGATCCAACAAGTGGCAGATCTAGGGAGACTCCCCTTCCTCCTTTGGGAGGAGCACCACACCGGCACACTGCAGGAATCTGATGGGTTTGGAAACTCCAAATGAGGTCATGTGCCGGAGATAGAAATGCTCGGTCACAGGTTGGATGAGCACAGAGTGTGGCCAGAGACCAGGGAGAGAGGAGTGATTGACCTCTTTTCTCTGATGGCTCACTGAGGAGCGGGGCCTCGAGTCCTTGGATCCTCTGGGGCCAGATATTGGGAGGTTGGCATATTCATTCTTGTCCTCCAAAGCTGTTGGAAAGCATTCAGGGAACAAAAGCTACTGAGAGCAAACCTGAGCAGATTCCTTAGCCTGGCCCCTGGCAAGGGCAGTGCAGTTCCACCTCAGGCAAAGACATTTGAATCACTGCAACCAGGACCCTCCCCCAGAAGATCAACAAGAACATCCAGCCAAGATCAAGATTACCAATCAATGAGAACTGCAAATTTCCAGCATTAGAGGAATACACCACATAAAATTCATGGCTTTCTTCCCATGATTCTTTAGTCTTTCAGTGTTAACTTTTTGAAGTTTTCTCATTTTTCTTTTTCTATTTTTTGTTTTTCTTCCTTCCTTTTATAAACATCTTATCTTAAAAATTCTTTTTAAAAAAATCTTTTTAAATTTTCATTTTTACAGTCATATTCTATCCATTCCTTGTATTTAACCTTATTATTTGTATATATATCAGTTTTTCTTTCTTTAAAATTTTGGACACAGTTTCTTGTAACAGACCAAAATATACCCTAAATCTAGTGTATGGATTTATTATAGTCTCCCACTTAATCATATTCTCTCTCTTTTTAACATTTTTTTTCTTTATTTTTCAACTAACTTTTTATCAATTCCTTTTTAAAAATCTTTTTAAATTTTGTCCTTACAATAATATTCCATCCCTTCATGATATTTACCCTTATTTTTGTATACATGTAAGTTTTTCTTTCTTTAAGATTTTGGGAGGCAGTTTCTTCTAACAGACCAAAATACACCCAAAATACAGTGTGTGGCCCTGTTCTATTCACCAGACTGATCACATTTCCTTCTTTTTTTCTCTTTCTTTTCCTCCTGGTTTTGGGTCTCTTCTAATTTGATTAGTGTATGTTTTTCTGGGGTTGTTATTACCCTTTTAGCATTTTGTTGTCTCATGTATCTGTTCTTTAGATAAAATGAAGAAACAGGAAAACTCACTTAAAAAAAAAAAGAACAACAGGAATAACTGGGCTTGAAAAAAGCATTGAAAATACTAGAGAATCCTTTTTTTTTTTTGAGAAATAAAAGAACTAAAATCTAGCCAAGTTGGAATAAAAAAGGCTATTAACTAGGTGCAATAAAAAATTGAGGCTCTAACTGTTAGGATAAGTGAAGCAGAAGAGATAATTTATGATACAGAAGACCAACTAATGGAGAATAAAGAATCTGAGAAAAGCAGAAATAAACAATTATTGGATCATGAAGGGAGAATTTGAGAGATAAGTGATACCATAAGAGGAAACAATATTAAAATAATTGAGATCCTAGAAGAAGAAGAGAGAGAGGGGCAGAAGGTATATTGGAGCAAATTATCACAGAGAATTTCCCTAATTTGGTGAAAGAAACAGGCATCAAAATCCAGGAAGCACAGAGAACCCCCCTCAAAATCAATAAAAATAGATAAAACTTACAAATCTCATAGACAAAGAAAAAATCCTGTCACTGGACCAGGTGGACATCACAGATATATTCAGAACATTCCATCCCAAAGCAACAGAATACACATTCTTCTCTAGAGCACATGGAACATTCTCCAGAATAGATCACATCCTGGGTCACGAATCAGGTCTCAACTGGTACCAAAAGACTGAATTAAAGAATGAAATAAAAGAAATATCTTTATCCATTTGTCTGTTGAAGGGCATCTTGGCTCTTTCCACAGTTTTGCTCTTGTGGGCATTGCTGCTATGAACATTGCGATACATGTGGCCCTTCTGTTGACTACAGCTGTATCTTTGGGGTAAATACCCAGTAGTTTGTTTATTTTAAACTTTGTTTTCTAAATGTAGTTGTAGATTTTTAAATAAAGTGTTTGAAATCCTGAGCTTGTGTCAAATAACCTTGCTCAATTAACTTATACTAGCTGTAAATAATTTTGGACTGTCTATATACACAGTAATATAAAATTAACTCTACAAATAAGGAAAACTCCTTCTCCCTTTCCAATTCCTGTCTTTTATTTTTTCTTCTTGCTTCATAATGCTGACTGGGATCTTCAGTACAATATTTAATAATGGTAAGAGCTGGTATCCATGCATGCAATGTTCTTATTAGGAGAAATGAGTTCAATTTTTTATCACTATTTTAATATTTGCTACAGCTTTTATTGTAGATTTTGTTAGATTTAAGGAAGTTCTCTTCAATTCCTATCTTGGTAATCTTTATCATGAATAAAGGTTGAATTTAATCAAATATTTGTTCATGATAGTGTTATTTTATCCTATTTCTGTTATTATAAGAAATTATGATTACTGATTTTTTTCATTGAATTCTTATCAATTTTTGTTTGTTAAACCTATCTTGCACCCTGGGGCAAGCTTCACTTGATTATGATGTATTATCTTTTTGCATATATAAGGATTTGGTTTGCTAATATTTTGTTTAAGATTTTTACATTAATGAATAAAAGGATGATCCAAATGTATGTAATATACTGGAGGTAATATTTTAGATTTAAAGACACATATTGGGGACGCCTGGGTGGCTCAGTTGGTTAAGCAGCTGCCTTCGGCTCAGGTCATGATCCCAGCGTCCTGGGATCGAGTCCCGCATTGGGCTCCTTACTCATTGGGGAGCCTGCTTCTCCCTCTGCCTCTGCCTGCCATTCTGTCTGCCTGTGCTTGCTCTCTCTCCCTCTCTCTCTCTGAAAAATAAATAAATAAAATCTTTAAAAAAAAATAAAGACACATATTGTTTTAATCTAAAAGGATATATTGAGAAATACCATACAAAAGGTATCCAAAAGAAAGTCGGAGTGGGCATACTAATGTGAGATAAAATAGACTTGAAGGCATAAAATGTTCCTGAGGACAAAAGAGGCAAATTTTATAATGATGAGTGTTTGGGGTTAATGTAGAACATTAAATCAGCCATAATACCTGGCTTGCTAAAACATAGCATGGAGGCTGCTGGGGGTGAAGAAAGGTTTCAGAGAATGGAGTAGGCCTTTGGAATGCAGAGGCCAGCATGACCACTCTGTCATTGGAATGCCTTGGGAAGTTGCCCTCCTGAAGCTTTCTTAGCCCAAACATCCACCCTGTGATTTAAGAGATGTATACATTGTCCCTTAGGTGATGTTTAGTAGAACACACAGATTAGCATATTTTATATTTCTGGTAAACAGATCCTCCCAGTTTCAGTAAGACCCCTTGTCACACATCACATGCTTGAGAAACAGTGATAAGGATTTGTGATTATCCTGAAGGACCAATAAAAGTGGCAGCAAAGAAGAGCAAAGAGTCTTTGTCTCTGATCAGTGACCCCGTTGCCTTCTCCTATCTTTCATAGCAAAGTTTGGAGTAGTCTTTCATCTGTTGGTACAGGGATTGCTAGACATTCCCAGCAGATGAGGTCAATTCTTCTAACATAATAATTATATACATAAATTTGCCTAACAATGTAAATCCAAAATATAAGAAGTAACAACAAAAAACTTGAGAGAAATAGACAATCTAATAACAGCAAGGCACATAAATACCTCACTTTGATAAATGGACAGAATAGAGACATCTGGGTGGCTCAATTGGTTGAGCGTCTGACTCTTGATTTTGCTCAGGTCATTTATCTCAGGGTCCTGAGATTGAGCCCTGCGTTAAGCTCTGTGCTCAGCAAGGAGTCTGAGGGTTTTTCCTCCCCTCCCTCTGCCCCTCCCCCACTCTCTATCTCTGTCTAAAATAAACAAAAAACAAATAAATAAACAAATCTTTACAAAGCAAGAAAGCTAGAAACAAGGAAATAGAAGACTTGAGCAACACTATAAACCAACTAGATCTATTAGATATCTGTAAAACACTCCCCCTACCAACAGCAGAATAAACTTTCTTTTCAAGTGAAGATGGAATAGACTCTAGAATAGATGGTATGTTAAGCCAAAAAATAAGGCCATGGAGTAATTTCGAGAATAGATGATATGTTAAGCCAAAAAAGAAGCCCAATAAAGTTAAAATGATTTAAATAATATAAAATATGTTCTCTGGTTGTAATTGAATTATGGCTGTACAGAAATAAAAAAGGATTATAAGACAATATGAATAATTGTCAAAAATCAGTTAACTAGATGAAATGGACAAATTTCTAAAAGGGCACAAACTTTTTTTTTCATTTTATTTTATTTTATTTCTTTTCAGTGTTCCAAAATTCACTGTTGAAACAAACTCAAGAAGAAAATATTAGAGAAAATGTTAAGAGGATCAAATAATCAGTTCAGCTGGCCCAATATCTAATGAGGGTCCAAAAAAAGAGAATACGAAAGAGACGAGAGGTAATTATGAAAATAATAACAGAATTTTCTTAAACTAAAGAACATGAATCTTCATTTTAAGGGCCCATTATGTACCCAGCATAATAAATGAATGAAATAAATACTGCAAAACAAAAATAGACAAAAAGATCTGCCCCTAAGTATATCCTTTTGAAAGTTTGAAATCCCAAGAATAAAAAGAAATTTCTGGAGAAAATTATACAGCACACAGAAAAGCAAACAGATCAGTGATAAAAAATCAATACTCAAACTTGCATCAGACGTTTCATCAACAACATCAAATAAAAATGCTTTCACTTTCTGACATAAAATGTTTTTACTTTATAATTCTTCATCAAGATAAACTATGAAACCAATGGTAGGGCATAAGTACTGAAATCAGTTGCTTTCTTATACACTAACAATGAAAATACAGAAAGGGAAATTAGAGAATTGACTCCATTTACTATAACACCAAGAACCATAAGATAGCTGGGAATAAACCTAACAAAGATATAAAGGATCTGTTCTCAAGGAACTACAGAAAACTCATGAAAGAAATTGAAGAAGACTCAAAAAGATGGAATACCATTCCATGCTCATGAATTGGAAGAATAAACATTGTTAAAATGTCTATACTGCCTAGAGCAATCTATACTTTGTTAATGATATTCCGATCAAAATTCCACTGGCATTTTTCAAAGAGCTGGAACAAACAATCCTAAAATTTGTATGGAATCAGAAGAGACCATGAATTGCTAAGGAAATGTTGAAAAGAAAAAGAAAACTGGGGGCATCAAGTTGCCTGATTTCAAGCTTTACTACAATGCTGTGATCACCAAGACAGCATAACACTGACACAAAAACAGACACATAGACCAGTGGAACAGAGTAGAGTGCCCAGATAGGGACCCTCCTCTCTATGGTCAACTGATCTTCGACAAAACAGAAAAAAGACAGTCTCTTCAAAAATGGTGCTGGGAAGGGATGTCTGAGTGGCTTAGTGGGTTAGGCCACTGCCTTCAGCTCAGGTCATGGTCCTAGGGTCCTGGGATCGAGTCCCACATCAGGCTCCTTGCTCAGTAGGGAGCCTGCTTCTCTTTCCACCTCTGCCTGCTTGTGCATGCTCTCTATCTTTGACAAATAATTAAAATCTTTAAAAAAATGGTGCTGGGAAAATTAGACAGCTATGTGTAGAAGAATGAAACACAACCATTCTCTTACACCATACATAGAGATAAATGCGAAATGGATAAAAGACTTCAACATAAATCCATCAGAATTCTAGAGGAGAACATAGGCAGTAATCTCTTCGACATCAGCCACAGCAACTTCTTTCAAGATATGTCTCCAACGGCAAAGGAAACAAAAGTGAAAATGAACTTTTGGGACTTCATCAAGATCAAAAGCTTCTGCGCAGCAAAGGAAATAGTCAACAAAACAAAGACGAAACCCACAGAATGGGAGAAGATGTTTTCAAATGACAGTACAGACAAAGGGCTGATATCCAAGATCTATAAAGAACTTCTCAAACTCAACACACACAAAACAGATAATCATGTCAATAAATGTGCAGAAGACATGAACAGATATTTCTCCAAAGAAGACATACAAATGGCTAACAGACACATGAAACAATGTTCATCATCACTAGCCATCAGGAAGATTCAAATCCAAACCACATTGAGATACCACCTTCACCAGTTAGAATGGCCAAAATTAACAAGACAGTAAACAACATGTTTTGGAGAGGATGTGGAGAAAGGGGAACCCTCTTACACTGTTGGTGGGAATGCAAGTGGTGCAGCCACTTTGGAAAACAGTGTGGAGATTCCTTAAGAAATTAAAAATAGAGCTTCCCTATGACCCTGCAATTGCACTACTGGGTATTTACCCCAAAGATACAGATGTAGTGAAAAGAAGGGCCATCTGTACCCCAAAGTTCATAGCAGCAATGGCCACAGTCGCCAAACTGTGGAAAGAACCAAGATGCCCTTCAATGGACGAATGAATAAAGAAGATGTGGTCCATATATACTATGGAGTATTATGCCTCCAACAGAAAGGATGAATACCCAACTTTCCTATCAACATGGATGGGACTGGAAGAGATTATGCAGAGTGAAATAAGTGAAGCAGAGAGAGTCAATTATCATATGGTTTCACTTATTTGTGGAGCATAACGAATAACATAGAGGGCATGGGGAGATGGAGAGGAGAAGTGAGTTGGGGGAAATTGGAGGGGGAAAGGAACCATGAGAAACTGTGGACTCTGAGGACCTAATTGAAGGTTTTGGAAGGGTGGGGGGAGGTTGGGTAAGCCTGGTGATAGGTATTGTGGAGGGCATGTATTGCATGGAGCACTGGGTGTGGCGCATACACAGTGAATTCTGGAACACTGAAAAGAAATTTAAAAAATAAATAAAAATTTAAAAATATTGCATATACAAGAACACAAAAATCAGCTTCCTACACTTTCTTTCTGATGATAGTCCTTGACTCTATAATTTAGCAAAACAAATGGAACAAGGAAGAGAAATACATTGTATCACATGGATTAATCTCAACTAGTTTAAGTTGATTTTTTGCTTATCTGTAAGTACTGAAGTGTTAATACTACTAAGTGTATTAAGTAAAGATAAATGATGCTCTGTAACCATGGGTCCATGGGCCAAGATATTACATTCTGTTAAAATTGTTTTGTAACTATTGGATTGATGATTTGCAATGGGTTTGGTGAAGCTTGGGAAATTTTGATGGTTAAGGCTAGTCACATAGCTAGTATGTGCTTACATAAACAGCTTACTATAGATTTTATTTATTTATTATAAATAAACAGCTTAATATAAAAGACCCCATACACTGAATAGAATTTGGGGTTCTTGGTACCAAAACACTTGCATCCATGCTGGTAATCATTTAAGATCTGGATACAAAGTGCATCTTTTCATGATCCAACCAGTTGTTAAAAAAGAAAGTCAGCATCTGAGATCTTTGGGCATTTTTCAATGCATATCCTTCTCATGCTGATGCTGTATCACACCTCTGCCTGTTATGAAGCTCTTTTAAGAGATAAACAGTGTGAATCCTATGAATTCTTTTTTTTAAAGATTTTATTTATTTATTTGATAGACAGAGATCTCAAGTAGGCAGAGAGGCAGGCAGAAAGAGAGGAGGAAGCAGGCTCCCTGCCGAGCAGTGAGCCCAGTGTGGGGCTCAATCCCAGGACCCTAGGATCATGACCTGAGCAGAAGGTGGAGGCTTTAACCCACTGAGCCACCCAGGCACCCCAAATCCTATGAATTCTTAAATCAATTAAAAACTTAAGGTGATTTATACATAATACATCAAGAGATTTAGAAAACAGTGATTCTAATCTTACCTCTACTTCTTCAGGTGATATCCATGTAGATGTGCAGCAGACCTAGAATGCAACCAGCAAAGCATGGAACAACTAGATAGATAATTCTGTAAAGCAAAGAAGGTTAAATGTTCGTGAGTGCATTAAATTTCTTATTGCTGTTTTGAAAGATTATGACAAATATAATAGCTTAAAATGACCCAAATCTAGTATATTACCATTCTGTAGTTAAGATGTCTGATGTGGGTATCACTGGGCTGAAATCAAGGTGCCAACAAGGGCTGTATTCTCTTTTGGAAGCTAAGGAAGAATCCATTTCCTTGCTTTTTCCAGTTTGTAGAGGCTGTCCATATTCCTTGGATCATAATCTGTTCCTCCATTTCCAAAACCCATGATGGCTGGTTGAGTCTTTCTCACATTGCATCAATCTGACATTGATTCTTCCTCTGACTTACACTTCCACATTTAAGGAGACTTTTGCTTACACTGGATTCAATGGACAATTCAGGATAATCTCCCATATCAAGGTCTGCAGATTAGTAACCTTAATTCTATCTGCAAATTAAAATTTCCTTTTCCTCAAACCTAACAAATCCACAGGTTCTGAGTATTAGGACATGGATATCTTGGGGGGGGGGGCAGCGCTTTTCTGCCTATCACAATTAATTTAAAACCTAAATTTAAGAAAGAAGCAATTAGAAATCCCAGGAGGGGTTACTTGTGGATCAAAATAGTGGAATCTCTTTTGTTCAAGAAACAACCATTTAAATAAAGAAAAAATATGTAGCTAGATGGCTATAAATAATATATAATTAAAAATTATGTATATTACACAATAGCAATAATTTAGCATTTCTGTTAATTGTCCTAAGGATATACAACAAATGGGGAAAATGTCAAGGAAATCCACTAAGTATCTGAGCTAGCAGAAGAAAAAAAATCAAGGACTTGAAGATAGACCAATAAAGATTATGCAGTCATAATAGTGACAAAGAAGAATGAAGAGAAATATGGTCTCAGAGAAATGTGGAATGGAAATATCAGAAAAGAGGAAAGAATGAGAAAGAAACAGAAAGAATATTTGAAGATATAGTGACTGAAAACTTGCCAAATTTGGTGAAAATATTCACATACACATCCAAGCAGTGCATAAAACTCCAACCAGAATAACATAAAGAGATTCACACCTAGACACATCACGGTCAACATGTTCAAAGAGGAAAGACAAAAGAAACAATAGAAAGAGCAAAACAGCTCATCAAAGATGAGGGAACACCAGTAAGATTAACAACTTAACTTTCATTAGGAACAATGGAGGCCAGAAGGCAGTAGGGTGACACATTTAAACTGCTGAAAAAACTGTCAGATTTCTATATACAGCAAAGTTATCTTCTAAAATTGAAGGAGTAATTATAATATTTTCAGGTGAACAAAAGCTGATAGAATCCTTCACTAGAAAATCTGCCCTACAAGAAATACTAAAGGGAATATTTCAGGCTAACATAAAAAGAAACTAAATAGCAACTTGATCCAAATGAAGGAATAATTAGTGCCAGTACTGTTAACTACTTAGGGAAATATAATAGTGTAATTGTGTATTTATTGCCTTTTCTTCTCTCAACTGACTTAAAAAGTAATTGAATACAACAATAGCAAATTATTGTATTTTGGGCTTGTAACATATCAGTGTAATCTATTTGACAATTCCAGCACAAAGTCAGCATATGGGATAAAGGCAGTATTAGAATAAGTATATGTTGGAGCGCCTGGGTGGCTCAGTGGGTTAATCCTCTGCCTTCAGCTCAGGTCATGGTCTCAGGGTTCTGGGATCAAGCCCCACATCAGGATCTCTGCTCAGCAGGGAGCCTGATTCCACCCCCCTCCCCCGCCCCTGCCTCTCTGCCTGCTTGTGATTGCTCTTTCTCTGTGTGAAATAAATAAATAAAATCTCAAAAAAAAGAATAAGGATATGACACTAAGTGGTAATTCAAATCCATGGAAATAAATGAAGAAATTATAAACAATAAATAAGAATTTTAATATAAGAAGAATGACAGTGAGATGGCAGAATAGTTTTCTTCTGTTATTCCATGAAAGAATGTCAATTTGATATTCACCTATGGTAACCACCTTTGCAGGAGGAGTACAGCATAGAAGTTTCAGCACACATTTGGAGCAAAAAAAATATGAGAATGATGAATTGAAGAAGATAGGAACAGTTTTATTTTATCCATGTTACTTCCCCAAGGTGGCATTATTCAGTGCCAAGAGAAAAACACTTAGCATATGATTTCTTCCAAAGAGGAGAATGAGCACATAGAGAGTGAGTGCCTGCTTCCTTGGTTGTGTGGGATGCTGCTGAAGAGACCTACTTATTTTTCAGTCCACCCAGTATATTAAAGTGATGTGTACAACTGAGAGAGTCTGGAATCATAGAAGCCAGTGTTGAGAGCTCATCAAAGAGGCATGGGTCCTACTACTGCTTTATGGATTTCATCAGGATGTCTGTCCACAAGCCAGTGGGGACACTGTACTTATGGATCCCCCAACTGGTCCACAGACACCCTCAATCCTCCACCTTATCGACACACAACCCTACAACCATCACCCTACACATGGTCTTATGAGCACGAGTTGCAAGCCTTTATACATGGCCAGTGAGCACATGCAGAAAGCCAGCTTAACTCTGTAGGATTAGGAGAAAGTGCAAAAACTTGAACATTTCAAGATACCACCCTAGGGAAAGCAAATGAGGGGCTCTCATCACCTGGACTAATTTTGCAGGATCAAGAGAAAATAA
Source organism: Lutra lutra (assembly GCF_902655055.1). Classification (NCBI taxonomy): domain Eukaryota; kingdom Metazoa; phylum Chordata; class Mammalia; order Carnivora; family Mustelidae; genus Lutra; species Lutra lutra. Next base: position 22,750,376 of record NC_062296.1, on the reverse strand, counting down.
ACAATCTTAAGAGTTGGCACTTAAGAAGGAACAAGAAATGTGGAGTGGCCCATCCATAGAAAAGTTCTGAGAAAGCCTCAGAATCTCTATTAGGACTAATTGGTGAAGGTCTTCCCCAAACCCAGTAATTCCTTGAGTAAGTGAATGCTTCTTTAAATGTGGAGACAACATTTCAAGAAACACAAAAAATCAAGGTAATGTGATATCACTAAAAGAATACAATCATTTTTGAGTAACTGACCCTAAAGAAATGAAGATATACACATTGCCTGAAAAAGAATTAAAAATAATTGTTTTAAAGAATCTCACAAGCTACAGAATAACACAAATAGACAATTCAACAAAATCAGGAAAATAATACACAAAAAACGAGTCATAAATAAATCATAAAAACAAATTCTGGACCAAACAAATTATGGAACTGAAGGACACTGAATGAAAGAATACCTGAAATGAAAAATGCAATAAAAAGCACCAATAACAGGGCACCTGGGTGGCTCAGACATTAAGCATCTGCATTTGGCTCAGGTCATGATCCCAGGGTCCTGGGATTGAGTCCCGTATCAGGCTCCCTGCTCAGTGGGAAACCTGCTTCTCTGTCTCCCACTCTGTCTGCTTGTGTTCCCTCTCTTACTCTCTCTCTCTCTCTCTCTCTCTCTCTGTGTCAAATAAATAATTAAAATCTAAAAAAAAAGGTACCAAAAACAGACTTGATAAAGCAGAAGACAGCAGCTGTGAACATGAAGACAGAGAACTTGAAAATACCTAGTCAGAGGAGAAAAAGGAAAGAAGAATGAAAAAGAGTGAAGCAAGCCTACATGAAGTATAGGAAACCAAGTGAAATAATAAAAAAAAATACAGACTGATAGAACAGAACAAAGAGCCCAGAAATAAACTCACAAATATACAGTCAACTGATTTTTGAGAAGGGTGTCAACAATACACAATATTAATAGAATAAAGGATAAAAAAAGCACATGATCACTTTAGCAGGTGATGACAAATTATTTGACAAAATCCAACACTTCCTGATAAAAACAATCAAAAAAATAGTGATAGAAAGGAACTTCCTCAACCTGAATAAGGGTATCTTTAAAAGGTAGAACAATATTTAGTGGTGAAATACTGAATGATTTATGTAAGAGCAGCAAAAAGGTAAGGATGCTTTTTTTCAATACATCTATTCAACATTGCCCTAGAAGTTCTAGTGAGGGCAGTGAGACAGGAAAATGAAATTAAAATGATCCAGACTGAAAAGAAAGGAGTAAAACTATCTCCATCCACAAAAATCTCTACACCCAAAGTGGGGCCTGAACACATGACTCTGAGAACATGAGTTGCATGCTCTACTGACTGACCCAGCCAGGCACCCCAGGAAAATATTTTGCATGTAGGAAAAAAATCCACCAAACCATTATTAAAACCGTATTGTTGAAGTGTAATTCACATATAATGCTACATTAGTTTCAGTGCATATATGTGTGCAGCATATTGATTTGACAATCCTATAAATTACTTGGTGTTCATGAGTGTGTCACCATCTGTCATCATACATTATTACAATATTATTAACTATTAAAAAACACTCTTAAAACTAATAAATTCAGCAAGGTAATAAGACAATATCAAGATACAAATCAATTAGATTCCTACCTGCTAGGAATGATAATTTCCAAAGTGAAATTAAGAAAATAATTCCACTTAAAATAGTATCAAAAATAAAATAAAATAAGTAGGTATAAATTAAACAAAAGAATGCAAGATTTGTATATGGGAAACTATAAAATGCCGTTGTAAGAAATTAAAGAAGACATAAATAAATGGAAAGACATACTAATGTTTTGGGATTGGTAGAGACTAAACATAAATGTGATGCATGGAGCACTGGGTGTGGTGCAAAAATAATGAATACTGTTACACTGAAAAATAAAAAAAAATAAAAAAAATGTGATGTCAGTACTCATCAAAATAATACAGGTTAGGTGTGATCCCTATCAAAACTTGAGCTGGCCTCAGGGCAGAATTTAAGAACAAGCTGTTCCTAACATCCATATGTAAATGTAGGGACCCATAATAGCTAAAACAATTTTGAAAATAAAAAATGAAGTTGAGGGACTCATACCTTCTGATTTCAAAATTTAATACAAAACAAGAGTAATCAAGACTGTGGCATTCACACAAGATAAACATAGAGAATAATGGAAGAGACTGCGAATTTAGAAATAAACATTTATATTTATGATCAATTGATTTTCAACATGATCTCAGGACACTTAAATGGGAAAAGAATAATATTTTCAATAAATGGTGTGTGGACAAATGGATATCCATATGCAAAGTAATGAAATTGGATCCTTACCTCAAACCATATTAAAAATTAACTCAAAATAGATAATGCACTCAATTGTTAGAGTTAAACTATAAAACTCTTAGAAGGAAACATAGGAGTAAATCTTTGCTCTTTTGGATTTGGCAATGGTTTAATTAATACACCAGAATCAAAAACAGCAAATGAAAAAAAAATAAGTAAATTGTACTGCATCCAAATTAAAAAATTTTGTGCTGCAATGATATCATCATAAAGTGAGAAGACAGCAAATGGGATGGGAGAATATATTTGCAAATCATATGTCTGGTAATGGACCTATATACAGACTATTTCAAGAACTCTTATGATTCAACAACAAAAGACAACTTAATTAAAACTGGGCAAATGATCTGCTTAGATATTTCTCTAAAGAAGATATACAAATGGCAAAAAAATATATATGAAAAGATGGATGTTCAACATTGTTAGTCATCTGGGAAGTGGAAATTGGCACCTGTGTGAGATACAATGTCACATCTGCTAGTGTGAGTATAATTTTAAAAAAAATAGGTAATAACAAGTGTTGGGGAGAATATGAAGAAATTGGAACTTTCCTACACTGTTGCTGGGAATGTAAATTGGTGTTTCCTCTTTGTAAATCTGTCTGGAAACTTCTCAAATTTAAACAGAGTTGTCATGTGATAACTCAGAAAATTTACTACTAGTTATCTATCCAAGAGAAGCGAAAACAAATTTCCACACAAAACTTGTACACAAATGTTTGTTGCAGCGTTATTCATAATAGAATGTAGAAACAACTTAAATATCCATCAACTAATGAATGTATAACTAAAATGTGATATATCCCTACAACAATATAAGATTAAAGATATTCATAACTCCAAAAAGAAGCCTTTACCCATTACCACTCACTCCCAATACCCTACTCTAGAGATCTAATACACAGCATTGTGGTTATAGTGAACAATATTGTATCATATATTTCAGTTTTTAAGAAATTATATCTTAATTGTTCTCATCATAAAATTGAATGGTAACTTACATGATGCAGTGGAGTTGTTAGCTAACTATACAATGATAATCATATTGAAATATATAAATGTATCAAATCAACATGTGTACACCTCGACCTTATACAATGTTATATGTCAACTATATCTCAAAAAAAGTAATCATACAGGGACGTCTGGGTGGTTCAGTCAGTTAAGCAGCTACCATTGGCTCAGGTCATGATCGCAGGGTCCTGGGATCGAGCCCCCTGTCGGGCTCCCTGCTCAGTGGAGAGCCTGCTTCTCCCTTTCCCTCTGCTGTCACTCTGCCTACTTGTGCTCTCTCTCTATCTCTCTGCCAAATCAATCAATCAATCAATAAATAAAAGTAATCATACAATGAATGCCCTTTTTGTTTGGCTTCTTTGACTTAGCTTAGTATTTTCAAGATCCATCCATATTCTTATATGCTTCAGTACTTTATTCCTGTCTATGGCCAAATAATATCTCACAACCCTGAGATCAAGACTTGAGCCAGATCAAAAGTCGGATGCCTTACTGACTGAGCCACCCAGGCATGTCCCAAGGGTTGTTTTTGTAACAAGTCCTTCTTTATTATTTAACGAAAACTTACTATTTGGTTTAAAAGATATTTTGAATGTATGTGTGAAGAATTCTTTTAAAAAAGAAGTCAACAATAATTATTGGAAATGTATGATTACAAATAAAATTAAGTGTTGAGAACACTTCGCACATAAAAAAATGCAACATGTATGTACTATAATACTATCTTCAAGGATGGTTATAAGTGTATTTTATATTTTCCATCCTTCTAAGATAGAAAAATCAGAGTCATAAAAAGAGACCGAAAAGTATTCTTTTAAGACTGAAAAAAAAAAAGACCTTGATTGACACCCCCTACATAATTATGGGCACAGTGAATGTAACTATCCACTATCCACAGCTTCTCAGTAGTTTGATATTTTCATATTTCTGAAAATAAGGAGACAATTGATGAAACTAAAAGTCAGTTAATTTGAAATGAATGAAAAGAAATGACTACAATAGATATGGTTGACCTGTGATATTCTCTGCCATAGTATGTTACTGAGAAGGGTCATTTGCATTCTGGATTAAAACTGAATTTTACATTTTCAAAGTCATGTAAACTAAAGAAAGAGCAGGAAGAAAAGTACTCCTTGAAAGGAAATGTTGCATAAGCTCCTGCAAAAAGAGCTCTTAGACAGTGATACTAACTGATTTTAATATTGGGTACAGAAACTCTTAAATTTAATTCCAAAACCTAATATACTGTGAATGTTCTGATCCCCCCCCCACCAAACTTAACCACCTATGGGAAAAAATTTCAAAGAGAAACTAAATATTTTCCATTTACTATGTGTTATTATTTAATAATAATAATAGTTGTTAACTGTGTCTGGCAAATACAGGAAACACTAACACAGAGAAAGGTTATGTGTATCTTATTAGAGCATAATTTCCTACTTGTCAGAGAAGACAATTTAAAAAAAAAAGATATATTTACTTACTTTGAGAGAGAGAGGGCAAGAGTGGGGAGAGAAGCAGAGGAAGGAAATCTTCAAGACTTCCCACTGAACATGGAGCTCAACATGGGCTCAATCCCGTGACCCATGAGATCATGACCTGAGCCAAAACCAAGAGTCAGACACTCAGCTGAGGCACCCAGATGCCCCAGAAGATAAATTTTTAGAGGAGACAGAGATATTTTCTTTATCATAACTTCTAATCAGGACATTATAAAGGTAGAAAATATGAATGTATTGTAATAGGCAACTCTAGTATCAAATAATTATTAAGCTTGGCAAACATCAAAAGTTTATTACTTAAAAATGAGACAAGAGTCTGCTCTAATTACTTCTATCTAACATTATACTGGAGGTTCTAACCAAGGTAAGTAGGCAAGAAAAAGAAATAACACCATTCATATTAGAAAGGAAAAAGTAAATATATATTTGCAGATGATATGATCCTATATATAGAAAATCTAAAGGAATCCACAAAGTAATTATTAGAATTAACAATTTCAACAATGTTATAGTATACAAGATCAATATCAAAATATCAATTGATTTCTATGTCCTAATAATGAATAATCCAAAAATAAAAAATACAAATATGTTTGGCAAACACATTAAAAAAAGCCCCAAAATATTCAGGAATAAATTTAACATAGTAAGCATAATATGTATAAACTGAAAGCTACAAAATAACTGTTTAAAGAAATTGAAGAAGATCTAAATAAATGGAAATACCTCTCATGTTCATGTTATCAAGGAATCATATAATATAGTTATGATGGACATACTTCCCAAATTGAATCAAAGTTTCAATACAACCTTATCAAGATTCCAGCAATCGTTTTTATTCCCAAAAATGGACAACCTGTTCCTAAGCTTAATGGGGAAATGCAAGGGCCTCTAAATAGTGAAATCAATTATGCAAAAGAAGAACAAATTTGACATACTTTCAAATTTCAAAACTTATTTCAAATCTACAGTAATAACAACAATGTGGACCTGCATGAGTATAAACATATAAGTCAATCAAAAAGTAATGATATACTGTATGTTGACTAACATAACTTAAAAAAATGAATGAATGAATGAATGAGTGAATAAATAAATAAATGTCAATGGAATCGAATCAAGGCTACACATTTATAATTAACTGATTTTTAACATAGTTGCAAAGACAATTCAATGGAAAGAAGAGTAGATTTTTCCACAATTGGTGCTGAGACAACTGGGTATGCACATACAAAAAGAATGAAGTTAGACCCCTGCATCACACTATATACTAAAATTAGTTTGAAATAGATCACACATCTAAACATAAGAACAAAGATTCAAAATTTGTAGAAGGGAAAACAGGAGTACATCTCTGTAAACTTGGATAAGGCAAAGACTTCCTCAGTACAAATCAAAAGCACACAAAACAAAAGAGAAAATAGAAAAATTGTACTGCACCAAAATTAAAAGCCTTTGTACTTCAAAGAACATTTACAAATTAAAAAGATAACACACAGGGGGTTGCCTAAGTGGCTCATTTAGTTAAGCATCTGCTTTTGGCTCAGATCATGATTCCAGGGTTCTGGGGTCGAGCCCTGAGTTGGCTTCCCTGCTCAGTGGGGAACCTACTTCTCCTTCTCCTCACTCATGCTTTCTCTCTCACTCTATGTTTTCTTTCGCTCTAAGTATATCAATGTAATTTAAAAAAGATAACACACAATGATCTCCCTGATATGAGGGAGAGGAGATGCAACATGGGGGGTTAAGGGGGTAGGAGAAGAATAAATGTAACAAGATGGGATTGGGAGGGAGACAAACCATAAGTGACTCTTAATCTCACAAAACAAACTGAGGGTTGATGGGGGGAGGGGGGTTGGGAGAGAGGGGGGGTGGGGTTATGGATATTGGGGAGGGTATGTGCTATGGTGAGTGCTGTGAAGTGTGTAAACCTGGCGATTCGCAGACCTGTACCCCTGGGGATAAAAATATATGTTTATAAAAAATAAAATTAAAAAAAAAGGATAACACACAGAATGGGAGATAATAATGCCAAAACTATATCTGATAAGGAACTTTTATTAGTATCTGTAAAGAAATCACAACTCTACAATACAAGATGAATAGCCCATTCTAAAAATGAGGAATGGATCTAAACAGAATTTTCTTCAAAGAAGATATGCATATGGCCAAGAAGTACATGAAAAGATGTTCAGCATCATTAGTCATTAAGGACATGCAAGTCACACCCACAGTGAGATATCACTTAACATTCATTATAATAGCTATAATCATAAAGACATATGATAGCTGGTGTTAGCAATGATAAGGAGAAACTGGAACCCTCATGCATTACTGGTGAGATTATACAAAAGTAATGCCACTTCAGGGGCACCTGGGTGGCTCAGTTGGTTGAGTGACCAACTCTTGATTTCAGCTCAAGTCATGATCTCAGGGTCATGGGATTAAGCCCCATGCTCAGCACAGAGTCTGCCTGTCCCTCTCCCTGTGCTTTTCTCCCTGCTTGAGCTCTCTCTCTCTCTCTAATTCTGAAATAAATAAAATCTTAAAAAAAGAAAACAATAGTGCAGCGACTTCAGAATATAGTGTGGCAGTTTCTCTTAATGTTAGAACAAGAATGTGCTTTATAAGCCCTCAATTCCACTCCTAATTATATACCCCAAATAACTGAAAACATGCTAACATAAAAACTTGTGCATGAGTATTGATAACAGCATTAATAATATTAAAAAGTGGAAACTACCTAAATGTCCATCAATTGATGAGTAGGTAAATATAATGTACTGTATTCACACAGAGGAATATTATTCAACCATAAAAGGAAATGAAATACTGAAATACTAAAATACTGATGCTACACAATGTTGAAAACATTATGGAAGTGGAAGAAGTTGGTCAAAAAAGACCACCTATTGTATAACTCGTTTTATATGAAGTGTTCAGAATAGGTAAATCCATAGAAACAGAAAGCAGACTAGTACTTGTCAGAGGCTGGGGACAGGGGCAATGGGGAGTGAATAGAATATGTGTGAGATTTTTTTATGAGTGATGAAAATTTTCTAAATTAGTGGTGAGTTCTGTGCATATATTAAAACATTGAATTGTACAATTTAAAATGGTGAACTTTGTGTTATACAAACTATATTTCAATAAAGATATTATAAAATAATAAAATGAATTTTCAGTTTTTTTAACATAGATTATATATAAGCAGGCATTAGTAAAAGTAAGGAAGGGGCTATGTATAATTCTCTTTAAAGGTTAATATCTAAACAAATCAATAATGCAGTTTCAACTAGATCAATCCCTCCACGCTGATATAATTTTATGAATTACTAGTATGGTACCAAATTATGCTAAGAAGTTTGTTTATGCACAGGATATATTCCCTGGCAAATAAATGGTATAAAATAGTAATAGCTATTAGAAAAACAAATTGCAGCATTATCCATTTATACATATATATCTTCACTTACATGCAAGCACATTCTACTTTGCAATTACAAATCAACAGACTTTACAATACATCCATTATACCATTCAGGGGATAATTGAGGGATGTAATGCATACTGTATGATTACTCAGAACCATCCAAAACATTAATTAAAGCATTAGTAATACATTTTTGAGATACCAACTTCAAATAAACAGTTATTGCAGAGATAATGTGGAAATATAGAACTCAGATCAAAATTACTGTTAAATGAATGCTTTGGTGGATCAGATAATCACTAAGTGAAGTTATGGGAAACATGAAGAACATAATGAAAGTTGATTTACAAAAAAATGTCTTTAGTGGAAAAAATATCATGTGGTAAAAACAAAAAACATGTTCTATTTTGCTACTACTCTTAATTTGTACTGCAACACTAAATCTTCATTTGATTATTAAGTTATAGCACAACATCAAAAGCTCTGTACCTAACAGCCCAATTGCCCTTATTTATAAATTATTATCCTCTTTCTTTCATTCTGCCTTAACCAAATGTCCATGGCTAATCTTGTACTTTCTCTATTTGATTGGCAATAATATTTAGAAACAAGATCTGGGGACTAGGTGTGCTCAATGTTACTGGTGTCATTTCTTTTAGGCCTTCAGTGGAGCAAATATATTTCCTAAATATATTAATGAAAACAATAAAAGTCACAGATTCTCATGTATATGCTCAATTAGAATTAAACATTAAATCAATTTTTCTTAAAATGTTATTTTATATATCTTTTCTCTTTGTTTCTTAAGAAAGGTTAACACATAAATATTTAGTTATTTGATTCATGCTACAGTTTCTACAATAGCATCAAAATTACAATGCCAATATTGCTACATGGAGTAAAATTATTAAGTGGATTTAAAATTTCTATCTTTGTCTTAAAATGTAACCTATTTAAAGATGTACCATCTCAACTGTTAACTCACTGTGCACATTAAATGTCAAAAGTCACTTGAAACAATTATTATTCATTTTTACCTATCTGACATACAGTTCTATTTTGGCTTGTTTTCAATTTTAGAGCCCACTGTTGTCCTTTTCTGTTTTATTATTATTATTTTTAAAGCTTTATTTATTTGAGAAAGATAGAGACAGAGCACCCACACAGGGGAGAGGGGCAGAGAGAGAGAGGGAGAGACAGTTCCAAGCAGACTCCACACTGAACATGTAGCCTGATGTGGGGCTCAGTCTCAGGAGATCATGACATAACCTGAAAGCAAGAGTCAGATGATTAACCAACTGCACCACCCAGGTGCCCCACATTTTATTATTTTTTGAATATATAGAATATTTATATGATTCAAAAGAAAAAAGTCATGCAAATGTATATTTATAAGTTTCATCTATATATCTATCCCATAAACCCTATTTCTCCAGCTGAAGCATAGGAGATATTGTCTATGGGAGGCTGAGGTATAATGTATAAGTAAACTGAAGTAGCCTAGGCAAATAAATAGGGAGCATCACTGAATCATTTAGTGCAGAAATGGGAAAAATCATATATGTCAAAATAGGCTAGAAGAAATTGAGATCAACATAACAAGCGGGATAATTATATCATGATCCACTTACATTGTATAAATTCCAGGTGCTATCTTACAGATTCAGATGGGTTTCAGGTTTTGTACTAGTTGTTCTAAGTGAGTTATTTCTTTTTTTGCCCCATAAAATGCAGTTTAAAAAGTTTTGTTTATTATGTTATGTTAGTCACCATACAGTACATTATTAGTTTTTGATGTAGTGCTCTGTGATTCATTGTTTGTGTATAATACCCAGTACTTCATTCAATACATGCAATCCTTAATAACCATCACCAGGATCACCCATCCCTCCACATCTCTCCCCTCTAAAACCCTCAGGTTGTTTCCTGGAGACCAGAGTCTCTCATGATTCATCTTCCCCTCTGATTTCCCCCTCCCTTCTTTTTTCCCTTTCTTCTCCTAATGTCCTCCATGCTATTCGTTATGTTCCACAAATAAGTGAAACCATATGATAATTGCCTTTCTCTGTTTGATTTATTTCACTTAGTGTAATCTCCTGCAGTTCCATCTATGTTGATGCAAAAGTTAGGTACTCATTCTTTCTTATGGCTGAGTAATATTCCATTGTATATATGGACCACATCTTTTTTATTCATTCATCTGTTGGTGGACATCTACATTCCTTCCTCAATTTGGCATTATGGACATTACTGCTATAAACATTGGGGTGCAAGTGCCCCTTTGGATCACTACATTTGTATCTTTAGGGTAAATATCCACTAGTGCAATTGCTGGGTCATAGGTAGTTCCATTTTAAACTTTTTGAGGAACCTCCATACTGTTTCCCAGAGTGGCTGCACCAACTTGCATTCCCACCAACAGTGTAAGAAAGTTCCCTGTTCTCCACAACCTCTCCAACATTCGTTGTTTTTTACCTTGTCAATTTTTGCCATTCTAACTGGTGTAAGTGGGTATCTCAATGTGGTTTTGATTTGAATTTCCCTGATGGCTAGAGATGATGAACATCAGAAGTGTCTGCTCATATCTTCTGCCCATTTTTTGACATGATTATCTGTTATTTGGGTGTTGAGTTTGAGGAGTTCTTTATAGATCTTGCATATCAGCCCTTTGTCTGTAGTGTCATTTGTGAATATCTTCTCCCATTCAGTGGGTTGCCTCTTTGTTTTGTTGACTGTTTCCTTTGCTGTGCAGAAGCTTTTGATCTTGATGAAGTCCCAAAAGTTCATTTTCTCTTTTGCTTCACTTGCCTTTGGAGATGTGTCTTGAAAGAAGTTGTTGTGGCTGATGTCGAAGAAGTTCTATGTTTTTCTCTAGGATTTTGTTCTCCTATGTATTCCTCTAGGATTTTGATAGATTCCTGTCCCATTTGAGGTTGTTCATCCATTTCGCATTTATCTTTGTGTATGGTGTAAGAGAATGGTCGAGTTTCATTCTTCTGTATATAGCTGCCCAGTTTTTCCAGCACCATTTATTGAAGAGACTGTCTTTTTTCCATTGGATATCTTTTTCCTGCTTTGTCAAAGATTAACTGACCAAATAGTTGAGGCCCTCTATGTATCTGGGCTCTCTGTTCTGTTCCATTGATTTATATGTCTGTTTTTGTGTCAATATCACACAGTCTTGTTGATCACAGCTTTGTAATATAGCTTGAAATCAGGCAACATGATAACCTCTACTTTGTTTTTCATTTTCAACATTTCCTTGGTGATTCAGGTTTTTTCCTGGTTCCATATAAATTTTAGGATTGTTTGTTCCAGCACTTTGAAAAATGCCATTGGTATTTTGATTGGGATGGTGTTCAAAGTATAGATTGCTCTGGGCAGCATAGATATTTTAACAATGTTTATTCTTCTGATTCATGGGTGTAGGATGTTTTTCTAACTTTTTTGTGTCTTCTTCAATTTCTTTCACAAGCTTCTTTATTTTCTAGAGTATAGATCCTTCACCTCTTTGGTTAGGTTTATTCCAGTGTATTTTATAGTTTTGGGTGCTAGTGTAAATGGAATCAATTCACTAATTTCTCTTTCTACAGTTACATTGTTAGTGTATAGGAAAACAACCGATTTCTGTGCATTGATTTTTTTTATCCTGCCACTTTAATGAATTGTTGTATGAGTTCAAGCAATTTAAGGGTGGAGTCTTTTGGGTTTTCCACATAAAGTATTAGGTCATCTGCAAGAAAGAGAGTTTGATTTCTTCACCAATTTGGATACATTTTATTTCTTTTTGTTGTCTGTTGTTGCTAGGACTTCTAGTACTATGTCAAGTAACAGCGGCTAGAGTGGGCATTCTTTTCATGTTCTTGATCTTAAAGGAAAGGCTCTCAGCTTTTCCCCATTGCAAATGATATTCTCTGGGCTTTTCATATATGGTTTTTAAGAAATTGAGGAATGTTCCTTCTATCCCTACACTCCGAATAGTTTTAATCGGGAAAGGATGCTGTATTTTGTCAAATGCTTTTTGTGCATCGAGAGGACCATGTGGTTCTTCTCTCTTTTATTAATGTGTTCTATCACACTGACTGATTTGCAAATGTTGAACCACCTTTGCATCACTCGGATAAATCCCACCTGGTAGTGAAGGATAAACCTTTTAATGTACTGCTGGAACTTATTAGCTAAGATCTTGTTGAGAATCTTGGAATCCATATTCACCAGGGACATTGGTCTGAAATTCTCCTTTTTGATGAGGTCTTTGCCTAGCTTGGGGACATAGGTAATACTGGTCTCATAGAAAGAGTCTGGAAGTTATACTTCTGTTTCTATTTTTTGAAACAGCTTCAGGAAAATAGGTATTACTTATTTTTTGAATGTTTGGTAGCATTCCCCAGGGAGTCCATCAGATTATGGACTCTTGTTTTTTGGGAGTTTTATTTTTTAACTTTTTTTTTAAATTTAAATTTTATTTTTATTTTTTTTAAACATATAATATATTTTTATCCACGGGGTACAGGTCTGTGAATCGCCAGGTTTACACATTTCACAGCACTCACCATAGCACATACCCTCCCCAATGTCCATAACCCCACCCCCCCTCTCCCAACCCCCTTCCCCCCATCAACCCTCAGTTTGTTTTGTGAGATTGAGAGTCACTTATGGTTTGTCTCCCTCCCAATCCCATCTTGTTTCATTTACTCTTCTCCTACCCCCTTAACCCCCCATGTTGCATCTTCTCTCCCTCATATCAGGGAGATCATATGATAGTTGTCTTTCTCTGATTGACTTATTTCGCTAAGCATGATACCCTCTAGTTCCATCCACATCGTCGCAAATGGCAAGATTTCATTTCTTTTGATGGCTGCATAGTATTCCATTGTGTATATATACCACATCTTCTTTATCCATTCGTCTGTTGATGGACATCTAGATTCTTTCCATAGTTTGGCTATTGTAGACATTGCTGCTATAAACATTTGGGTGCACGTGCCCCTTCGAATCACTACGTTTGTACCTTTAGGATAAATACCCAGTAGTGCAATTGCTGGGTCATAGGGTAGTTCTATTTTCAACATTTTGAGGACTCTCCATGCTGTTTTCCAGAGTGGTTGCACCAGCTTGCATTCCCAACAACAGTGTAGGAGGGTTCCACTTTCTCCGCATCCTTGCCAGCATCTGTCATTTCCTGACTTGTTAATTTTAGCCATTCTGACTGGTGTGAGGTGATATCTCATTGTGGTTTTGATTTGTATTTCCCTGATGCCGAGTGATATGGGGCACTTTTTCATGTGTCTGTTGGCCATCTTGATGTCTTCTTTGCAGAAATGTCTGTTCATGTCCTCTGCCCATTTCTTGATTGGATTATTTGTTCTTTGGGTGTTGAGTTTGCTAAGTTCTTTATAGATTTTGGACACTAGCCCTTTATCTGATATGTCGTTTGCAAATATCTTCTCCCATTCTGTCAGTTGTCTTTTGGTTTTGTTCACTGTTTCCTTTGCTGTGCAAAAGCTTTTGATCTTGATAAATTACCAATAGTTCATTTTTGCCCTTGCTTCCCTTGCCTTTGCCAGTGTTCCTAGGAAGATGTTGCTGCGGCTGATGTCGAAGAGGTTGCTGCCTGTGTTCTCCTCAAGGATTTTGATGGATTCCTTTCTCACACTGAGGTCCTTCATCCATTTTGAGTCTATTTTCATGTGTGGTGTAAGGAAATGATCCAATTTCATTTTTCTGCATGTGGCTGTCCAATTTTCCCAACTCCATTTATTGAAGAGGCTGTCTTTGTTCCATTGGACATTCTTTCCTGCTTTGTCGAAGATGAGTTGACCATAGAGTTGAGGGTCTATTTCTGGGCTCTCTATTCTGTTCCATTGATCTATGTGTCTGTTTTTGTGCCAGTACCATGCTGTTTTGATGATGACAGCTTTGTAATAGAGCTTGAAGTCCGGAATTGTGATGCCACCAACTTTGGCTTTCTTTTTCAATATTCCTTTGGATATTCGAGGTCTTTTCTGGTTCCATATAAATTTTAGGATTATTTGTTCCATTTCTTTGAAAAAAATGGATGGTACTTTGATAGGAATTGCATTAAATGTGTAGATTACTTTAGGTAGCATAGACTTTTTCACAATATTTATTCTTCCAATCCAGGAGCATGGAACATTTTTCCATTTCTTTGTGTCTTTCTCAATTTTTTTCATGAGTATTTTATAGTTTTCTGAGTATAGATTCTTAGTCTCTTTGGTTAGGTTTATTCCTAGGTATCTTATAGTTTTTGGTGCAATTGTAAATGGGATTGACTCCTTAATTTCTCTTTCTTCTGTCTTGCTGTTGGTGTAGAGAAATGCAACTGATTTCTGTGCATTGATTTTATATCCTGACACTTTACTGGATTCCTGTACAAGTTCTAGCAGTTTTGGAGTGGAGTCTTTTGGGTTTTCCACATATAGTATCATATCATCTGCGAAGAGTGATAGTTTGACTTCTTCTTTGCCGATTTGGATGCCTTTAATTTCCTTTTGTTGTCTGATTGCTGAGGCTAGGACTTCTAGTACTATGTTGAATAGCAGTGGTGATAATGGACATTCCTGCCGTGTTCCTGACCTTAGCGGAAAAGCTTTCAGTTTTTCTCCATTGAGAATGATATTTGTGGTGGGTTTTTCATAGATGGCCTTGATAATTATGAGGTATGTGCCTTCTATCCCTACACTTTGAAGAGTTTTGATCAGGAAGGGATGCTGTACTTTGTCAAATGCTTTTTTAGCATCTATTGAGAGTATCATATGGTTCTTGTTCTTTCTTTTATTGATGTGTTGTATCACATTGATTGATTTGTGGATGTTGAACCAACCTTGTAGCCCTGGAATAAATCCCACTTGGTCGTGGTGAATAATCCTTTTAATGTACTGTTGAATCCTATTGGCTAGCATTTTGGCGAGAATTTTTGCATCTGTGTTCATCAAGGATATTGGTCTGTAGTTCTCTTTTTTGATGGGATCCTTGTCTGGTTTTGGGATCAAGGTGATGCTGGCCTCATAAAATGAGTTTGGAAGTTTTCCTTCCATTTCTATTTTTTGGAACAGTTTCAGGAGAATAGGAATTAGTTTTTTTTAAAATGTTTGGTAGAATTCCCCCGGGAAGCCATCTGGCCCTGGGCTTTTGTTGTTTGGAGATTTTTGATGACTGTTTCAATCTCCTTACTGGTTATGGGTCTGTTCAGGCTTTCTATTTCTTCCTGGTTCAGTTGTGGTAGTTTATATGTCTCTAGGAATGCATCCATTTCTTCCAGATTGTCAAATTTGTTGGCATAGAGTTGCTCATAGTATGTTCTTATAATTGTCTGTATTTCTTTGGTGTTCATTGTGATCTCTCCTCTTTCATTCATGATTTTATTTATTTGGGTCCTTTCTCTTTTCTTTTTGATAAGTCTGGCCAGGGGTTTATCCATCTTATTAATTCTTTCAAAGAACCAGCTCCTAGTTTCGTTGTTTTGTTCTGTTGTTTTTTTGGTTTCTATTTCATTGATTTCTGCTCTGATCTTTATGATTTCTCTTCTCCTGCTGGGTTTAGGGTTTCTTTCTTATTCTTTCTCCAGCTCCTTTAGGTGCAGGGTTCGGTTGTGTACCTGAGACCTTTCTTGTTTCTTGAGAAAGGCTTGTACCGCTATATATTTTCCTCTCAGACTGCCTTTGTTGTGTCCCACAGATTCTGAGCCATTGTGTTTTCATTATCATTTGTTTCCATGAATTTTTTCAATTCTTCTTTAATTTCCTGGTTGACCCATTCATTCTTTAGAAGGATGCTGTTTAGTCTCCATGTATTTGGGTTCTTTCCAAATTTCCTCTTGTTATTGAGTTCTAGCTTTAGAGCATTGTGGTCTGAAAATATGCAGGGAATGATCCCAATCTTTTGATACTGGTTGAGACCTGATTTAGGACCGAGGATGTGATCTATTCTGGAGAATGTTCCATGTGCACTAGAGAAGAATGTGTATTCTGTTGCTTTGGGATGAAATGTTCTAAATATATCTGTGATGTCTATCTGGTCCAGTGTGTCATTTAAGGCCTTTATTTCCTTGTTGATCTTTTGCTTGGATGACCTGTCCATTTCAGTGAGGGGAGTGTTAAAGTCCCCTACGATTATTGTATTATTGTTGATGTGTTTCTTTGATTTTGTTATTAACTGGTTTATATAGTTGGCTGCTCCCACATTAGGGGCATAGATATTTAAAATTGTTAGATCTTCTTGTTGGACAGATCCTTTGAGTATGATATAGTGTCCTTTCTCATCGCTTATTTTAGTCTTTGGCTTAAAATCTAATAGATCTGATAGAAGGATTGCCACTCCTGCTTTCTTCTGATGTCCATTAGCATGGTAAATTCTTTTCCACCCCCTCACTTTAAATCTCGAGGTGTCTTCGGGTTTAAAATGCGCTTCTTGTAGGCAACATATAGATGGGTTTTGTTTTTTTATCCATTCTGATACCCTGTGTCTTTTGATTGGGGCATTTAGCCCATTAACATTCAGGGTGAGTATTGAGAGATATGAGTTTAGTGCCATTGTATTGCCTGTAAGGTGACTGTTGTTGTATATTGTCTCTGTTCCTTTCTGATCTACTTCTTTTAGGGTCTCTCTTTGCTTAGAGGACCCCTTTCAATATTTCCTGTAGAGCTGCTTTGGTGTTTGCAAATTCTTTCAGTGTTTGTTTGTCCTGGAAGCTTTTAATCTCTCCTTCTATTTTTCAATGATAGCCTAGCTGGATATAGTATTCTTGGCTGCATGTTTTTCTCGTTTAGTGCTCTGAATATATCATTCCAGCTCTTTCTGGCCTGCCAGGTCTCTGTGGATAAGTCTGCTGCCAATCTAATATTTTTACCATTGTATGTTACAGACTTCTTTTTCCGGGCTGCTTTCAGGATTTTCTCTTTGTCACTAAGACTTGTAAATTTTACTATTAGGTGACGGGGTGTGGACCTATTCTTATTGATTTTGAGGGGGGTTCTCTGAACCTCCTGGATTTTGATGCTTGTTCCCTTTGCCATGTTGGAAAAATTTTCTCCAACAATTGTCTCCAATATACCTTCTGCTCCCCTCTCTGTTTCCTCTTCTTCTGGAATCCCAATTATTCTAATGTTGTTTTGTCTTATGGTGTCACTTATCTCTCGAATTCTCCCCTTGTGGTCTAGTAGCTGTTTGTCCCTCTTTTGCTCAGCTTCTTTATTCTCTGTCATTTGGTCTTCTATATCGCTAATTCTTTCTTCTGCCTCATTTATCCTAGCAGTGAGAGCCTCCATTTTTGATTGCACCTCTTTAATAGCTTTTTTGATTTCAACTTGGTTAGATTTTAGTTCTTTTATTTCTCCAGAAAGGGCTTTTATATCTCCCGAGAGGGTTTCTCTAATATCTTCCATGCCTTTTTCGAGCCCGGCTAGAACCTTGAGAATCGTCATTCTGAACTCTAGATTTGACATATTACCAATGTCTGTATTGATTAGGTCCCTAGCCTTTGGTACTGCCTCTTGTTCCTTTTTTTGTGGTGAATTTTTCCACCTTGTCATTTTGTCCAGATAAGAGTATATGAAGGAGCAAGTAAAATACTAGAAGGGTGGCAAGAACCCCAGGAAAATATGCTTTAACCAAATCAGAAGAGATCCCTAATCTGAGGGGGGAGAAAGGGGATAAAAAGAGGTTTAGAAAGAAAAAAAAATGAAACAATTAAAAGAAGAAAATGAATAAAGAAAAAATATAGAAAGGAAAAAATATATTAGATAAAGTAGTTAAGAAACGTTAAAAAAGAAAAGGGTAAAAGTTTAAAAACTTCAGCAGAAGAAGAGAAAAAAATTGAAAAAGAAAAATAAAATAACTGCAAGGCTAAAGAATCATGGGGAGAAAGTCATGAGCTCCGGCTTTGCTTTCTCCTCCTCTGGAATTCTGCTGCTCTCCTTGGTTTAACTGCACTCCTTGGTAGGTGAACTTGCTCCTGGCTGGATTTCTTGTTGATCTTCTGGGAGAGGGGCCTGTTGTAGTGATTCTCAAGTGTCTTTGCCCCAGGCGGAGTTGCACCGCCCTTACGAGGGGCCGGGCTGAGTAATCAGCTCCGGTTTGCTTTTGGGAGCTTTTGTTCCCTGAGCGCTTTCCATACAGTTCCGGAGGACAGGAAGATGGCGGCCTCCTGTTCTCTGGCCCGGAGGAGCCAAGAGCCCGGGGCCCCACTCCTCAGTGCGCCCTCAGAGAACAGCGCCCAATTACTCCCGTCACCCTGGCCTCCGACCCCGCTCCGAGCTGACCGAACCTGCGACCGGTTCAAGGTAACCCCAAGTTTAGAGCTCACTCTTCGGCTCTTCTCTGTAGCTGGCTTCCCCGTTCTAATACCTGTAAGCTTTGTGACACTCAGACACCCCCAATCCTTCTGTGACCCTGCGGGACCTGAGGCCATGCTGACCCTGTGTGGGCTTCACCCTGGTTAAGCCTCTGGAGCAATTTCCCTCAGCGGAACAGACTCTTAAAAGTCCCGATTTTGTGCTCCGTTGCTCTGCCGCTTGCCGGGAGCTGGCCCCTCCCCCTACGGTCTATCTTCCTGTCGCTTTGAATTCACTTCTCCGCCAGTCCTACCTTTCAGAAAGTGGTTGATTTTCTGTTTCTAGAATTGCAGTTCTTCTTTTCGATCTCCTGTTGGATTTGTAGGTGTTTGCAATCTTTAGATAAGCTATCTAGCTGATCTCCCGCTACCTGAAGTAGTCTCAGCCTGCTACTTCTCTGCCATCTTGACTCCAACCTTTTGGGAGGTTTTTGATCACTTCTTCAATCTTGTTATTGGTCATTGGTCTATTCAGGTTGCCAGTTTCTTCCTGCTTCAGTCTTGGTAACTTATAGGTTTCCAGTAAGGCATCCATTTCTTCCAGGTTGCTTAATTTATTGGCATATAGTTATTGATAATAATTTCTAATAATTGTTTCTATTTCCTTGGTGTAAGTCGTGACCTCTCCTCTTTCATTCATAACTTTATTAACTTGGGCCCCTTTTCTTTTCTTTTGGATAAGTCTGGCCAATAGTTTATTGGTCTTATTAATTCTTTCAAAGAACCAGCTTCTACTTTCATTGTTACGTTCTACTGTATTTATGGTTTCTAATTCTCTGTTCTAATCTTAATTATTTCCCTTCTCATGTGTAGGTTAGGCTTAATTTGTTGTTGATTCTCCAGTTCTTTAAGGTGTAAATATAGTTTGTGTATTCAGGATTTTTCTATTTTTTTTTTTTTTTTGAATGAGGCTTGGATGGTGATGTCTTTCCCCCTTAGGACAGCCTTTGCAATATCCCATAGGTTTTGGACCTATGTGCCTTCTTTCTCATTGGTTTCCATGAATTGTTTAAGTACTTCTTTGATTTCCTGATTGACCCAAACACTCTTTTTTTAAAGTTAATTTATCTTTTCTTACCATAGCATATACCCTCCCCAATGTCCTTCACCCAGCCACCCCATCCCTCCCACCCCCTCCCCTCCACAAACCCTCAGTTTGTTTCCTGAGATTTAGAGTCTCTTATGGTTTGTCTCCCTCTCTGGTTTCATATTGTTCATTTTCCCCTCCCTTCCCCTATGATCCTCTGTCTTGTTTCTCAAATTCCTCATATCAGTGAAGTCATATGATAATTATCATTCTCTGATTGACTTATTTCACTTAGCATAATGTCTTCTAGTTCTATCCATGCCATTGCAAATGGCAAGATTTCAGGGTTTTTTTTTTTTTTTTTTTTTTTGATGGCTGCATCATATGTATATGTGTGTGTGTCTATATATATAGACACACACACATATATATCACATCTTCTTTATCCATTCATCTGTCAAAGGACAGCTAGGCTCTTTCCATAGTTTGGCTATTGTGGATATTGCTAGTATAAACATTGGGGTGCATTTGTCCCTTCAGATCTCTACATTTGTACCTCCAGGGTAAATACCCAGCAGTGCAATTGCAAGGTTGTAGGGCAGTTATATTTTCAATGTTTTGAGGAACCTCCATACTGTGTTCCAGAGTGGCTGCACCAGCTTGTATTCCCACCAGCAGTATAAAAGTGTTCCCCATCTCCACATCCTCACCAACACCTGTAATTTCCTAACTTGTTCATTTTAGCCTTTCTTACTGGTATAAGGTGGTATCTTAATAGGTTTTGATTTGTATTTCCCTAATGTGGAAGGATGTTGAACACTTTTTTATGTCTGTTGATCATTTGAATGTCTTCTTTCCAGAAATGTCTGTTCATGTATTCTGCCTATTTCTTGATTGGATTATTTGTTCTTTGGGTGTTGGTAAGTTCTTTATAGGTTTTAGATACTAGCCCTTTATCTGATATGTCATTTGCAAATATCTTCCATTCTGTCAGTTGTCTTTTGGTTTTGTTGACTGTTTCCTTTGCTTTGTAAAAGCTTTTTATCTTGATGAAGTCCCAATAATTCATTTTTGCTCTTGGTTCCCTTCCCTTTGGCAATGTTTCTAGGAGGAATTTGTTGCAGCTGAGGTCAAAGAGGTTGCTGCCTGTGTTCTTCTCAAGGAATTTGATGTATTCCTTTCTCACATTGAGATTTTCATCCATTTTGAGTCTATTTTTTTCTGTGGTGCAAGGGAATAGTCCAGTTTCATTCTTCTGCATGTGGCTGTCCAATTTTCCCAATACCATTTGTTGAAGTGACTTTTTTCCATTGAACATTCTTTCCTGCTTTGTCAAAGATTAGTTGGCCATAGAGTTGAAGGTCCATTTATAGGATTTCTATTCTGTTCCATTGATCTATGTGTTTGCTTTTGTGCCAATACCATACTGTCTTGATGATGACAGCTTTGTAATAGAGCTTGAAGTCTGGAATTGTGATGCCGCCAATTTTGGTTTTCTCTCTTCAACATTCCTCGGCTATTCAGGGTCTTTCTGGATCCATACAAATTTTGGATGATTTGTTCCATTTCTTTGAAAAAAGTTGATGGTATTTTGATAGGAATTGCATTAAATGTGTAGATTTCTTTAGGTAGCATAGACATTTTCACAATATTTGTTCTAATCCATGAGCATGGAATGTTTTTTCATCTCTTTGTGTCTTCCACAATTTTTTCATGAGTACTCTATAGTTTTCAGAGTACAAATACTTTGCCTCTTTGGTTAGGTTTATTGCTAGGTATCTTATGGTTTTGGTTGCAGTTGTAAATGGGATTGACATTTATTTATTTATTTGTTATTCATTTATTTATTTATTTTGGGGGGATTGACTTCTTAGTTTCTCTTTCTTCTGTCTTGTTGGTGTATAGAAATGCAGCTGATTTCTCTGTATTGATTTTATATCCTGACAGTTTCCTGAATTCCTTTATGAGTTCTAGCAGTTTTGGAGTGGAGTCCTTTGGCTTTTCCACATAAAGTATCATATCATCTGCAAAAAGTGAGAGTTTGACTTCTTCCTTGCTGATTTGGATACCTTTTATTTATTTATTATTATTATTTTGTTAGAATGTTGTTGTTGTCTGAATGCTGAGGCTAGGACTTTTAGAACTATGTTGAATAACAGTGGTGATAGTGGAGAGCCCTGCCGTGTTCCTGACCTTAGGGAAAAATCTCTCAGTTTTTCCCCATTGAGAATAATATTCGCTATGGGTTTTTCATAGATGTCTTTTATGATATTTTGGTATGTACCCTGTATCCCTACACTATGAAGAGTTCTGATCAAGAAAGGATGCTGTACTTTGTCAAATGCTTTTTCAGCATCTATTGAGAGTCTCATGTGGTTCTTGTTCTTTCTTTTATTAATGTACTGTGTCACATTGATTTGTGGATGTTGAACCAACTTTGCAGCCCAGGAATAAATCCCCTTGGCCATGGTGACTAATCCTTTTGGATCCTGTGTGGTTTTTAATCGAGATGCAACCCTGTGCCATTTCTTAGGAGCATTTAGGCCTTTCATGTTGAGAGTGATTATTGAAAGTTATGATTTATGTTACCTGTGAAGTCCTTGTTTCTACAGATTGTCTCTGCAATTTTTTCTTCTATATCACGCTTGGGGTCTTTCTCCATTTATAACCCCCCCCTTAATATTTCTTGTAAGGCTGGCTTAGCAGTCACATATTCTTTCATTTTCTGCCAGCGCTGTAAACTCTTTATCTCAGTCCATTCTGAATGGCAGCCTTGCCAGATAAAGCATTCTTGGTTGCATGTTCTTCTCCTTTAGTACCCTAAACATCTTGCCAGCCCTTTCTGGCTTGCCAGGTCTCTGTGGCCAAGACTGACCTCATTCTGATATTCCTCCTTCTGTATGTAAGGAATGTCTTTCTCCTACCTGCTCTTAAGATGGTATCCTTGGTTGTAAGATATGTGAGTTTTACTGGTACATGCCAGGGCATTGGTCTGTTCTTCTTGATCTTAAGAGGGGTTCTCTCTGCCTCTAGGACATGAATGCTTGTTTCATTCTCCAGATTAGTGAAGTTTTTAGCTATGATTTTCTCAAATATATATTCTAGTTCTCTCTCTCCAGCTCCACCCCTCAGGGATCCCAGTAATTCTGACACTGGAATATTTCATGGTGTCATTTATTTCTCTAATTCTGTTGTCATGGATTTTAGGGTGTTTGTTCTAGGCATCCTCCTGTTCCTTCCTTTTTATCAGTTTGTCTTCTAGATTACTAATTCATTCTTCTGCCTCATTTACTTTAGCAGTTAGAGTTTCTAGCTTAGATTGCATCTCATTTATAGCATTTTTAAGTTCAGCTGATTAGCTCTCATTTCTGCCCTTAGAGAATCTGTGTGGTTATTAATGGTTTTCTCCAGCCTGGCTATCATCTTCAGAACTGTTACTCTGAAATCTATTTCTGACTTCTTGCTTATATCCATATCCATTATGTCTGTGGGAGAGGGCATTGTCTCTTGTTCTTTTCATTGTTGTGAGTTCCTCCTCCTAGTCATTCTGTTGAGGGGTGTTTGAAGGAATGTACAGAGTCAAAAATATCAACCATGATCCAGGCAAGGTGCACCCTGATTGGAGGTCACCATCAAGAAAACCCAGCCAAGGGGCGCCTGGGTGGCTCAGTGGGTTAAAGCCGCTGCCTTCAGCTCAGGTCATGATCTCAGAGTCCTGGAATCGAGCCCCGCATTGGGCTCTCTGCTCTCTCAGGGAGCCTGCTTCCTCCTCTCTCTCTGCCTGCCTCTCTGCCTGCTTGTGATCTCTCTGTCAAATAAATAAATAAAATCTTAAAAAAAAAAAAGAAAAACCAGCCAAAATAAAGCCCATGAATAAGATTTATAAAGTTAGGGGGGAAAGGGGGGATGCATGAAGAGGGGTGGCTATAATCTCTTAATGTGGGCAACTTAGGGTGTTTCACTTTTTCTTGGGTGTGTTTTGTTCTGTTTGTTATAGAACACAACTTCCCAGAGTTAGAGGGAAATTAAAACTGGTATGTGTATAAAGGTAGTATTGAATAGGGAAAATAAGGACTACTTTGAAGCTTATATCTCTCTGTCTATTTATCTATCTATCTGTAGAAAAAGAGAAAAGAATTATATGTGTTAAACAGTAGAAGTTAAAAAGTTACCATGGAATATGTTGTATTAAGCATCTTGTTGAAATGCTAAGTAGGTAAAAAGTTAAAAACAGAGAAGACACAAATGGAAAGAATAAAAACGTTTTATCTAAGAAATACAGGCCATGAGGCAACACCAAGAGTTCAATGTACTATTTTCCTCTGGTGTTGGGGATTTACAGTTCTATGGGGACTCTTGGGTTGTCATCCTCATGTTCTTCCAGCTTATCTTCTGGGGGAGGGGTCAGCTCCTGCTTGGGTGGAGTTGCTCTGCCCCCATCAAGGGGCTGCAGTCCATGAAAAAATCATTCTTTGGGCTTTTGTTCTTTAGTGGCTTTTGCTCTTTGGCAGCTTTTTGCACTTTTTCAGAGGGTGAGAGTAAAGGAAAAAGTCTGCACAGGCCTTCACCTTAGGGGAGAGAAGCCAGAGTGTGCTCCTCTCTAAGCCCTCCAGAACACACAGTCTCCTCCTTAGTAAGTGCTGCTGAAAACTGCAGCCTCCCACAAGCAGTGCAGACCCCCAGTGATCCTCTCAGCCCTGCACCCAGGTCCCTGCTTTTCTCTGCCCCCTCTGCCTCCAAAACTGTGAGCGGTCAGGGTCTGGCTGGGTGTGAGTTACAGGTACAGTGACAGCTGCGGAAGTGGTGGCTGCAGCAGATGTGGTGATGGCCAGCCCCCCTAGGTCCTCAGACACAAGTCTGTACAAGCAGCTGCCCTGGTCCCAGCATTTGCCCCCAAGTTCCTTGATTCTGTTCGAGTGTTGTTATTGGGAGCTTCTTGTCCTATCACCACCACTCTGCAAGCTATCACTGGTCCCCAGGTTTAGAATGTTTTTGCATTGGGGTATTTTAATTTCTAGTGGTTAGCTTCTGATGGCCCTCTCCCCCTTCTGTTTATCCTCAAATATCTGTCCGTGCAATCACAACTCTGTCCTTTGTATCTCTTGACTGAAGATCCTCTGCTCTGGTAGAGATCAAGATGTATAATCTTACATCTCAGGCTGATTTTCTGGGTGTTCGGACTGGCTTGGTAGGTATCCAGCTAAATTCAGGGGATAGGTTGAAATGGGGTTCCCCCACTTCTCTGCCATCTTGTCCCTCCTCCCAATGTAGTTTAAATCATGTCATGTTTCTGATCAAATCCTTGCAGTAAATCTAAGTGACTTATTTCTTTGTGTGTGTGTGTGTGTGTTTTACATCTATTTATTTGTTTGTTTGTTTATTTTTCTTTTTTTTTAAATTTCTTTTCAGCTTAACAGTATTCATTGTTTTTGCACCACACCCAGTGCTCCATGCAATATGTGCCCTCCCTAATACCCACCACCTTGTTCTCCCAACCTCCCACTCCCCGCCCCTTCAAGCCCCTCAGGTTGTTTTTCAGAGTCCATAGACTTATTTCTTAATGTTTTAGAGAGGAAATGCATAAGGAAGCACATGTGTGACCTCATTATAGTAAAGCAAAACCTAGTCATTTTCTTTCTGTCAGTTTTGAGTGTAATAGATCTGGGGCTATAAATGTCTGTTGTTAGAGAAATCTGAAATCCATGGGAAATAGTTCTGGAGGAAGCAGAAGATAGACTAGATTTATTGAACATTAATTTTCTTTTGAGTAAGCTTTGGGGGTTAATATTGACAAATACCGAGCATATGAAATTAGGAAAAAATGTCTTGTGGTGTTAGAAATATTCAATAATCTAAAATAAAAGACAATGATAATATAAGAGGTAGGAAAGGGAAAAAGAACTTTATATTGTTAAGAAGTAGTAGAAATACTAATTTATATCATATATCAATAAGTTAAGGGTAAAAGAAAAATTATCAGAGTGAATTTTCAAAAGAAAAAAAACCTATGCTATTTTTACGAGACACACCTAAGTATAAAAACAGAAATGTTGCAAGCAGGAGAGTGCAAAACAATATAGCATGCAAACACTAAATAAAACAAATACAAGGTTTCATTTTATTAATGTCAGACAAAATAGTTGTTAAGCTTAAAAGCATTATTAAATATGAAATAGAATATTTTATAATGATTAAAATGTCAACCCACAAGAATGATATAGCAATTATAAATTTGTATTTACTTGATACTATCAAAATATATAATGAATAAATGGATAGAATTACAATGAGAAATAGACAACTTTATAATCATTATAGGAGATATTAACATGTATTTGCAATGATAGCAAAGCATACAAAAAACAGTATGGATATCGAAGATTTGAATGACATTTTAACAAATTTGACCTAATTGATATATGTATTGAAAGTGGAGATGAGCAATCAAAGAATACACATTATTTTCTGTGCACATGTTCATAGTCAGGCCATAAACCATGTGTCAACACCTTTAAAAGGCTGAAATCATGTCCTTCAATCCCATCCATGTTGATGCAAAAGTTGGGTATTCATCCTTTCTGATGGGTGAGTAATATTCCATTGTGTATATGGACCACTGACTAATGTAAGATAATAAAAAAATAAATAAAAGACTGAAATCACATAAAGCATATGTTTTCTGACCACAAGGATATTAAACTAGAAATGGATAACAGAATGATAACTGTAAAAGAAGCATATGTTTTCAAATTAGGAAATACATTTTATTTCTAAATAAAACATAGATAAAATAATACATTTCCATGGAAACTAGAATGTGCATTCTTAAATTAGTGATAATAACAAAATGCATCAAAACATGTGGGCTACAGCTAAAGCCATACTTAGATGGTCATATAGACTTAAATTTTTTTATAATAATGGAAGGACAAAAATGAATTTTCTAATTGTCCATTTTAAGAGGATAGAAAAAGAAGAGAAAATGGAACCCAAAAAAAGTAGAAGAGAAGCAATATAATACATGAAATGGATAAAATAATCATAAATGGAATCAACATTTAAAAGTTAGCTAACAGATTAAATATAATTAATAACAATATCCTGACAAGGATAATCAGAAACAAAATAGAAAACACACCAATTACCAAAATCAGGAAGGAATAAGAGGATGTTACTACAAATGTTACATTAGCTTTTTTTTAAGAACACTAGGAAAAACTATAAGCCAATATATATGAATATGTGGATAGGTTGCTTGAATAGTGCAACGCAGCAAAAATGACACAAAAATAAATGTAAATGTGAGCAGTCCTTTACTAATTAAGGAAATTAATCTGTAATTTCAAACTTTCCCACAAAGAAAATTCTAGAACCATATGACCTAACCAGACAATTATTCCAAATTCTGAGAAGATATAACATCAATCTTAGGCTAACTTTTCTAAAGAATAGTAAATCACTGGAAAAATCTTATTTCATGATGTCTGAATAACATTGATACTAAAAGCTGATGTGGACACAATGGAAAATTAGAGACCAAACTCTCAAGCATAAATGCAAAATTTCTTAAAAATAGTGAAGCAAGTCTTGGGGTATATGAAAAGAATAATTCATTACAATCAATTTGGCCTTATTCCAGAAATATGAAGTTGTTCACAATTTTAAAAATCAATCGGTGTAATTTACTATCATAACAAAATAATGGAGAAAACAATATGATCCTTTCAACACATGTGTAAAAAGCATTTGGTAAAATTTTTTATAAAATTATTAGAAAACTAGAGATATTATGGAACTCCTTAATCTAATGAAAACTATAAGAATAAAATAGCTAACAAAAATAAGTATTGAATAATTGAAAGGTCTTTCCTTAATCTCAGAAACAATACAATATAAAGATAACATATTATCACTTCTATTTGAATTATACTGGTGCATTTCTAGTTCCAGGGATAAGAGTAAGTACACTTCTTTCTCTCTCATTGAATGAACCTATAAAACATGGGCATATGCATAATACAGCTATTTGAGAACTGTAAAAAGTTAATAGCAGCAGACAAATTGAGAGAGATTGTCAGAACTTGAAGTATCACCAAACTGGCAGTAAGTTTATTACTGTTTTTCTCTGGTTTCCTTCAATCTAAGTTCACCATAGCTAGACCTAAAACTGAGCACTATAACACAGACAAAGATAGCTCCGGAGAAGCCCTCTAGCTCATTTGAGGCCCAGGAAAGGAAATCCCTAATGCTCAGAGAGTGTTGCCCCAATCACCCATTTCCCCCAATCTATTCTTTTTTTTTTTAATTAAATTTAATTTTTTTTCAGTGTTCCAAAATTCATTGTTTATGCATCACACCCAGTGCTCCATGCAATACGTGCCCTCCTTAATACCCACCACCATGCTCACCCAACTTCTCACTCCTCTCCAAAACCCTCAGTTTGCTTCTCAGAGTCCACAGTCTCTTATGATCAGTCTATTCTTTTGTGCACCATCAATCAGGAAATCCCATGATGACAGAAACATTAACCAATAAGAGACAATAGTAGTCAAAGTCAGGAGCTGTGGCTCCAAGAGAGAGGTCTCTGTTCTGTCACTTGAACCCAGAAAGTACTGAGGAAATCACAACTGAGGATAAGCTTTGGAAAGTGACCCAAATAAAGTTTATAAAATCAACTTTAGCAATCAACTTTACTAAGTTTATAAATTATAAAGTTTATAAAAGCATACATGTGTGGAACTAATCCAAATTAGCATACAAAAGTCATTGAGAACTGAACCAATGATACACTACCACTTAGATCACAGATTGTAAACCAAGGACATATTTGAAGAGTACTGCAAAGGCGGTGAAAACTGAACTGATATAGAAACTGTAGGCCATAGAAGGAAGTCTGGAACTTGTGACCTGACCCTAACCAGGACTAAACAAACAAACAAAACAAAACAAAACAAAACAAAAAACAAAAATCAACATTCTCTGTAAAAGTGTCATAAGCAAATAAAATGCTCAGGGTAAAATTCTAAATCACATGTCATTAAGAATGATAAAAATTTAGATCTTATGAGAAAAGCCAGTTAACAGGTACCAAAGGCCAGAATGACGCTGATTTGGAATTATATGATAAAGATTGTAAAGTAGCTATTATGTAAAGGAAACAATCTCATTCACAATAGAATGAAAAAATAAAATACTTAGGAATAAATTTAACCAAGGGGAAAGATCTGTACACTAAAATGTCCAAGACTGATGAAAGAAATTGAAGACACAAACAAATGGCAAGATATCCTGTGTTCATGGATCAGAAGAATCAATATTGTAAAAATTGTCCACACTATCCAAAACCATCTACTGATTTAATGTAATACTTTTCAAAATCACAATGGAATCTTCACAGAATCAGAAAAATCCTAAATTTTTTAATGGAACCATTAAAGACTCTGAATAGCCAAAGCAATCCTGAGAAAGAGCAAAGCTGGAGGCATCAAGATACTTCCTGCCAACAAACTATACTGCAAATATATGGTAATCAAAATGGTATGAAATTGACATATGAAGACACATAGACCAATGGAACAGGTTCGAAAACCCAGAAATAGATCTCTGCATATATGGCCAATTAATATTTTCAAAGAGAGACAAGAATGTTCAATTAGGAAAGGGTGGTCTCTTCAATAAATGGTGCTGGAAAAACTGGACAGCCACATAAAAAAGGATAAAACTGGAGCCTTATCGTACACCATATATAAAAATTCAACTCAAAATAGATTAAAGACTTAAACATAAGACCTGAAACTGTTAAACTGCTAGAAGAAAAGATAGGAGAAATTGTCCTTGACATGGGTCTTGTCATTTTGGGATATGACACCAAAAGGACAGGGGACAAGGGCAAAAATCAGTAAGTGGGACTACATCAGACTAAAAAGTTTCTACACAGTAAAAGAAACAATCAACAAAATGAGACGTCATCCAACAGAATAGGAGAAAATAATTGCAAACTATCCACTTAAGAAGAGATTAATACCCAAAATACATAAAGGGCCCATCCAACGCAACAACAACAGCAGCAACAACAACAATCGATTAAAAAATGTGTGCAAAATAGACATTTTTTTTTTCAAAGAAGACATCCAAATGGCCAACAGACACATGAAAAGATACACAACATCCCTAATCATCAAGGAAATACAAATCAAAATCACAATGAGATAGCACCTTATACTTGTTAGACTGGCTATCATAAAAAAAAGATGAGATAACAAGTGTTGGTGAGGATGTAGAGAAAACGGAACACTGGTGCACATTGTTGGGAATGTAATTTGGTACATAAGCCACTACGGAAAACAGTACAAAAATTCCTCAAAAATTTTAAAATAGAACTACCATATGATCCTGCAGTCTCAGTTCTGGGTATTAATCCAAAGGAAATGAAAATAGAATATTGAGGAGATATACGCACTTCCATGGTAATTGTAGCATAAGTCACAATAGCTAAGATATGGTAACAACCAAAATGTTTTCAAAAGATGAATGGATAAAGAACATGCTATGTATATAATATATATAATATGTACTATATATATACATAATATAATATATAATATATAACAATATATTATATATAATATATACAATATATATAATACATACAATAACATGTATATATTATGAATATAATATCTTATACATAATAATTCATGAGAAAGAAAGAAATACTGTCCTTGCAACAATGTAGCTGGATCTTGAGGGCATTGCGCTAATTAAAATAGGTTGAAGAAAGACAAATACTGTATAAAATAATCTCACTTACATTTAGAATCTACAGAAGCCAAACTCAAAGCAACAGAGAGTAGATGTTGGTTACCAGGGGCTGGGGGTGGAAGAAATAGGGAGATGTTGGTCAAAGAGTACAAAGGCAGAAGATAAGCTTTGCAAATCTCAGGGACAGCATTGTGATTATAGCTAACAATATATTTTTTAAGATTTTATTTATTTATTTATATATTTGAGAAAGAAAGAGAGCACAAGAATTGGAAGGGGTTGAGGGAGGAGAAGCAGACTCTTTGCTGAGCAGAGAACACAACACAGGTCTTGATTCCAAGACCCTGGGATCATGACATGAGCCAAAGGCAGATGCTGAGCCACCCAGGCATCCCCTAAATTCCTTATTATGTAGTTGAAAGTCATTAAAAGAGTAGATTCTAAAAGTTCTAAATACACCAAAACCTGGTAATTATATCATGTGATGGAGGTGTTAGCTAATGCTACAGCAGTAATTATATTGCAATATATAACTGTATCAAATCAACATATTGTATACCTTAAACTTGCACAATGTTATATGTCAATTATATGTTAATAAACTGGAAAAAAAACAAAAAAATAAAGTGGATATTATAAAAATCCTTAAGCAATAAATTTTGAGTGCTTTTACAACTGTCAAAGTAGAAGGTTTCATAAAAAAAAGTCCTATCAAAAAAATAATGTAGAAAAAATTGAAAATTTTACTGAAAGATTCATTAACAGAAATTTGTAAGAAATTCAAAAGATGGGCTCAATAACAGAATAGACATGACAGAGGAAAGGGTCAGTGAACATGAAAATATATCTATATAAATAACCAAATTTGAGCAACAGGAAGAAAATTGTTAAGAATCAGAATTAGCAGAACCTCAAATGCTTGTGGAATAATAACAAAATGTCTAGAATTCATGCCATTAGGATCTGATTATTAGAGGAGAAGGCATATGGTTCTGAAAATACTTGAAGAAATAATAGCTGAGAAATTCCGAAGTTTGAGTAAAGAACTAAACCTACAGATATAAGATGTTTAGTAAAATACCGAATAAGATAAACCCAAAGAAATTCAGGCACAGATGCATCATAATCAAATTGCTGAAAACTGGGACACCCAGGTGGCACAGTCAATTAAGTGACTGACTTTCTGACTCTTGGTTTTTCTCAGGGTCATGGTCTCAGGGTAGTGGGGTGGGGCTCTGTGCTTAGTGGGGAGTCTGCTTAAGACTCTCTCTCCTTCTTCCCCTCCCCACTGAGCTCCTGCACACGTACTTTCTCAGTAAAATAAATAAATGAATCTTTAAAAGAGTGCTGAAACTAAAGAAAATAAAATCTTAAATGATTCCAGAGAACAATGAAGTATTAATGATGGGGTACAATAATTCCAGTGATTGCTGATGTCCCATCAGAATAGATGAAGACCAAAAGAAATTAGATAATATGTTGAAAGTGCTGTCAAGTTGGAGTTATACATTCAAAAAATATATATCAGGAATGTAAGTGTAATAAAGACATAAACACAGTTGCATTAAGGTACCTTTAAAAGTATAAAATTCCTATATTCCAATATGATGTGGTAAAATATTTATGCTACATGGATTGTGAAAAGATAAGCATATATTTTTTATTTTTATTATTTGTAAGTTTTTATTTTAATTCCTCTTTGTTAACATACAGTGTTATATTTGATTCTGGTGTACAATATAGTGATTCAACAACTCCATACATCATCCTGTGCTCATCACAACAAGTGCACTCCTTAATCCTCATCACCCACCTCCACTCTGGTAGCCATCAGTTTGTTCTTTATAATTAAAAGTCAGGTCTCAGTTTGTCTCTCTCTCTTTTTTCCCTTTGCTCATTTGTTTTCTTCCTTAAATTCCACATATGAGGGAAATTATATAGTGTTTGTCTTTCTGTGACTCATTTTGCTCAGAATTATACTCTCTGGCTCTATTCATGTTGTTGCAAATGGCAACGTTTCATTCTTTTTTTGGCAGAGTAATATTCCATTAACTACATATACCAACTCTTCTTATTCATTTAGTCAATCCATGGACACTTAGGCTGCTACCACAATTTGGCTATTATAAATAATGCTGCTATAAACATAACATGCATCCATTTGAATTAGTGTTTTTGTATTCTTTGGTCAAATACCCAGTACTGAGACTGCTGGACTGTAGGGCAGTTCTATTTTTAACTTTTTGAAGAAACTTCATACTGTTTTCCACAGTGGCTTCACCAGTTCGCAATTGCACCAACAGTTCAAGAGAATTATTTTTTCTCTATATCCTTGCCAACACTTGTTTCTTTTTTTTTTATTTTAACCATTCGAACACGAGTGAAGTGACAGCTCATTGTACTTTTTTTTTTTAATTTTATTTTTAATAAACATATATTTTTATCCCCAGGGGTACAGGTCTGCGAATCGCCAGGTTTACACACTTCACAGCACTCACCATAGCACATACCCTCCCCAATATCCATAACCCCCCCCAACCCACCTCCCCCCATCAACCCTCAGTTTGTTTTGTGAGATTAAGAGTCATTTATGGTTTGTCTCCCTCCCAATCCCATCTTATTACATTTATTCTTCTCCTACCCCCTCAACCCCCCATGTTGCATCTCCTCTCCCTCATATCAGGGAGATCATATGATAGTTGTCTTTCTCTGATTGACTTATTTCACTAAGCATGATACCCTCTACTTCCATCCACGTCGTCGCAAATGGCAAGATTTCATTTCTTTTGATGGCTGCATAGTATTCCATTGTGTATATATACCACATCTTCTTTATCCATTCGTCTGTTGATGGACATCTAGGTTCTTTCCATAGTTTGGCTATTGTAGACATTGCTGCTATAAACATTCGGGTGCACGTACCCCTTCGGATCACTATGTTTGTGTCTTTAGGGTAAATACCCAGCAGTGCAATCGCTGGGTCATAGGGTAGTTCTATTTTCAACATTTTGAGGAACCTCCATGCTGTTTTCCAGAGTGGTTGCACCAGCTTGCATTCCCACCAACAGTGTAGGAGGGTTCCCCTTTCTCCGCATCCTCGCCAGCATCTGTCATTTCCTGACTTGTTCATTTTAGCCATTCTGACTGGTGTGAGGTGATATCTCATTGTGGTTTTGATTTGTATTTCCCTAATGCCGAGTGATATGGGGCACTTTTTCATGTGTCTGTTGGCCATCTGGATGTCTTCTTTGCAGAAATGTCTGTTCATGTCCTCTGACCATTTCTTAATTGGATTATTTGTTCTTTGGGTGTTGAGTTTGCTAAGTTCTTTATAGATTTTGGACACTAGCCCTTTATCTGATATGTCGTTTGCAAATATCTTCTCCCATTCTGTCAGTTGTCTTTTGGTTTTGTTCACTGTTTCCTTTGCTGTGCAAAAGCTTTTGATCTTGATAAAATCCCAAAAGTTCATTTTTGCCCTTGCTTCCCTTGCCTTTGCCAGTGTTCCTAGGAAGATGTTGCTGTGGCTGACGTCGAAGAGGTTGCTGCCTGTGTTCTCCTCAAGGATTTTGATGGATTCCTTTCTCACATTGAGATCCTTCATCCATTTTGAGTCTATTTTCGTGTGTGGTGTAAGGAAATGATCCAATTTCATTTTTCTGCATGTGGCTGTCCAATTTTCCCAACACCATTTATTGAAGAGGCTGTCTTTGTTCCATTGGACATTCTTTCCGGCTTTGTCGAAGATGAGTTGACCATAGAGTTGAGGGTCTATTTCTGGGCTCTCTATTCTGTTCCATTGATCTATGTGTCTGTTTTTGTGCCAGTACCATGCTGTCTTGATGATGACAGCTTTGTAATAGAGCTTGAAGTCCGGAATTGTGAGCCACCAACTTTGGCTTTCTTTTTCAATATTCCTTTGGCTATTCGAGGACTTTTCTGGTTCCATATGAATTTTAGGATTATTTGTTCCATTTCTTTGAAAAAAATGGATGGTACTTTGATAGGAATTGCATTAAATGTGTAGATTGCTTTAAGTAGCATAGACATTTTCACAATATTTATTCTTCCAATCCAGGAGCATGGAACATTTTTCCATTTCTTTGTGTCTTCCTCAATTTCTTTCATGAGTACTTTATAGTTTTCTGAGTATAGATTCTTAGTCTCTTTGGTTAGGTTTATTCCTAGGTATCTTATCGTTTTGGGTGCAATTGTAAATGGGATGGACTCCTTAATTTCTCTTTCTTCTGTCTTGTTGTTGGTGTAGAGAAATGCAACTGATTTCTGTGCATTGATTTTATATCCTGACACTTTACTGGATTCCTGTACAAGTTCTAGCAGTTTTGGAGTGGAGTCTTTTGGGTTTTCCACATATAGTATCATATCATCTGCGAAGAGTGATAGTTTGACTTCTTCTTTGCCGATTTGGATGCCTTTAATTTCCTTTTGTTGTCTGATTGCTGAGGCTAGGACTTCTAGTACTATGTTGAATAGCAGTGGTGATAACGGACATCCCTGCCGTGTTCCTGACCTTAGCGGAAAAGCTTTCAGTTTTTCTCCATTGAGAATGATATTTGCGGTGGGTTTTTCATAGATGGCTTTGATAATATTGAGGTATGTGCCATCTATCCCTACACTTTGAAGAGTTTTGATCAGGAAGGGATGCTGTACTTTGTCAAATGCTTTTTCAGCATCTATGGAGAATATCATATGATTCTTGTTCTTTCTTTTATTAATGTGTTGTATCACATTGATTGATTTGCGGATGTTGAACCAACCTTGCAGCCCTGGACTAAATCCCACTTGGTCGTGGTGAATAATTCTTTTAATGTACTGTTGAATCCTATTGGCTAGCATTTTGGTGAGAATTTTTGCATCTGTGTTCATCAAGGATATTGGTCTGTAGTTCTCTTTTTTGATGGGATCTTTGTCTGGTTTTGGGATCAAGGTGATGCTGGCCTCATAAAATGAGTTTGGAAGTTTTCCTTCCATTTCTATTTTTTGGAAGAGTTTCAGGAGAATAGGAATTAGTTCTTCTTTAAATGTTTGGTAGAATTCCCCCGGGAAGCCATCTGGCCCTGGGCTTTTGTTTGTTTGGAGATTTTTGATGACTGTTTCAATCTCCTTACTGGTTATAGGTCTGTTCAGGCTTTCCATTTCTTCCTGGTTCAGTTGTGGTAGTTTATATGTCTCTAGGAATGCATCCATTTCTTCCAGATTGTCAAATTTGTTGGCATAGAGTTGCTCATAGTATGTTCTTATAATTGTCTGTATTTCTTTGGTGTTCATTGTGATCTCTCCTCTTTCATTCATGATTTTATTTATTTGGGTCCTTTCTCTTTTCTTTTTGATAAGTCTGGCCAGGGGTTTATCAATCTTATTAATTCTTTCAAAGAACCAGCTCCTAGTTTCGTTGATTTGTTCTATTGTTTTTTTGGTTTCTATTTCATTGATTTCTGCTCTGATCTTTATGATTTCTCTTCTCCTGCTGGGTTTAGGGTTTCTTTCTTGTTCTTTCTCCAGCTCCTTTAGGTGTAGGGTTAGGTTGTGTACCTGAGACCTTTCTTGTTTCTTGAGAAAGGCTTGTACCGCTATATATTTTCCTCTCAGGACTGCCTTTGTTGTGTCCCACAGATTCTGAACCGTTGTGTTTTCATTATCATTTGTTTCCATAAATTTTTTCAATTCTTCTTTAATTTCCTGGTTGACCCATTCATTCTTTAGAAGGATGCTGTTTAGTCTCCATGTATTTGGGTTCTTTCCAAATTTCCTCTTGTTATTGAGTTCTAGCTTCAGAGCATTGTGGTCTGAAAATATGCAGGGAATGATCCCAATCTTTTGATACCGGTTGAGACTTGACTTAGGACCTAGAATGTGATCTATTCTGGAGAATGTTCCATGTGCACTAGAGAAGAATGTGTATTCTGTTGCTTTGGGATGAAATGTTCTGAATATATCTGTGATGTCCATCCGGTCCAGTGTGTCATTTAAGGCCTTTATTTCCTTGTTGATCTTTTGCTTAGATGATCTGTCCATTTCAGTGAGGGGAGTGTTAAAATCCCCTACTATTATTGTATGACTGTCGATGTGTTTCTTTGATTTTGTTATTAATTGGTTTATATAGTTGGCTGTTCCCACGTTAGGGGCATAGATATTTAAAATTGTTAGATCTTCTTGTTGGACAGATCCTTTGAGTATGATATACTGTCCTTCCTCATCTCTTATTATAGTCTTTGGCTTAAAATCTAATTGATCTGATATAAGGATTGCCACTCCTGCTTTCTTCTGATGTCCATTAGCATGGTAAATTCTTTTCCACCCCCTCACTTTAAACCTGGAGGTGTCTTTGGGTTTAAGATGAGTTTCTTGTAGGCAACATAGAGATGGGTTTTGTTTTTTTATCCATTCTGATACCCTGTGTCTTTTGATTGGGGCATTTAGCCCATTAACATTCAGGGTAAGTATTGAGAGATATGAATTTAGTGCCATTGTATTGCCTGTAAGGTGACTGTTATTGTATATTGTCTCTGTTCCTTTCTGATCTACTACTTTTAGGGTCTCTCTTTGCTTAGAGGACCCCTTTCAATATTTCCTGTAGAGCTGTTTGGTGTTTGCAAATTCTTTCAGTTTTTGTTTGTCCTGGAAGCTTTTAATCTCTCCGTCTATTTTCAATGATAGCCTAGCTGGATATAGTATTCTTGGCTGCATGTTTTTCTCATTTAGTACTCTGAATATATCATTCCAGCTCTTTCTGGCCTGCCAGGTCTCTGTGGATAAGTCTGCTGCCAATCTAATATTTTTACCATTGTACGTTACAGACTTCTTTTCCGGGGCTGCTTTCAGGATCTTTTCTTTGTCACTAAGACTTGTAAATTTTACTATTAGGTGACGGGGTGTGGACCTATTCTTATTGATTTTGAGCGGGGTTCTTTGAACCTCTTTAATTTTGATGCTTGTTCCCTTTGCCATATTGGGGAAATTCTCTCCAATAATTCTCTCCAATATACCTTCTGCTCCCCTCTCCGTTTCCTCTTCTTCTGGAATCCCAATTATTCTAATGTTGTTTCATCTTATGGTGTCACTTATCTCTCGAATTCTCCCCTCGTGGTCCAGTAGCTGTTTGTCCCTCTTTTGCTCAGCTTCTTTATTCTCTGTCATTTGGTCTTCTATATCGCTAATTCTTTCTTCTGCTTCATTTATCGTAGCAGTGAGAGCCTCCATTTTTGATTGCACCTCATTAATAGCTTTTTTGATTTTAACTTGGTTAGATTTTAGTTCTTTTATTTCTCTAGAAAGGGCTTTTATATCTCCCGAGGGGGTTGCTTTAATATCTTCCATGCCTTTTTCAAGCCCGGCTAGAACCTTGAGAATCATCATTCTGAACTCTATATCTGACATATTACCAATGTCTGTATTGACTAGGTCCCTAGCCTTTGGTACTGCTTCTTGTTCTTTTTTTTGTTGTGAATTTTTCTGCCTTGTCATTTTGTCCAGATAAGAGTATATGAACGAGCAAGTAAAATACTAAAAGGGTGGCAACAAC
Source organism: Lutra lutra (assembly GCF_902655055.1). NCBI lineage: Eukaryota > Metazoa > Chordata > Mammalia > Carnivora > Mustelidae > Lutra > Lutra lutra. Next base: position 22,712,375 of record NC_062296.1, on the reverse strand, counting down.
CCCAGGAAAATATGCTTTAGCCAAATCAGAAGAGATCCCAAATCGTGAGGGGGAGAAAGGGGATAAAAAGTGGTTCAGAAGAAGAAGAAAAAAAAACTATTAAAAAAAGAAAGCCGATAAAAAATATAAAAAGGAAAAAAAAAATATATATATTAGATAAACTATTTAACAAATGTTAAAAAAATAAAACGGTAAAAGTTTAAAAATTTAGCAGAAGAAGAAAAAAAAATTGAAAAAGAGAAAAAAAAATTAAATTAACTGCAAGGCTAAAGAATCATGGGGAGAAAGCCATGAGTTCCATGCTTTGCTTTCTTCTCTGGAATTCTGCTGCTCTCCTTGGTATTGAAACTGCACTCCTTGGTAGGTGAACTTGGTCCTGGCTGGGTTTCTCATTGATCTTCTGGGGGAGGGGCCTGTTGTAGTGATTCTCAAGTGTCTTTGCCCCAGGCGGAGTTGCACCGCCCTTACCCGGTGCCGGGCTGAGTAATCCGCTCGGGTTTGCTGGGTTTGCTTTCGGGAGCTTTTGTTCCCTGAGCGCTTTCCGTAGAGTTCCAGAGGACGGGAGTGAAGATGGCGGCCTCCCGGTCTCTGGCCCTGAGGAGCAGAGAGCCCGGGGCCCCACTCCTCAGTGCGCCCTCAGAGAACAGCGCCCAATGATTCCCGTCACCCTGGCCTCTGGCCGCGCTCCGAGCTGACCGAGCCTGCTACCGGTTCAGGGCAACCCCGAGCTGAGAGTCACTCCTTGGCTCTGTCTCTGTAGCCGGCTTCCCCGTTCTAATACCGGTAAGCTCTGCGACACTCAGACACCCCCGATCCTTCTGCGACCCTGTGGGACCTGAGGCCGCGCTGACCCCGCCTGGGCTTCACCCCAGTTAAGCCTCTGGAGCGATGTCCCTCAGCGGAACAGACTTTTAAAAGTCCTGATTTTGCTCCGTTGCTCTGCCGCTCGCCGGGAGCCGGCCCCTCCCCCCGCGGTCTATCTTCCCGTCGCTTTGGATTCACTTCTCCGCCAGTCCTACCTTGCAGAAAGTGGTTGATTTTCTCTTTCTGGAATTGCTGTTCTTCTTCTCTTCAATCTCCTGTTGGATTTATAGGTGTTTGCAATCTTTAGATAAGCTATTTAGCTGATCTCCCGCTACCTGAAGTAGTCTCAGCCTGCTACTTCTCCGCCATCTTGACTCCTCCCCCATCTCATTGTACTTTTGATTTGCATTTCCGTGATAATGAGTGATATTGAGCATTTTTCATGTGCCTGCTGGCCATTTGTAGGTCTTCTTTGGAAAAATGTCTTTTCAAATCTGCCTGTTTTTAATTGGATTATTTGTTTTTTGGCTGTTGAGTTGTATCAGTTTGTTGTTCCAGATACTTACTCTTTATCAGATATGTCATTTGTAAAAATGTCTTCTCCCATTCTATAGGTTGCCCTTGAGTTTTGTTGATTGTTTCATTTGCTTTGCAGAAGATTTTTATTTTAATGTAGTCCCAATAGTTTATTTTAGCTTTTGTTTCCCTTGCCTCAAGAGATATATCTAGAAAAAAGTAGCTATGGCAATGTCAGAAAAATTACTGCCTCTAGGAATTTGATGGATTCTTGTCTTACATTTAGGTCTTTTTTGAATTTTGAAGTTATTTTTGTGTATGGTATACAAAAGTGTTCCAGTTTCATTCTTTTGTGTGTTGCTGTCCAGTTTCCCCAAAACATTTTATTGAAGAGACTCTCTTTTTTCCATTAGATATTCTTTCCTGCTTTGTTGATTAATTGATCATAGAATTGTGGGTTATTTCTGAGATTTCTGTTCTGTTATATTGATCAATGTGTCTATTTTTGTGCCAGTACCAAACTGTTTTTGATTGTTACAACTTTGTAATATAACTTGATGTCCAGAATAGTCATGTTTCCACTTTTGTTTTTCTTTTTCAAGATTGCTTTGGCTTTTGGGGGTCTTTTGTGGTTCCATACAAATTTTGGATTGGTTGTTTGAGTTCTTTAAAAAATACTGGTGGTGTTTTGATAGGTATTGTATTAAATGTGCAGATTGCTTTGGATAGCATAGCCATTGTAACAATATTTGTCCTTTCAATCTATGAACATGAAATGTTTTTCCATTTTTTTCTGTAGTTTTCAATTTCTTTCATCAGTGTTTTAAAGTTTTCAGAGTACAGATATTTCACCTCTTTGGTTAGCTTTATTTCTAGGCACCTTAGAAATTTTGGTGCAAGTGTAAATAGGATCTGTTCCTTGATTTCTTTTTCTGCTACTTCAATATTGGTGTATACAAATGCAACAGATTTCTGTATGTTGAATCTGTATCTTGTGACTTTACTGAATTCATTTATAAGTTCTAGCAATTTTTTGGTGGACTCTTTCAGGTTTTCTATATAGTATATCATGTCATCTACCAATGATAAAAGTTTTACTTCTTCCTTAAGAATTTAGATGTCAAGTGGCAAGATGGGGGAGAAGCAGGAGACCTTGTTTCAACTGGTCCCCTAAAGTGAGCTAATTATCTGCCAGAACACTGTGGACACCCTTGAAATCACCCTGAGATATAGGATTATACACTTCTGGAACTCTATGTGGTTAGAAGACACCAGTGGTGAGGTAAAAGTGGAGTGGGAATGATCAGATTGATATCAGAAGATAAACAGAAGGGGAAGGGAGCCACCAGAAGCAACACATTGGAAAGTAATACCCCAAAAGGAAAGTGCCCTGTGATCGGGGACCAACATTAACTCAGAGTCTAATTAAAAGCCCTCAAAAAGAGCAAAAGATCTTTAAGGGGCAACTGGTGGAATTGGGTGGTCACGGGCATGGGCTTAAGTCCATGGACCCAGGAGGGCCAGTGCCAGTGACCACCCATGCCAGAGAGAGTGCAGCAGTGGAGCCTCCAGTTCCTGGTCCTGGAGCACTCAGTGTTGCATGGCTTGCACCACCGCTTGGCTGGGGCACACTCCCACCCCTGCATTAGGGAGTCTGGTGGGCACTCTCTAGAACAAGAGCCTTTTGCACTCTGTGCTCACTCATGACTGGGGTCTGAACCATGCTCCCCACCCATGCCTGAGAGTGCTCCATGTGGGTGCTAGCCAGCAGTCTCTAGGAGCAGTCTCAAGTCTTGTCACTCCCAACGTGGAGTTGAAGGAGCAGCGAGATCACTGGGTGGGATCTCTCAGATGGCAACAATCTTTGAAACCCTGAGGTCTGAACCCCAGCAGTCCCAGCAAAGGCAGCCACTGGCGGCAGTCTCCCTGGACCAATATCACTCACAGTTTTGACACGGGGGTGCAGAGACAAGCAGGCACTTTGGGCAACCCCTGAGATGGTGGCTGGGGACATGCACTGCCTGTGGGAGGTTGCACTGTTCAGCGTGTTATACAAAGGGTGAGTCTGTGTTTTCTGGACCACCCAGAAGGGAGAAGACTGAGCCTTCTCTCTGAGATGGAGGTCTGGGTGCCGTTTGCTTTCCACTAAACCTCCCAAAAGCCTCAAAAGCTGCCAAAGAACAAAAGCCTCCAGAGAACAAAAGCCTGAAAAGCCAGTTCCCAAAGAGCCCACCCCCTTGATAGGGAGCAGGAGGACTCAACCCAAGCAAGACTGACTGAAAAACAATGTGACAGGCCCCTCCCCCAGAAATTCAGCCGAAAGAATGAGAGGACAACTACCACAGTGTCTCCATAAAACTATAAAACCCCCATATCAGGGGAAAAAGATATTAGGCTCTCGGTATCACCCTAAAACCTGTATATTTCATAGATACAACTTTTATTTTTAATTCGTTCTCACTATTCTTGTTCTTTAAAAAATTTTTAACCTACTTACCATTAAAACTGGAGATTTAATACAAAATATTCCATAATAACATTTTAAATTGAACTTTTTTCATACATAATCTGTTTTTCTTTTGTTTTTCTATTTTTTAAATATATATACAGATATAACCTTCAAGGTCATCCTCTTTCCCTACTCAATACTACCCCTATATATAAACCAGTCTTAATTTCCCTTTATCTCTGGAAAGTTGAGTCCTTTAACAAAGATATCAAAATACACCCAGGAAGAATCAAAATAAACTTCCACGCCCACATCTAGGATTTGTAACTAACCTCCCAACTTTTACTTCATTGGTGTTTCTGTGTATATGTTTTTGTTCTGGTATATGAATCTTATCCTTGGAGTTCATTTTGGCTGGGTTCTTTTTTTTTTTTTTTCCTTGTCATTTACTTTTGTCGGTCTTTTCATTTGTCCGTTTTTCTTTGTATACATTATAAATATTGGGCGCCTGGGTGGCTCAGTGGGTTAAGCCTCTGCCTTCAGCTCAGGTCATGATCTCAGGATCCTGGGATTGAGTCCCGCATTGGACTCTCTGCTCAGCAGGAAGCCTGCTTCCTCCTCTCTCTCTGCCTGCCTCTCTGCCTACTAGTGATCTCTATCAAATAAATAAATAAAAATAAAATCTTTAAATTTTTCCTTTCTGGCCCATTCTGGCTGAGTTTTCTCTTTTTTTTTTCCTGTATTTCTTTTTCTTTCTCTTATTTTCTTTTTTCAATCTTTTAGTGGTCACTTCCGATTGCTCAGAAGCATTCCACGGTGCACCTTGCCTGGATTGCGGTTGATATATTCAGCTACACATCCCCTCAACTACCTCTCACCAAAATAAATAGGAGGAGGAACACCCATCAGAGGAAAAATTCAGAGTCTGTGACCTTTTCTTCAGAGCTATTGGATATGGACATAAACAGCATGTCGGAAAGGAAACTCAAAGTAACAATTATCTGGACAAGAGCTAGGTTGGAGGAAACCATTAGTGGCAAAATGGAATTGATTAGGGCAGAAGTGAAAGCCGCCCAAGAAGAAGTTAAAAATGTTATCAGTGGAATCCAATATAATCTAAATACTCTTAACAGCTAGGGTAACCAAGGCAGAAGATAGAATTAGTGATGTAGAGGACAAACTGATAGAGGAAAAGTGTCAGGAGGAGGCCTGGAACAAACAGCTTAGAAGCCATGAAAACAGAATTAGGGAAATAAATGACGCCATGAAACGTTCCAACATCAGGTCAGAATTATTGGGAGCCCTGATGGGGAGGAGAAAGAAAGAAGACTAGAAGATATAGTTGAACAAATTGTCCATGAAAATTTTCCCAATCTGTGGAATGGAACAAGTATTTCTGTCCTAGAGGTAGAAAGAGCACCCCCATGTTCAACGAATCAAGAAAGCCCTTAATACACTTGGTTGTGAAACTCATGAATCATAATTTTAGGCAAGAGGTCTTGACAGCAGCTAGGGGGAAGAGATTCCTTATGTACTGAGGAAGGTCCATCAAAATAAGGTCAGACGTGACCACAGACACCTGGCAAGCCAGAAAGGGCTGGCAAGACATGTTCAGGGGTCTAAATGAGGAGAACATGCAGCCAAGAATGCTTTATCCAGCAAGGCTGACATTCAAAATGGATGGAGAGATAAAGAGCTTCCAAGAATGGCAAGGTTTAAAAGAGTATATGACCACCAAGGAGGCACTACAAGAAATATTAAGGGAGGTTCTATAAAAGAAGAAAGAACCCAAGAGTGTCACAGAACAGAAATTTACAGAGACAATCTATGGAAACAAGGACTTCACAGGCAACATGATGTCAATAAAAACATATCTTTCAATAATCACTCTCAATGTGAATGGCTTAAAAGCTCCCATAAAATGGCACAGGGTTGCAGATTGGATAAAATGACAGGACCTATCCATATGTTGTCTACAAGAGACATATTTGGAACCTAAGGATACATCCAGACTGAAAGTGAAGGGATGGAGAAGTATCTTTCTTGCCAACGAGCCTCAAAAGAAAGCTGAGGTAGTGATTCTCATACCAGATAAATTAGATTTTAAACTAAAGACTGTAGTCAGAGGTACAGAAGGACATCATTCTTAAAAGGTCTATACACCAAGAAGATCTAACAATTGTAAATATTTATGCCCCGAATGTGGGAGCAGCTAACTACATAAGAAAACTGTTAATCAAGATGAAGAGTCATATGAATATGAATACATTAATAGTAGGGGATCTTAACATGCTGCTCTCAGTAATAGACCTATCATATGAGCAGAAAATCAATAAAGAAACAAGAAGATTGAATGATACATTGGACCAGAAGGACCTCATAGATATATACAGAACATTCCACCCTAAAACAACAGAATACTCGTTCTTCTCGAGTGCACATGGAACTTTTCTCCAGAAGAGACCATATACTGGGTCATAAATCGGACTCAACTGATATCGAAAGACAGATTATTCCCTGCATATTCTCAGACCACAATGCTTTGAAACTGGAACTCAACCACAGGGAAATATTTGGAAGGAATTCAAATCCTTGGAAGCTAAAGACCACCCTGCTTAAGAATGTTTGGATCAACCAGGAAATCAAAGAAGAAGTTAAACAATTCATGGAAACCAATGAGAATGAAGACACTTCAGTTCAAAACCTATGGGATACAGCAAAGAAGGTCCTAAGGGGGAAATACATACCCATCCAAGCTTCCCTCGAAAACACTGAAAAATCCAGAATACACCAGCTCTCTTTACATCTTAAAGAACTGGAGAATTAACAACAAATTAAGCCAACCTCACACACAATAAGGGAAACAATCAAGATTAGAGCAGAGATCAATGAGATAGGAATTAGAGATACAGTAGAACAACACATCAATGAAACTATGAGCTGGTTTTTTGAAAGAATCAATTAGATCAGTAAACCATTGCCTGAATTAATCCCCCCCCCCAAAAAAAAGGAGAGAGTACCTAAATTCATAATATTATGAATGGACAGGAAGAGATCACAACTAGCACCAAGGAAATAGAAACAATCATCAGAAATTATTATCAACAGTTACATGCCAATTGTTAGGTCCGTTATTAGACAAAACAAGACTGAGACAAAATGAAAGTTATTTAAAGCTTTATTTTATTATAAGTATTAGAAGTTAGACTGATCAGCCAGGGCTGTCTCCAAAGAGAGCGACCACCCCCGGCTTACAGCCTTAAGAATTGACTGACTGTCTGGTCAGGGCCATCTCCAAAATGAGCAACCCATCCCCATCTTACATCCTCAAGAATTGATTGACTGACTGGTCAGGGCCGCCTCTGAAGAGAGCGAACACCCCCAGCTTACAGGCTTAAGAATTGACTGACTGACTGGTCAGGGCCACCTCTGAAGAGAGCGACCCCTCCCAGCCTCACAGACTAACTTTATTATAGAGCAAAAGCCTGGCCACACATAGGTTGCCAATGAGATTGTAACATTGCATAGTCATGTTAGGCCACACGCAGGTGGCCAATTGAATTACAATTTACCCTTTAGTAGCTGTTTGAACTAACCTATTACTCTGGTCATAATTGGCGCTCAAGTTTGGTGCCCCAAAGCCGGGGTTTACATTCTTTGGTGGTTAGGGAGACAATATGTGTGCTTTTTACTGATTGGATGTCTCCACCTGGCCTGACTCGTCCTTGTATTCTGGGCTCTGTTATCAGGAATTGGCCGACCTGGCCTTGTATTCTGGGCTCTGTTATTAGGAACTAGCCAACCATATTTTACTGGTTTCCCAGACTTGCTTCTAAGTAAGTTTCTCGGGGTGGGGTGGGGGGGTGGGGGCAGGGTCAGTTTAAGTTTTACTGCACAAACAACAAAATGGCTTTTTAACCAAGATGGAGTCGCTCTGGCTAAATAGGGCCTTACACCAATAAGTTAAGCAACCTAGACGAAATGGATGCATTCCTGGAAACCTATAAACATCCAAAACTGAATCAGGAAGAAACGGACAACCTGAATAAACCAATATCTAATAATGAGATTGACACAGTGATCAAAAACCTCCCAAAAAAGAAGATCCCAGGATCTGAGGGATTCCCTGGAGAATTCTACCAAAATTTCAAAGAAGAAGTCATGCCTATTCTCCTGAAGATGTTTCAAAAAAATGGAAACAGAAGGAAACCTTCCAGACTCTTTTTATGAAGCCAGCATTACCCTGATCCCCAAACCAGGCAAAGACCCCACCAAAAAGGAGAATTTCAGACCAATATCCCTGATGAATATGGATGCCAAGATTCTCAACAACATCCTAGCTAATAAGATCCAACAATACATTGAAATGATTATCCACCATGACCAGGTGGGATTTATCCTGGGATACAAGTGTGGTTCAACATTCTCAAATCAATGAATGTGATAGAACAAATTACTAAGAGAAGAGAGAAGAACCACATAGCCCTCTCAATTGATGCAGAAAAAGCATTTGACAAAATCCAGCATCTGTTCCTGATTAAAACACTTCTGAGTATAGGGATAGAGGGAACATTCCTCACATTCATCAAATCTATCTATGAAAAACCCATAGCAAATATCATCTTCAATGGGGAAAAACTGACAGTCTTTGCTTTGAGATCAGAAACACGACAAGGATGCCCACTCTCGCCACTCTTGTTCAACATAGTACTACAAGTGATAGCAACAGCAATAAGACAACACAAAAATTAAGAGGTATTCAAATTGGCAAAGAAGAAGTCAGACTCTGTCTCCGCAGATAACATATACTTTATATGGAAAATCCAAAAGACACTGCCTCCAAACTACTAGAACCCATACAGCAATTCAGTAATGTGGCACAATACAAAGTGAATGTACAGAAATCTTTTGCTTTCTTATACACTAACAATGAAAATATAGAAAGGGAAATGAGAAATCGATTCCATTTACTATAGCACCAAGAACCAGAAGATACCTGGGAATAAACCTTACCAAGGAGGTAAAGGATCTGTACTCAAGGAAGTACAGAACACTTATGAAAAAATTGAAGACACAAAATGATGGAAGACCATTCCATGCTCATGGATTGGAAGAATAAATATTGTTAAAATGTCTATACTGCCTAGATCCATCTATACTTTCAATGACATCCCGATCAAAATTCCACCAGCATTTTTCAAAGAGATGGAACAAAGAATCCTAAAATTTGAATGGAACCAGCAGAGACCCTGAATCACTAAGGAAATGTTGAAAAAGAAAAAGAGAAGGGAGTTGAGGGAAATTGGAAGGGGAGGTGAACCATGAGAGACTATGGACTATGAAAAACAATCTGAGGGCTTTGAAGGGGCAGGGGGTGGGAGGTTGGGGGAACCATGTGGTGGGTATTGGAGAGGGCACGGATTGCATGGAGCACTGGGTGTGGTGCAAAAACAATGAATACTGTTATGCTGAAAATAAATTAAAAAATTAAAAAAAAAAAAGAAAACTGGGGGCATCATGTTGGCTGATTTCAACCTTTACTACAAAGCTGTGATCACCAAAATAGCATGGTACTGACACAAAAACAGATACATAGACCGGTGGAACAGAGAGCCCAGATAGGGACCCTCAACTCTATATTCAAATAATCTTTGACAAAGCAAGAAAAAAGGCAGTCTCTTCAATAAATGATGCTTGGAAAATTGGACAGCTAGGTGTAGAAGAATGAAACTTGACCGCTCTCTTACACCATACATAAAGATAAACCTGAAATGGATAAAAGACCTCAACGTGAGGCAGGAATCTATCAAAATCCTAGAGGGGAACATAGGCAGTGACCCCTTCAACATCAGCCACAGCAACTTCTTTTAAGATATGTCTCCAAAGGCAAAGGAAACAAAAATGAAAATGAAATTTTGGGACTTCATCAAGATCAAAAGCTTCTGCACAGCAAAGGAAACAGTCAACAAAACAACAAGGCAACCCACGGAATGGGAGAAGATATTCTCAAATGACACTACAGACAAATGGCTGATATCCAAGATCTATAAAGAACTCCTCACCCTCAACACACAGAAAACAGATAATCACGTCAAAAAAATGGGCAGAGGACATGAACAGACACTTCTCCAATGAAGACATACAAATGGCTAACAGACACATGAAACAATGTTCATCATCGCTAGCCATCAGGGGGATTCAAATCAAAACCATATTGACATACCACCTTATACCAGTTAGTATGGCCAAAATTAACAAGACAGTAAACAACGTGTGTTGGAGAGGACGTGGAGAAAGGGGAACCCTCCTACACTTTGGTGGGAGTGCAAGTTGGTGCAGCTACTTTGGAAAACAGTGTGGAGATTTCTTAAGAAATTAAAAATAGAGCTACCCTATGACCCTGCAATTGCACTACTGGGTATTTACCCCAAAGATAGGGATGTGGTGAAAAGAAGGGCCATCTGTACTCCAATGTTCATAGCAGCAATGGCCACAATCACCAAACTGTGAAAAGAACCAAGATGCCCTTCAACGGATAAATAGATAAAGAAGATATGGTCCATATATACTATGGAGTATTATTCCTCCTTCAGAAAGGATGAATACCCAACTTTTGTATCAACATGGACTGGACCAGAGGAGATTATGCTGAGTGAAGTAAGTCAAGCACAGAGAGTCAATTATCACATGGTTTCACTTACTTGTGGAGCATAAGGAATAACATGGAAGACATTGGGAGATGGAGAGGAGAAGTGAATGGGGGAAATCGGAGGGGGAGACAAACATTGAGAGACTGGACTCTGAGAAACAAACTGAGGGTGTGGATGGGGGGGTGAGGTTGGGTGAGCCTGGTGGTGGGTATTGTGGAGGGCATGTATTGCATGGGGCACTGGTTGTGGTGCATAAACAAGGAATTTTGGGACACTGAAAAAAATGAAATGAAATGAAATGAAATAATAAAATAAAATGAAATAAAAAATAATGTAAGCACCATTTATCAAAAAAAAAAAGAATTTAGATGTCCTTTATTTCTTTTTGTTGTGTGATTGCTGTGGCTAGGACATCCAGTAGTATATTGAATAGAAGTGGTGAATGTGGACTTATTTGTCTCTTTCCTGACCTTAGGGGAGATGCTTTCAGTTTTCCCCTACTGAAGATGATGTTTGCTATGGGTTTTTCATACATTACCTTTACAATGTTGAGGTATGTTCCCTCTGAACTTACTTTGCAGAGGGTTTTTGTTTTTAATCATGAGTGGATGTTACTTTGTCAAATGCTTTTTCTGCATTTTGAAATGATTATATGGTTGGCATCCTTTCCCTTATCAATGTGACATATCACATGGATTGTTCTGTGAGTATCAAACTACCCTGGCAATCCAGGAATAAATCCCATTTGATCATAGTGAATGACTTTTTTAAGGTATTGTTAAATTTTTTTTCCTAGTATTTTGTTGGGAATTTTTTCATCTATGTTCATCAGTGATAATGGCCTGTAGTTCTTATTTTTAGTGGAGTCTTTAACTGGTTTTGGTATCATGGTAATGCTGTCCTCATAAAATGGATTTGGAAGTTTTCCTGCCTTTTCTACTTTTTGAAATAGTTTGAGAAGAATAGGTATTAACTATTTAAACATTGAGTAGAATTCACCTGTGAAGCTGTCTGGTATTGGACTTTTATTTTTTGGGAGATTTTTGAGTAATGATTCAATTTCCTTTCTGGTTATCAGTCTTTTCAAGTTTTCTATTTCTTCTTATTTCAGTTTTGGGAGTTTATATGTTTGTAGGAATTTATCCATTTCTTCCAGGTTGTCCAATTTTTTCACATACAGTTTTTCTTTTTTTTTTTTTTTAAAGATTTTATTTATTTATTTGACAGAGAGAGATCACAAGTAGACGGAGAGGAAGGCAGAGAGAGAGAGAGAGAGAGGGAAGCAGGCTTCCTGCTAAGCAGAGAGCCCGATGTGGGACTCGATCCCAGGACCCTGAGATCATGACCTGAGCCGAAGGCAGCGGCTTAACCCACTGAGCCACCCAGGCGCCCCACATACAGTTTTTCATCAAATTTTCTTATAATTTCACTTCTGTGGTATTGTTTGTTATTGCTCCTCTTTCATTTGTTATTTTCTTTGAGTTCTTTCTTTTTTTCCCCTTATATGTGTGGCTAGAGATTTATCAATTTTATTGATCTCAAAAAACCAGCTCCTCGTTTCATTGATATGTCGTATTTGTTTTTGTGTGTGTGTGTGTTTGTTTCTGTATCATTTATTTCTGCTCTAATCTTTATTATTTTCTTCCTTCTGCTGGCTTTAGGTTTTGTTGTTTTTCTTTTTCTAGCTTGTTTAGGTGTAAGATTAGATTGTTTATTTGAGATTTTTCTTGCTTCTTGAGATAGGCTTGTATTGGGATGCCTGGGTGGCTCAGTTGGTTGGACGACTGCCTTCGGCTCAGGTCATGATCCTGGAGTCCCGGGATCGAGTCCCTCGTCGGGCTCCCAGCTCCATGGGGAGTCTGCTTCTCTCTCTGACCTTCTCCTCGCTCATGCTCTCTCTCACTGTCTCTCTCTCAAATAAATAAATAAAATCTTAAAAAAAAAGAGATAGGCTTGTATTACTGTATACTCCTCCTTTTGCTGCATCCCAAAAAGTTTTGGACTGTATGTGTTCATTTTCATTTGTTTCCATGTAATTTTTAATATCTTTTATTCCTCATTGTCCCGTTCATTGTTTTGTAGCATACTATCTATTTGCAGTCCTTCTGGATTCTTCTTATGGTTGATTTCTAGTTTCAAAGCATTGTGGTCAGAAATGATGCATGATATGACTTTGATCATCTTGAATTTGTTGAAGCTTGTTTTGTGGGTAATACAAGATCTGTTCTGGAGAATGTTCCATGTGCAGTTGGAAAGAATATTCTACTGTTTTAGGATGGAATGTTCTGATTATATATGTTAAACCCATTTGTTTCTGTGTGTGTTTCAAAGTCATTGTTTCCTTGTTGATTATCTATTTTAGATGATCTACCCATTGATGTGGGTGGTGGGGTAAGCAAGTTAGGTAACAAGTGTTTGTGTTGGTCTTGTTCTGCACATGGCCCTGTGCTTATGCTGAGGGACAGGGGAGGGAAATGGCACCTGCTAGTTCATTCTTTTTGTTCCTGGAGGGCTCTCTGTTGAATATTGCCTCTCTGGAACACACTCCAGGATGAGTAAATCACCTCCCCTCTGTGTACCCCAGATGCTCTTCAGATTGCTGTTTTCATGCTGTCTGTCTGAAGGCTGTTTGCCCTGCCTTCTCTCCAAGAGCCACCTCCAATGCTTTATGTGAGTCAAGCTTGCTGACCTTTAAAACTCCAGGCTTTAAGCCCCTCTGGTTTCAAAATTCATGAAATTCAGCCCCTCTTGTTTTCCAAGCCATTTGTTCTGGGGATTCATTTTCACTGAGCACTTCTCTGTATGCTAGTCTTTCTCTTGCCTCTCTTCTTGACTGTGGCTCCCTCCCCACTGTAGCAGCCACAGTCTGTCTCCCAAACTGTGTCTCTGCACTTCTATCTTCTTCGATGTGGCCTCTCCTATGACTTTTGCTTGTGGAATTTGTTCTGGCAGTTTTCAGTTTTATATCTGGAGTATTTAGGATGATTTGTAATTTATTTAGTTGTATTCATAGGGCAAGCTACTCAAGGTCCTCCTTCTCTGCCACCATCTTCCATAAATATATGTTTGTTTTTTTTAGTTCCTAAGCAAACTATCTAACATCACATGATCAAAATCACAATAGGTAAATTAGAATGAAGTAATATAAAGGGAGTAAAGAACACAAATAATAACTACATCTCCAAACACTTGGAAATTAAGCAACACATTTCTAAATCCTTCATGGGTAAAGAAGGAAATTACAGCAAAATTAGAAAATATTTTAATATAAATATAAAAATATAAATATATATAATATTATATATATAACATAATAATATAAATAATAAAAATACAATATATAAAATTGTTATGCAGTCAAAGCTATTGGAGAAAAAAATTGTAGAACTAAGTAGTTACCTTTAAAATAGAGGAAAAGGGGCGCCTGGGTGGCTCAGTGGGTTAAGCCGCTGCCTTCGGCTCGGGTCATGATCTCAGAGTCCTGGGATCGAGCCCCGCATCGGGCTCTCTGCTCAGCGGGGAGCCTGCTTCCTCCTCTCTCTCTGCCTGCCTCTCTGCCTGCTTGTGATCTCTCTGTCAAATAAATAAATAAAATCTTTAAAAAAAAATAAATAAAATAGAGGAAAAGATTGGGGCCCTTAGGTGACTCAGCTGGTTAAGTATCTGACTCTTCATTTCAGCTGAGGTCATGACCTCAGGGTCATGAGACTGAGTCTTGTATCAGGCTCAATGCTCAATGGAGAGTCTGCCTGAGAGTCTCTCCCTCTGTTCCTCTCCCCACTCATGTTCCCTCTCTATCTCTAAAATAAATTAATAAATCTTTAAAAAATAAAATAAATAAATAAATAAAAAAGAGGAAAAGATCCAAATCCGTAATGGAAGATCTCACCTTAAGAAACTACAAAAATATGGGGAGAAACACATAACAAGCAGAATTAAGGAAATAATAAAGATAACAGAAATTACTACAATTAAAAACAGAAAAATAGAGATCAAAATTAACAAAACCAAAAACTGTTTCTTTGTGGCAATCAAAAATCAGTAAGCCTCTAGACCTAAAAAAAAAAAAAAAAGAGATAGAGAGAGAGAGAGAACAAAATGACCAATATTAGAAAAGATAGAGGGGATATAATGATAGACCCTGCAGATATAAAAAAAGGAAATTCTAGAAACAATACACATATACAAATTCAACAAACGGATGAAATGAAAACCAGTGTTTAACTCTCACAAACTTCTTGCATATCATATTCATAGGAACTTGTGAATGTTACCTTGTATGGCAAAATGGGACTTTACAAATGTAATGAAGAATCTTAATATAGGCAGATTATCCTGAATTACTCTGTTAAGCCCACTGTAATCACAGGGGTCCTTATGAGAGAGGGCAATGCAAAGACAGAGGCAGTGAGAGATTTGAAGTTGCTATTCTCCAGGATTTGAAGATCAGGAAGGTGTTCTGACCCAAGTACTATAAGGAATACAGAAGCTGGAAAAGGCAAGGAGTAGATAACCTGAATTGTTTTATATCAACTAAAATAATTGAATTAAAATGTAAAAACCATCACAAATAAAAATATTTAGGCCCTTATAGTTTCCTTTGTAAATTCTACTGAACATTTAAAGAAGAAATAAAAAGAAGTAACATCAGTTCTGTACAAGCTCTTTCAGCAAATAGAAGATGTGGGAATAATTCTCTTGTCATTTTATGAAGTTCACATTAACCTGATACCAAAAGCAGGTGGTATAAAAAAATAAACTTACAGATAATTATATATACATATGTATATATAATTACCAAATGTGTTTCATCCAGAAAATGCAAGTTAGCTTCAATATTCAGAAATAAATCAATGTATTTCATCATATAATAAGCTCTTAAAAATTAAAACACACAGAAAAAGCATTTGGCAATATATAGCATTCTTTCATGATAAAAACTTTTAGTAATTTAGTAGTTAAAGGGACCATCATCAAATTGATGGAACATATCTTAAAAAAAAAAAACCCTAAAGCTAACATTATACTTAATAATGAAATAGTGAATTATTTCTTTCTAAGTTTGAAATAATGCAAAAATGTTCTTTCCAGCCCTCCTATTCCTCCTTGTACTGGAACTCTTAGTCAATGCAATAAGGCAAATATAAGAATGGAAGGCATCACATAATGGAAAGGAAGAAATAAAATTGTCCCTGTTTTCAGACAATGTGATTGTCTATGTAGAAAATCTCAAGTATTTCACTCAAAACCCTTTTGAGGGACGCCTGGGTGGCTCAGTTGGTTGGACGACTGTCTTCGGCTCAGGTCATGATCCTGGGGTTCTGGGATCGAGTCCCACATCGGGCTCCCAGCTCCATGGGGAGTCTGCTTCTCCCTCTGACCTTCTCCTTGCTCATGCTCTCTCTCACTGTCTCTCTCCAAATAAATAAATAAAATCTTTAAAAAAAAACCCTTTTGAAATAATTAGAGTTTAGCAAGATATCAGGGTTTAAGGTCAGCATTCAAAAATTAATTGTATTTAAAAACTTTATTTTATTTTATTTTATTTTATTTATTTATTTTTTAATTTTATTTTTTATAAACATATATTTTTATCCCCAGGGGTACAGGTCTGTGAATCGCCAGGTTTACACACTTCACAGCACTCACCATAGCACATACCCTCCCCAATATCCATAACCCCACCCCCCCTCTCTCAAACCCCTCCCCCCATCAACCCTCAGTTTGTTTTGTGAGATTAAGAGTCACTTATGGTTTGTCTCCCTCCCAATCCCATCTTGTTACATTTATTCTTCACCTACCCCCTTAGCCCCCCATGTTGCATCTCCTCTCCCTCATATCAGGGAGATCATATGATAGTTGTCTTTCTCCGATTGACTTATTTCGCTAAGCATGATACCCTCTAGTTCCATCCACGTCATCGCAAATGGCAAGATTTCATTTCTTTTGATGGCTGCATAGTATTCCATTATGTATATATACCACATCTTTATCCATTCGTCTGTTGATGGACATCTAGGTTCTTTCCATAGTTTGGCTATTGTAGACATTGCTGCTATAAACATTCGGGTGCACGTGCCCCTTTGGATCCCTACGTTTGTATCTTTAGGGTAAATACCCAGCAGTGCAATTGCTGGGTTCAGGGATCATTTCTATAGTTTGTTAAAAACTTTTTTTTAAAGACTATTTATTTGAGAGAGAAATAGAGAGATAGCATGCGCAGCAGGGAAGGTAAGAGGGAGAGGGAGAAGCAGGGTCCCTGCTGAGAGGGGAGCCCAATGCAGGGCTTACTCCCAGGACCCTCAGATCATGACCTGAGCTGAAATCAAGTGTTGAATACCTAACTGACTAAGCCACCCAGATGTCCTAAAAATTAATTATATTTTAATATACAAGTTACACTGGCTTATTTTCACCCAATGACATGTACTAGAATATTTATAACAACATTATTCCTAACAACTTAAATTGAAAACAACCTAAATATTCAGTATTAGAATAGATAAATGCATTATGGTATATTCAGATAGTACAATACTACACAACAATGAAAATGAATGAATTTCTGCTACATGCAACAACACATAACATAATGTTGAGCAAAATAAGTTAGACTAAAAAAAGGCATAATGCCAAATTTCATTTATAGAGTTCAATAACAAGCAAACTGATATCTGGTAAAGAGGAGAGTGATTATCTCTGGGAAGTATGCAGGGTATTACTGTAAGGAGCTATTTGGTGGTGTTCTAGAGTGTTGGTAATGTTCTGTTTCTCAATTCAGGGGAGGTTACATAGGTATGTTCACTTTGTGAAAATTACTCAAGCTGTTGAATGTTTATAATGCAAATGTTTTTCTGTTTCTGATATATACGTGTGTGTGTGTGTGTGTTGTGTGTGTGTGTGTGTGTGTGTACAATATATACAGGTATATATAAATTTCTAAAGTTTATTAAGAAAAAGAAACAGTTACAAGATACTTTTTATGAGAGAAAAGAGACAGTATATAAGTATAAATTAGAAAGAGGAAAAATCAAATGCAAACTATAAAGTTGCATTTGTATAATGTTAAATCCCACTCTTAATCATTACCATTTAAAGGTAATGTTCTTCATAATTCTTAGGAAAATATAGCAATATAGACTCTTAAGAGTCATTTTTATAATAAAGTCCCTAGAAAAAAATTACTTGATAAATATACATCAATCAGATAAAGAGCATATTTTTAAGAAAAAAAACAGTGAAGAGATAAAAATTATTCATAATGATAAAAGGGAAAATAGTAATAATACAGAGTATTAACACATATTTAAAAATATCAGCCATAGTAAAAAATAAATATAAGAAAAATGGATATGGTTTGAGAATTAAATTGGCATTACTACTCCACAACCCAAAAGAAGTAAGTGAAAAATGTTAAAAATATTGTTAAGATGGTAGAAGTAAGATGGGGATATCTATGGTGGATTGAATAAGGGCCCCCAAAACATATGTTCAGGTACTAATCCCTGGTGAATACACAAATATGATTTTATTTAGAAATATGGTCTTTACAGAGTAATTAAGGATCTCGTGATGGGATAATCCTGGAGTTAGAATGAGTCCAACATCCAATGACAGTCTCTATATGAAACAAAAAAGGAGAAGACACAGAGAACACACAGTGGGGAAAGGTCATGTAAAGACAAAATAGAGATTAGAGTGATACATCTATAAAGCAGGGAATGCCAAGGATTGTCTGCATTCACCAAAGGCTGGAAGAGGCAAGGAATGAATAAGCCCCTAGAGCCTTCAAAAGGAGCATAGTTCTACCAACATCTTGATTTCAGATGTTTAGCTTCCACAACTAGGATAACATAAATTTCTCTTGTTCTAAGCCACCCAGTTTGAGATCATTTGTTGCAGTAATTTCAGGAAACTGATACAGATTTTGGTAGTGGGTTATGAGGTGCTGCTGTAATAAATACTTAAAAATTGGAATTGGATAATGGGTGGAGGCTGAAGGAATTTTGAAGCACATGATAAAAAATGCCTACATTTCTTTTAAGAGACTGTTGGTAGAAACATGGATATTAAGGGTTATTCTGGTAAGGGCTCAGAAGAAAGTGAGGAGCACTGTAAGGAAAGCGTCTATCACCTTAAAGAATACATATGTCATTTTGGACCAAATGTTGGTAGAAATATGAATGTTGATAGTGATTCTGGTAAAATCTGATGAAAATAAAGAACATATGGTAAACTGTAAAAAGATGATCTTTGTTCTAAAGTGACAAAAAAGTTGACTGAATTGTGATCTACTTTTGGGTGGAAAACAGAAATTTTAAGTGAAGAACCCGAATATTTAGCTGATATTTCCAAGCAAAGCATTTCTCCTTGTTGCTTCTAGTAAAATGCAAGAGGGAAGAAATATATTGAGGAAAGAATTGTTAAGAAAAGGAAACCAGCACTTGGTGATTTGGGAAATTCTCAGGCTATCCAGATTGCAAAAGATGCTGGTGTCAGGAGGTTCATTTTTCAGCAAGCATGCTTTGGAAAGAAGGCCAACAGAGAGGCTGGAAAACCTTTGCTGACTGAGGAGATTAAACACATGATTCATGGATCTAGTCAGCAATTACAACAGAGGCCGGGAATAGAGAAGAGGTTATCCAGGAAGGATCTATAATGAAGTTTTTGTCTAGTGGAGTGGACTCCTCCCAACATACACAGGAGACTGATGAAGTTTTTCAGAATGTTGTTTTAGCAAAAACATTGCCAGATTGTACTGAAGGGGACAGAGACAGAACTAAGTGAAAGAGAGCAGTAGGACTTTCAAAATTCCTTATTCATGAAAGTTCATATAGCTAGTTGACAGCAAATATTCCCTTCAAGAAAAAGGAAGAATGATTCTGAGGGCAGAGTCAGAGATGCAGAAGCAGAGGCCAGATAGGCAAGTGCAAAAGCCAAGGCAGAGGACAACCAAACCACCACCCTGATGCAAAAGACATCAAAGCCACTCTGTGGGCCCAGAGGCAGAGGCCAAAATTGCAGCTGCCACTGGTCCAGGGAATAGAACTATCACGGCCTTATAGGGTGGAGTCACCATAAGTCCAGAGGACAGCCACAGCCACAGCCACAGAGAATTGTTCTCAAACCTTGAAATCTGATATAATTTACCTTGCTAGGTTTCAGATTTGCTTGTGACCAGTGACCCCTTTAGTTTTCCTATTTTCTCACTTTTAGAATGGGAGCACCTAACCTGTGTCTACACAATGGTATTTTGGAAGTAGATAACTTGTTTTCTAGGTTCACAGGTCCACAGATGCAGAGGAATTTCCCCCTATATCCATAATTTTGTTCAAACATGATTTAGAAGATGAGATTTGGAACTTTTTGAACTAATTATATGTAGATGAGAGTTTAGACTTAAAGTTGAAGCTGTAATGGTTTGAGACTTTGGGGGATGTTGGGATAGAGAGAATGTATTGCATATGTGGGATTGATATGAGTTTTAAGACCCAGAGGGTGGACTTTAGTGGATTGAATAGTAGTCAGCGAAAGACATGTTCAAGTCTTGACCCCACCAGTACCTGTGAAAGTTACCTCATGTGGAAATAGGGACTCTGTAGAAGTGATTAAGAATCTCAAGGTGAGATCATCCTGGATTGAGGATGGGCCCTACAGGCAAGGGCCATGTGAAGATAGAAGTAAACCCTGCAGTGATGCATCTTGGACTTCTGGAACTATAAGAAAATTAGTTTCTCTTGTTTTGAGCTATCTAGCTTGTCATAATTTGTTATGTCAGTACTGAGAAATAATATAATATCTAACTAGTGGTTTTACTGTGAGAATTAATTGAGATAACATATGTAAAGTACTTATAGAATGAGCATATAATCAATAGTAGCTATTATTATTAGCATGAGGAAATCTATTAATAAACAATATTATTTATTTAAATAAGAAAAGCAATATGTAATCATAATAGATACTAAAAGCATCCGATAAAATTTGACACTGGCTACCTATATAAATAAAAATACATTAGGAATACAAGAAACTTCCTTAAAATGGTAAGGTGGAAGAAGTAGTGATATACTTGCTTACTTGCTATACAAACCCTAGAGATATGCTCACTGGAAAAAAGGAAGAAAATATTGCTATTAAAAAAAAGCATAATGTTATTTTTCTGAAATTACCTGAAATGCTTATTTCAGCAAGCCATGTTATTCTTTATATAAATAGCCCTACATAGGAATCATGAAATTCAAATATTAATTCAGTGGCTGAGTAATGTTAATGATGGTGTTATTGAGGTACTTTGCCCTAATGCCTCTATCTGTATTGCACAAATAGATTTTTCAAAGTTTTCAAAGAGTTATTGTGATACTTTCAGGTTACTTTTCTCCAGATGGATCTTTTTTAATAATGTTTTTTTAGAATTCTGACCAATGGAGTGATATTTGAAAAAACAAATACATGGAAAAGTATTATAATAGAAGAAATTAATATGTTTTTATTTTTTGATAGCTTCAATGAATGCTAGATTATCTAAAAGAATTATCTACAAAATCATGTCACTCTGTCTTTGTTAATTTATATACCCATACAATATCAGTAAAATTCCAACAAAATTTGTTCTAAAACACAATAATACTCTTCTTGAAATTAATTTTTTTAATGAGCATGTAAGATTAAAAAATCATAAAATACCAGGCATAAGAGTAATCTACCATAAAAGATGTTGGACTGTGGTCATTATATTAATATTTTCAGTGAAAAAGTCCTATCATGTTATCTTAAAAATCAATCTAATTATATAGGAAATTTAAATTACAATAAAATCAAACATCCAAAAATAACACATAAATGAGGAATTATTTAATAATTAGTGTTAAGATAACTGGATAGTCTTTGGGAGAAAAACATTTTTGTGAGGGAGGGACACAGGGAGCAAGAGAGAGAATCTTAAGCAGACTTCATGCCCAACCCTGAGATCATGACCAGAGTTGAAATCATGAGTCAGATGCTTAACTGACTGAGCCATCCAGGCACCCCTCTGGGAGAAAATTTTGATTAAAGAATCTGTTAGATATATATTTTATATCAACTTCAAATAAACTCCAGAAGAATTAAGGATCACACATTACACCATATTATAGAAAAGATAGCAGAAAATAGAATAAAGTCTTTGTATGGATGGTAACTTTTCACATTTTGAAGTAAAAGGAAAAGTTTAAAAGGGAAGATTGACAGGTTCAATTATATAAAATGTAAAACATCTATTCAACAGAACATGAAATGAAAATAAAAGAGAAACTATACACTGGTATAGTTATGACAGATGAAGAATTAACATAAATAATGAACAAAAAGAGAATTCTAATTCATAAGGATATAAATAAATGCTAGTGAGTAAAGGGAATGAACAGTCAATAAAAAGAAAAGAAAAAAACAACAACAACAAGGGAACATAGGGAAAATGTGCAGTCTCAATAGTAAGTAAAGCAATACAATTTGAAACAATAATTTTGTACCTATTAAATTAGAAAAATTGGGTCCACTTTAGTCAGGCAAGCCTGTGATTAAATCACCAGCCTTGTTGGTGACAACATGAACTAGTATAACATGTAAAGCAATTTAACAGTATATATCAAGACCCATAAAATTCTGACCACTTATTTTACTCTTGAGACTTGAACCTAAGGAAATATTTGTTAGAGAATTATCTATCATAGTAAAGAATTAGAACCCAGATAATATGTACAAAAATAGTTAAATAAGTAAATTACAATTAAGAAACCATTAAATTGTAATTAAAATATATATAAAATAGAAATATGGGAATATAACATTAGAAATATGTAAGAAACATTACTAAGTAGAGAGGATATTAATAGACATAAAATATAAAAATGCAGATGTGATTTTAACAAATATTTAACATCTTGAATTTCACACTTGAGTTGTGCTTAGTATCAAGTTATGTATATATTATCATTTCTGATCAAGATACAAAATTATGAATGGCCAACATTTAGTTTTTTTAAATAACTGGATTAATCAGAGGATAACGCCTGAGTAACACATTTGGTTAAGCATCTGACTCTTGGTTTGGCTCAGGCCCTGATCTCAGGGTCCCGGAATCAAGTCCCACTTAAGGCTTCAACCTCAGTGTGGATTCTTTATGAGATTCTCTCTCCCTCTGCCCCTCCCACATATGCTTTCTCTCTCTTTCAAATAAATAAAAATCTTTTTAAAAAAACCCAGAAGGATAACATTCTCTAACATACCTTTCCTGATGTAAACCACTATTAGCTGTCCGCCTAGTCAATGAACATTAGAAATCTCTCAGTAAAAACATATATTGTATAACCATTTCTGAGCATTACTGAAAATATTTTCATTATCTTCAACTTAGTACCTCAACACTTTGTTTGCTTTGGTGTTATTAGTTAAAACACCATTGTTACAACTTGAGTAGAAAACAATTGTATGATTATTGCCTGCAGTTTATAGTTTATTTTAAAGGCGTGAATTAGTCTTCATTTTTCTCTTTGAGATATTGATTTTTGCTATGTAAAAATATTGTGAACTTAATTAGTATGTGCAAAGAAGCAGAAATCCTGATAGCATGTATATAACACCCAATTCCAAACCATATGATTTGTAATGTAGTATTGTCTATTTCCAAGAAATTTAAAAGAACTCTCCTTTAATCTTTAGAAATATGTTTTAAGATAGACCATCCAATTGACTGACACATTTAACACTTTAAAGGACATTATTTTCCTTTATTTTTTAAATAGAACAACAACAAAGGTAGCCCTATTGTAGTTCTTGACATATGACATTGGTGACAACTCTGACAGAGTTCTGTGCCTGCTAGTCGCAGCCTTACAATCGCAACTGTCTTCATCAATTTCTGCTGCTTGTAAAGATGTTGGTAGACAGGGGCGCCTGGGTGGCTCAGTGGGTTAAGCCGCTGCCTTCGGCTCAGGTCATGATCTCAGGGTCCTGGGATCGAGCCCCGCATCGGGCTCTCTCCTCGGCGGGAAGCCTGCTTCTCCCTCTCTCTCTCTGCCTGCCTCTCTGCCTGCTTGTGCTCTCTCTCTGTCAAATAAATAAATAAAAAAAATCTTTAAAAAAAAAAAAAGATGTTGGTAGACAGCATAAGGTAGTTTCCATGTAACCCTCTTACAGAGAAAAAAAGAATGAAGGAAAGAAGGAAAAAAAGGAGAAGGCAGCTTGGTATACTCATAAAAGTATGGAATCTAAAGTTACACTGCTTAGTCTAATTGTGATTCTCTTTAATAGTTACTTGACCTTGGGCAAGTCACATTTTCTCACCAATATTTCCCAGGTTCTATGAAAAAAGATTTTGCTTTTTCTAGCTGCATCTTTTGCAGTTTGACCTTGAATGTTTTCTTCTAAGTCTCTGTCCCTTATCAATGAAATAGTGCATAATAACCCTGAAAGACATGTTTTTTTTGTTCCTATTTAAAGACAAGTAACTAGAGTTAACAATACTGTATTGTTTACTTAAAATTTTGCTAAGAAGGTAAATCTAATATTAAGTACTCATACCATAATAGAAAAAGAAATTAAAAGGGGGTGGAAGGAAACTTTTGGAGATGATGGATATGTTAATGGCTTTGACTGTGGTGATGGTTTCACAGCTATATACTTGTTTTCAAACTCATCAACTTGTTATACACTAATTAGGTACAGCTTTTTGTATGTGAATCATACCTAGTTTTTTAAAAAAATATCAGTTTAGATGTATTTTACAAGTTCTCATATGAAGAATTTTTATTGTACAGTTTTGATTAATTTAAAATTCTTATTAAGGATTCTTTGATTAGTAGAATTTTATCAATATGGTTTTTAAAAAGATTTTATTTATTTATTTATTTGAGAGAGAGTAAGAGAGAACATTCATTAGTGCAGGGAGGGGCAGAGGGAGAGAGAAAAATAGACTCCCTGTTAAGTGGAGGGTCCAACACAGGCTCAATCCCAAGACCCTGGGATCATGGCTTGAGCTGAAATTAGACACTTAACCAAACCAGTCACTCCGGCACCCCAGCAATGTGTTTTTAAATGTCCAAATGTATAGGTATTCAACCATTTCACTGTGATTATAGAACATGACATGTATCATATAAATTTTTAAAAATGTTTTGAGATGTGCTGTATGACACTATATATCAATTTTCCAAATATTCTGTGTGTATTTTAGAAGACTGTGTGTTTGAAAACTGTTAGAGTCAGAATATATATTCCTTAAATTAACTGCATTAATTAGTATTCAAATATTTTATATCTTTACTATTTTAATTTTGTCTCTTGGCCCATCAATATTGGAAAGAAGTGTATTGATATTTCCTACTATTATAGTAGGATTGTCATTTTTTTGTCATTTTTTAAAAATTTCATCAATTATTGATTTACACATTCAAGGCTATAATATTAGATCTTAGAGGTTTAAATATGTTATATCTCCTTGGTGAATAAAACTTTTTATTATTATGAGTATTCTTTTGCTCTAATAATGTTGTCTCTGAACTTTGTGTTTTTTGATATTAATATAATTATCCCAGCTTTCTTATGGTTAGTATTTTCTGATATACCTCAGTTTACTATCATCTCTCTCATTCCCCAAATTTTATTTCCTGACATCAGCATTTATACTCAAGACATCCTCAGATTTTATGTTTTGTTGCCATTAACCTCTCAAATTCCGGCTTACTAGTACACTCTTTCTTTTATAGTTTGCTTGTTTTGGTTTTGGTTCATGGCGATTTCATTTAGTGCAGGCTCAAAAATACATTTAAATAAGGTGTGTTTGTTTCAGTTTATTATACAAATATAATGTTTAGAATATCTGGTCTGGCATTCTCCCAGAAGCAGAAGTCCTTGCTAAACTTGACTTCAGTAATGATCTAAATAAGCTACCTTATATAAATCATATATTCATAGCAGGCACTTTCAATCTGCTATGGTACTGTTATCTAGTTCCATAAAGGTTGAAAGCAGTGTAAGAATCCTTATAATATAGAAATCCATCATCAGTTAAAACCTTTATTGAATTCTTGAGATAACCCATGTATTTCATGTGCACTTTGCTTTCTTTGACTGTGTCCTACTCCTTGCCTACTGCATCCTATTACCTAGGAAAATAGAGATCAAGAACATTTTTATGGCAATCCTCTGAGTTGTGAGTCTGAGTCATGTTCAAGGATGTGCTCCTTGAAAACTATGAAATATTAGTATAATTTTTGTAGATCATTAAATGATACTTTGTTTTGAATACTCGAGCTATTTGTTTAACATGCCATTTGACTGTCATACTTTGATGTTGGGTCTAGAATTGTGCTGTTTAATATGGAAGTCACTAGCCACATGTGGCTATAGGGCACCTGAAATGTGGATAGTAGGCAAGATATGGAAACAACCCAAGTGTCCATTACAGATGAATGGATAAAGAAATTGTGGTATATACATACAATTATATGTTATTTAGTCTCAAAGAAAAGAAGGAAATCCTGACATTTGTGATAATATGTGTGAACTTGGACATTATGCTAAGTGAAATAAGCAGGACAGATACTACTTACATGAGGTATCTGAAATAGTTAACTTACAGATGATGCAAATGTCTTCAAATATTTTTAGAGACCCCTGGGTGGTTCAGCCAGTTAAGCATCTGCCTTTGCCTCAGGTCATGATTCTATGGTCCTGCGATTGAGCCCCGCATTGGGTTCCCTGCTCAGCTGGGAGCCTGCTTATCCCTCTCCCTCTGCCACTCCCCCTGCTTGTGATCTCTCTCTGTGAAACCTAAAAAGAAAAAGAAATATGTTTATACTCATCACTAAATTGAAATTATGTCATTATTATACCTATTGCTAGATTTTATTTAATATATTTGATATTATTAAATAATACATATTATATAACTTAATTATTTAAAATATTAGTAAATAAGCACAATGTGTTACTGTAGGAGTCACATTTTATCTCTATTTAATGAAAATCATAGCTAAATTAGAATAGACTCTGAGTTTTTCAATTAGGACCCCTGAATGGACTTTGGGAAGTCTGTAACATCTCTTAAAATTATATCCAAAACTGTGTGAAATTGTGTATATAGGTATTTTTATTTGGTCAAATTCATAGTTTCAAGACCTTTTCCACCAAAATATGGATTAAGAACAACATGCCTAGACCATAAAACTTAGTGATTTTGCATTGCCACAGACCAAGCCATACAATGTGGAAGTCCTAAAATACATCTTGAAAATCGGTTATATGTTTAAAAATTCATTCATTCATTCATTCATTCATTCAGTTAACACTTATTTCATACCTACTAGGGTAGCAATAACTGTGGTTGTCACTCATTTCCAGTAAAATATGACTGCATGGCACTTTTTTTGTGTGTGTGACAAAGGGATATAAAAGTGAATGGTCAGATTCTGGGTTGTCAGTAATGATATAGATATTCAAATTCACAGATTTATGTAATTAATGTCAGTAAAACTACAAACTTATATAATGTTTCCAAAAGAGAATTCTGTAGTGCAATGGAAAGAGAACAAAAGGAGACTTCCTGATGGAGAATTGAAAAGGCACTTGAGTTGAAACTTACTTTAAGAAAACACATTTTAAGTAATACAAACCAGAATTCCCTAGGCTTTATTTATTTATTTTTCTTGAAAAGATATAAGTGGATTTATTTTTTTAAATACCAGCTAGTTAAGATATAGTATACTAATAGTTCAAGTGTATAATATAGTGAATAAACACTCTCCTACATGTGAATTTCTGCTTAAGAGTCAGCTTCCCAGAGAAGTTAACCTAGGACACTTCTGAATAAAATCTTGGGAACCCTAAAACCAGGCCTTGCACTCTCTTAATACAAAGAAACTCAGGGCCACCTTTCTGAAAAGTTCTCTTGAAGCTCCCTCTCTCAGTTGGCTTAAAGTGAGGGTAAACACCTATTTCCCTTCTTTCATAAAACACTGACAACTTACTCCAAATGTTTTCTCCTGTTATTTGTGATCCCCAAACCTTAACCACTTATGTAGCCTTTCAGCATGCCTTGCAAACATACATGGTCCAACACCTTGTTTGGGGAGATAAATATATTTTTTGCCTCTCTTTGTATTGTATTGTATTAAATTAGCTTTATATCTGAGACTATATAGAAGAAAGATTCTCATTTATTTTTCTCATTGATTGTTAAGAACAAGAAGCTGTGTTAGGTAATTTGAAATGAGTAAATAGTATAATGTATATAGTATACTATAAATATATACTATTTCCTTTAAAAATAGTATATATGATTAAGGGCACCAATTCTTGAGTGGGATTTAAATCTAAGCTCCTCTGCTTATTAGGTATATGAAATTTGGCTATTTTCTTATAACCTCTCTGCCTATAGAGGGTAATACTTGTATCATAAGGTTATTATGAAAAGTAACTGGATTAATATTTGTAAAGCAATTAAAATAGTGCCGGAAGTATAAGTATTCTATATGGGATAAATCTAAAATACTAAGTAAATGAAGAAGTGTGTTACTTTGGACTTTGAATATTTTGGCTATTCCAAGAACCTGAAAATTAATTACTCACTGGTTTTGGGTTCTGAAAATCTGAACTTTTGACTCCTTAACTAATTTTAATCTCCAATAGTTTTATCACACTTAGCTACTAGCCCAGCTAGTGCCCTACCTATGACATGCCACCAAATGCTTGCCATCTTTTCAACTTGCCCTGGCATGTTATGCCATATCTTTTCAAAATTTTATTTCCTTCCTTTGCCTTAGATCAAGACCATATTCATCACCATACTCCTAAAGGGGTGAAATGTTTTCAAAATAAGGTACTTGAGATTATGTCCAATTTTTATTTAAGATTATTTATTGAGATATGCAGGAAATGGAAGATATAAAGTGACCTGAGACATAAAGTAAGGAAATAATGTGACAATCTATTATATGCTATAATTTCTCTTTTTAGATTTTTAAAATCTGTATGTATGAATCTGTTATAATTGGAATATAAAACAGTCTGAGTACATTCAACTGTAGATATAAAATAAATATTTACAATATCATTAAATCTAATATAACCCAATCTCTTCTAAAGTGCCAATACCTCTCTAGACCTAGTTATTGAGCATGTCTTTTCTACATATTCATACCTATATATAATTTTGTTTTAATGTTAAAATTAAGTAGCTAATGTTGATAAGCAATGTTAGAACTTTGGCTTCAATATATAAGTGAAGTTACATCATTCTGCTTCTGAAGTGACATTACATCTATCAGCTATGTATATGAGGGTTGCAAAAAGATAAAAAAAATATAGAGGCAGTGAATATGAATTGAGAAAACTCATTAAGAAATAACAGAATAACAGTAACCTTCATAGTCTCAAAATGGATATTCTGTGAGGCAAAAATATTAGAACACTGTATCTTTGGAGTGGACTATGAAAACCAGCATAAACCAAAGAAGCCCTTTGTGATGAGACATAACTCCTCTAAGAACATTTGTGGGTTGAACTTAAGACTGCTATACCAAATTCTTCAGCTTCTGCAAATTCACAGTTAGCACCAACCTGCCTAATCACATTCCATGTCAAATAGATTTTCTTTCTGCAGCTATTTCACAACTTCATGGCAGTATGAATATACTTGCCTCAAATGTTCTGAAAGCAGAAGGGTATCTTACTTTTATCCTCCTTCTTTGGAAGACTATGAGAATAATCAGGTAACTAGGTAATTCTGTAATAAGATTACTTGGTTTTATCTGAGATCTTGCATGTCATAACACACAGCTATCTTTATTTTTAAATATAAGAAAATTCTCAAGGTCTAATTGGTAGCAAAAAGAGGACATTCTAACATAGTGTGTCAGGCACTAGTAATTTCACTGATCATGTATAACTCACATATAAAAAATATAATTACTTATTTTGTTAATCTCAGTAGCTTACTTAAATTTTTTCCGGAACCAATTCTCTGGTGTTCATGAAAATCGCTGTTTGACTTTACTGTTTTCTTAGGTTTTTGAAGAGGCACTAAAGAATTTCAGATTTCTGTCTGGTATTAATCTGGCTTTTCTGTTTTTGAGAAGTCATGGAACACCCTAAGTCCAAGACTTACAAAGGCTAAAAGCTTTATACTATAAATGAGGGATATGAACTAGTCAAAAGCTAAAGGAGTTTAGTTGTAAAGATTTTTAGATGTAAGGCACAACTGCTGTGAAGTGCAGGGAAAATTTGATAACATGAAATTCATGGATCACTTAACTCATGCATCCATGTCACTTAGAACAGAGCTCAGAACATAGCTGAAAACGTGTTTGTTGAATTGAATGACTAACAGAATATAAAGGAGAAGTGAAGTTAACACACAAGATGAAATGTTAGGCCTAATGAACTAATTATCCACATAGTAGTTAATTTTATCTTTCAAAATTTTCATGAAAGATGTGCCAGATCATCTAAAAATGAAGGCAGAATGATGCAAAACAGTATCCAGTATTCTTTTAAAAAAAAAAAGATTTCATTTATTTATTTGAGACAGAGACAGAGATCACAAGGTGTCAGAGAGGCAGGTGGGGGGGCGTGATGGAAGCAGGTTCCCCGCTGAACAGAGAACCCGATGTGGGGCTAGATCCTAGGACCCTGAGATCATGACCTGAGCTGAAGGCAGAGGCTTAACCCACTGAGCCACCCAGGTGCTCCAGTATTCAATATTCCTCAATGTTTTGAAAATCTCTTGCTCTTTTAATAAACATAAAATTTCATGTCTTTGCTTGAAAATTCTGAAATCTATCCCCCTTACTTATACATAGACAATCTCTATTTTTTTTTGCGTATTTCCAGTACCTAAGGAAATTGTGTAAAGTTTTGTTTTTTATAGCATTTATGAAAACAGTGTGTTTTATTCATTCTCCAAAGATATAACTGTATCAGTTTTGAATATGTATTTTGAAACATTACTCAAGGGGCTCACATATAACACAGCTCTCCACCATATACCTTGAGAAATTTAGTAATTGGATTGCTAATCAATCAAGGTATATAACTTAAAGGCCGCCAACCCAAACTCTGACATTTCCCTTCAAAAATAACAGAAGTTCAATAGCATGCAGTTAATTGTGGCATATGGGGAAAGCAATGGACTAGAGTCAGACAGTTCCGATTTTAAATTCCAGCTCTATGATTTAAGAGTTATTTGATTCTGATCATTATTGTGGTCACTAGTTGTTTGGTCTATGACTTATGGGTTGTTTGATTAAGTTGCTTAATTTTTTAAGTCTTTATTTACAAAACATGAATAATCATGTTAATTTTCTGTATAAATTACCAGGAATTTAGAGGTCACTCATTAATCATTATTTGAAATTGAGTAGGAGAACAGTTTCTCATAAGCTGTTATACTAGCTCATCTCTGTAACAAATCATTTAATTTGAACATATAAGTTCACTTCTCAATGTTTGTATCATTAAAAAAATACATTTTCACTATTGCCTCACAAGGTTGAACTACATGAAATAATTATTAAGTATTAGCTTTTCTTTCCTGTATTTGCAATTTAAATGGAAGAAATATATCATCTTATTTCTTGATTTATAATTACTCTAATTCCCTGTTACAGGTTGACTCTCTTCAGAAACAGACTTTAACACAGTGATGTGACTGAATTTCTAGGGAATGCTCTTGATATCAGTTCCTTTTGGAAAGGAAGAGAAAAAAAGCAAAAGTGGGCAAGGGAAGAGATTGAACCTTAATGAATTCTCAAAGAAAGCCTCAGCTGACTCTAAAGGGAATTGTGAAGAGAGGATGGCTCTCCAGAGCTGATCAAATTTTGGACAAGGGGGCATTAATCAGTCTTTGGATGTGGGCTTCTCAAGAAGGGTGTGGGCTGCTCCAACTCACTTCAACTGAGACCATCCTAAAAGGTTGATAATTTGTGACTACCTACTGGAAGCATTCCCAGCAGCTAGAGTAATAAGATCCTCATTTCTGAAGGGGGAATTGGGTGGTGAATCACAGTGTTCACCACAGTTCATTCCCTGAAACCCTCAGTTTTTTTCCGCCTGTCAAGGTCATAGCTTATAGTTCAATGGGGCCTTTACTGTGTCTCTTAGCAGAAGCATTCTCCTTTTGGGAAGCAGAAACTCTAAACCACAGGGGCCAGGTTTCAGGATGGGAAACATAAATTCCCTAAGCAGTTCCCTGGGCATGATGGTAAATATGGCCTATTCTACTTCCTCACATTAGTTCTATGACCTAAATATTCTTCAAATTGCAGCACAGAACCATATTAAGGCATTTCTACCACAACTTCTTTGCTGTGAAATTGTTCACTTGGTCTGATGTAGGGTTATGTGGGATCCCATGACAGTGGATCAAATATTCTCTAAACCCTTACACAACAATTTTGGCTGAGGCCCTTCAGGCAGGAGAGGCAGATTTATACATAGAATGTGTTCGTTCCAGTCCCCTTTCCGCTTTACTAAGTCCATCACATCTGTAGTTAAAGTTGTAACATAACCCTACAAGCTTAGAGGCCAGGAAGGGATATGGGAGATGAAAGAAATGCATATTGTCTTGAAAGGAAGGGGCTCCTGAATTATCTCCAAATAAGGGGGTACTAGACCCTCATGAGAAGAAGTGACCCTCTTCTAACATGCTTGGAGAATTCAAAGAACTATCAGATTCAAGACTTTCAGGAACATCAATCCAGATATTCCATCCCATGTGTCAGTGTCCCATTCTTTTCCAACAGGAGCTCTTACTTTATTAAAGCAGACCTGCCTCAGTTGGAATGTTAACTTCTTTGGAACTCAGCTACTCATACAATCAAGTCCTAAGTCTGGTCCTAAGGATCTCTTCCCTTCTGTCTAGGGAGAAGGGAGTTTCTTTATATACTACCAAGGAGGCCTGCTGGCTTTCACGTGTACTATTTAATTTCCATTTAATCATCCTAATATTTTTCTTGTATTTTTCCCCAAGTGGCAAATGAACTTACCAATACAACTGAATATCAATGGACTTAGAATTACTATCTTATCCCCCATTTCTTAAAAATCTAACACATCACACTATATTATATTCCAATAACATGCCATTCCAGGTTATTACATGTAAAAGTTTTAACAGCTACACCACTACCTTTCCAGAAGTCACCCGAATTCTACCTATGGCCAATGATAGAGGTCTTATTATTAGCTAGACAGCTGGTGATCCAAGTATCTGCTTTCTAAGACCTCTCCTGACCACAGATGTAGAAGGTTAGTTCTCCAGGAACAAGATGCTTAAAAGATTAGAATATAGTAGGTTGTGAGGGAATGCTGTTGGGGTCAAAAACTGAGGAAATGAAGGTAATGAATAAGGATTTGCCAAAGCAAAAAGTTGAACTGTAAAACAGTCTCAGTGGAATGTCATAGGGCATTGTGAAAATGAGATAGTCCTCCATAGCTGTTTTGAGTAGGGACAGGATGACCAAGTCATAATATTAATCAGTCATTGGATGAAGGACACCTAAGGCATGATCTTGGAAAAGATAATTCTGCTCAACTGAGAAATTTCTCAAATATGGTTGAAAGCCGAGTGCTGTCATTACCAAAGGGAGGTTTTAGGTAGTGCATCACAGCATTTTTGACACATTCTCATTGCCATCTTTCAATATTTTAAAGAATACTATTAATGTCAAATTTGCTTTATTACACATGTCAGTGCCTACTAGATTTCTATTTCTAGAAAATAAATGTCTGTAGTGAAACCCCATATTTGTGGTTCTTCAGAGGAATTTCTCCTTGTATGCTTATCTTTGGAACAAATCTCAGACTGGAGCTAGGGGCTAAAAGAAAACTGAGACAAGAAATTGATCCCATTTATAATTGCACCAAAAACCATAAGATACTTAGGAATAAGTTTAACCAAAGAGGTTTTCTATACATTGGAATAAAGTTAATCAAAGGATCTGTACTCAGAAAACTATAAAACACTGATGAAAGAAATTGAAGATGACACAAAGAAATGGAAAAAAAATTCCATGCTCACGGATTGAAAGAACAATATTGTTAAAATGTCTATACTACCCAAAGCAATCTACAGATTTAATGCAAACCCTATCAAAATACCACTAGCAGTTTTCACAGAACCCAAACAACAAATCTTAAATTTGTATGGAACAAGAAAATACCTCAAATAGCCAAAGCAATCTTAAAAAAGAAAGGCAAAGCTGGAGGCCTCACAATTCTGGACTTCAAGTTATATTACAAAACTACAGTGATCAAGGTAATATGGTATTAGCACAAAATCAGACACATAGATCAATGGGACAGAATAGAAAACCCAGAAATGGACCCACAACTATTTGGTCTACTAATCTTCAACAAAGCAGGAAAGAATATCCAATGGAGAAAAGACAGTCTCTTCAACAAATGCTTTTGGGAAAACTAGACAGCCACACATAAAAGAATGAAACTGAACTATTTCCTTACCCCATACACAAATTAAATTCAAAATGTATGAAAGACCAAAATGTGAGACAGGAAATCATCAAAATCCTGGAGGAGAATACAGGCAGTAACCTCTTTGACATCATCTGTAGCAACTTCTTACTAAATATGTCTCCTGATGCAAGGGAAACAAAAGCAAAAATGAACTATTGGAACTTCATCAAGATAAAAATCTTTTACACAGTGAAGAAAACAATCAACAAAACTAAAAGGCAACCTACAGAATGGAAGAAGATATTTGCAAATGGCATATCCAATAAAGGGTTACTATTCAAAATCTATAAAGAACTTATCAAAGGTAACACCCTAAAACACAAATAATCCAGTTAAGAAATGGGCAGAAGACAGGAGTGGACATTTTTCCAAAGAGGACACCCAGATAGCTAGCAGACACATGAAGGATACTCAACATCACTGATCATCAGAGAAATAGAAGTTAAAACTACAATGAGATATCACCTCACACATGTCAGAATGGCTAAAATTAACAACAGAGGAAACAACAGATGTTAGTGAGGATTCAGAGAAAGGGGAACAGTCTTGCACTGTTGGTGGGAATGCAAACTGGTGCAGCCACTCTGGAGAAGGTTCCTCAAAAAGTTTAAAATAACACTACCCTGTGACCCAGCAATTGAACTACTAGCTATTTACCTAAGCAATACAAAAATACTGATGCAAGGGACACACACACCCTGGTGTTTATAACAGCATTATCTACACTAGGAAAATTACAGAAATAGCCCCAGGATCCATTGACAGACAAGTGGATAAAGAAGTGGTGAGGAATACACACACACACACACACACACACACACACACCACAGGAATATTACTCAGTCATAAGAAAGAATGAAATCTTGCCATTTGCAGTAATGTGGATGAAGCTAGAGAGCATTTTGCTAAGTGAAACAAGTCAGTCATAGAAAGACAAATACAACATGGTTTCATTCATATGTGGAACTTAAGAACCAAATAAGTAAAGAAAAAGAGAGAGAGAGGTAAACCAAGAAACGGACTCTTAACTAGAGAGAACAAACTGATGGTAACTAGAGGGGAGGTAGGGGAGTGAGATAAATAAGTTACGGAGATTAAGAAGTGCATTTGTGATGAGCACTGGGTTTTGTATATAGATGATAAATTAATGAATGCTCTGAAACTAATATTACACTGTATGTTAACTAACTGGAATTTAAATAAAAACTTGAAACTTAAAAAATAGAAATTCACATGTAGGAGAATTATTGGAAGATTTTTTGGAAAGTGCTTAGGGGAATATCTGTGAGGGGTGAGGAATGAAATACTGAGTAGAGAGTGTAGTCAAACAGTAGCAACAAAGACCGTAACCATTCTGACAAAGCTCTGGAACTGGTATGGCCTTTCCAGATTTTTCCATATTGAAACAAGACAGCTGAGCCTTTGTGACACAGTCATCAACAAGTTATTGTACTCAGGCTGCCCCTGGGAAGAGAGTGAGACCTATCAAGACAATGCCTTATCTAAGACTCAGCTGTGAGCCATTGGCAGCCTGCATTCTTGGGAGCTAAGGAATGAGTAGTTCCACTCAGAAGGTGCAAGTGAACAGTACACCACAACATCTCTCACAAGGGGGTAAGAAAACAAAAAACTATTCAAAAGCTTACTCTACAAAGTCCAGCTTATTCAAGATACTGGCTGCATGAATATCCATCCATCCATCCATCTATCCATCCATCCATCCATCCATACCTACATACATATAAACATATATCATCTGTGCAGTGCGTTAAATAATATCCTGACATTCATACTTGTTAGGATGTTGAAGGAATACATTACAGTATTATTTGTAAAAATATTAGTGAATGATAAATTTCCATAGGGCGCATAATGGCATAGTGAAAAGATTAAAAGCCTGGAAAAACTCTATTAGCATTCTGTCTCAGTTTTCTGTGGGAGTGTCAGTTCTCCATATAGAAGATGAGAAAGCCACAATAGACAGTGGTTCTCTAAGACAGCAGTTGTCAAGCTTTAATAAACAAGAATTCTTAGGGAAACCTGTTTCCCTAATTTGGCATCTCTGGAGATGGAGACTTGTCTGCATTTTTAGCATGTATCTCAGGAGATTTTGAGAAACACTTTTTTAATAGTCTTTCCAGCTTGATGCAGCCACTTTGGAAAACAGTATGGAGGTTCCTCAAAATGTTGAAAATAGAGCTACCCTACAACCCAGCAATTGCACTTCTGGGTATATACCCTGAAATTACAAATGTAATGATCTGAAGGGGCACATGCACCCAAATGTTTATAGCAGCAATGTCCACAATAGCCAAACTATGGAAAGAACCTAGATATCCATCAACAGATGAATGGATAAAAAAGATGTGGTATATATACACAATAGAGTATTATGCAGCCATCAAAAAAATGAAATCTTGGGATGCCTGGGTGGCTCAGTTGGTTAAGCAGCTGCCTTTGGCTCAGGTCATGATCCCAGTGTCCTGGGATCAAGTCCCACATTGGGCTCCTTGCTTGGCGGGGAGCCTGCTTCTCCCTCTGCCTCTGCCTGCCATTCTGTCTGCCTGTGCTCGCTCGCTCTCCTCTCTCTCTGACAAATAAATAAAAAAATCTTAAAAAAAATGAAATCTTGCCATTTGCAACAATGTGGATGGAACTGGAGGGTATTATGCTAAATGAAATAAGTCAATCAAAGAAGATAATTATCATATGATCTCACTAGTATGAGGAATTTGAGAAACAAGACAGAGGATCATAAGGGAAAAGAGGGAAAAATGAAACAAGATGAAAGCAGAGAGGGAGACAAACCATAAGAGACTTTTAATCTCAGGAAACAAACTGAGGGTTGTTGGAGTGGAGGGGGGTGGGAGGGATGTGATGACTGGGTGGTGGACATTGGGGAGGGTATGTGTTAAGGTGAGCACTGTGAATTTTGTAAGACTGATGAATCACAGACTGAACCCCTGAAACAAATAAAACATTATATGTTAACAAAATAAAAATAAAATAAAATGCAAAAAAAAAAGAGTCTTTCCAGATTTGAGGTCATATTCTTACTCTTAGTTATTTACTTGGATCAGCATTTTACTTCCAGTGTTCTGGAAAACACCAACTTTGTTGGTAGTTAGTAGAATATCATAGAATATACAAAATTCTGACTCAGATTTTTCATGAATTCAGATTAGCTTTGACTTGCAATGAAAGGACCCACTAATGATCAGTCTCAATTGAGTTTTAAAAAATTATCTACTACTTTCCCTTTCCTTTACAATACATATTTAATCATGATTATTTTTTCTACCAGCATTGAAGTTCATAAATTGATCAGCATAGCAGGATCTGAACAATAAACACAGCAGAATCAACCTAAATCATTTTCATAAAACATTAACATATTGAAGTTAAAACTCCTGTAAGATACCATAGTAATTGTGATATTAAAAATAAAGTTTCAGGGCGCCTGGGTGGCTCAGTGGGTTAAGCCGCTGCCTTCGGCTCAGGTCATGATCTCAGGGTCCTGGGATCGAGTCCCGCATCGGGCTCTCTGCTCAGCAGGGAGCCTGCTTCCCTTCCTCTCTCTCTGCCTGCCTCTCTGCCTACTTGTGATCTCTGTCTGTCAAATAAATAAATAAAATCTTAAAAAAAAAGAAATAAAGTTTCATAGGTAAGTATATAACACACTTAAAATATGAGCATTGTATTTGATAAAAATAACGTTATTTCTCAAGATAAGAAAAACAAGAAAGAATGACAATGGGGCATTTCTTGAAATCCTCTGCTATCTATGGGAAAGATACTGAGACTTGGAAGAACAGAATAAAAGCATTTACAAATCAAAATAATGTCCATGACGTCAGGTTGTTTTGTTACTCTTATTAGAAAAAACCTTACATAATATCCTGAACATTTCTATTGAAAAATGGGTAGGATATGTTTCCCTTGTTTTGTTTTTTAATGCTTTTTATTTCTATAAATCTTAGGTCTTATTTTTTTTCAATTGATTTTTTTAATAATTTTTTTATAAACATGCAATGTATTACTAGCCGCAGGGGTACAGGTCTGTGAATCGCCAGGTTTACACACTTCACAGCACTCACCATAGCACATACCCTCCCCAATGTCCATAACCCCACCACCCTCTCCTGAGCCCCCTCCCCCCAAGCAACCCTCAGTTTGTTTTGTGAGATTAAGAGTCTCTTATGGTTTGTCTCCCTCCCGATCCCATCTTGTTTCATTTATTCTTTTCCTACCCCCCCAACCCCCCACATTGCATCTCCACTTCCTCATATCAGGGAGATCATATGATAGTTATCTTTCTCTGATTGACTTATTTAGCTAAGCATAATACCCTTTAGTTCCATCCACGTTGTTGCAAATGGCAAGATTTCATGTCTTTTGATGGCTGCATAATATTCCATTGTATATATATACCACTTCTTCCTTATCCAGTCATCTGTTGATGGACATCTAGGTTCTTTCCATAATTTGGCTATTGTAGACATTGCTGCTATAAACATTCAGGTGCTTGTGCCCTTTCGTATCACTATGTTTGTATCTTTAAGGTAAATACCCAGTAGTGCAATTGTTGGGTCATAGGGTAGCTCTATTTTCAACTTTTTGAGGAACCTCCATGCTGTTTTCCAGAGTGGTTGCATCAGCTTGCATTCCCACCAACAGTGTAGGAGGGTTCCCCTTTCTCTGCATCATCACCAGCATCTGTCATTTCCTGACTTTTAATTTTAGCCATTCTGACTGGTGTGAGGTGGCATCTCATTGTGGTTTTGATTTGTATTTCCCTGACGCCAAGTGATGTGGAACACATTTTCATGTGTCTGTTGGCCATCTGGATGTTTTCTTTGCAGAAATGTCTGTTCATGTCCTTTGCCCATTTCTTAATTGAGTTATTTGTTGTTTGGGTGTTGAGTTTGCTAAGCTCTTTATAGATTTTGGATATTAGCCCTTTATCTGATATGTCAAATGCAAATATCTTCTCCCATTCTGTCAGTTGTCTTTTGGTTTTGTTAACTGTTTCCTTTGCTGTGCAAAAAGCTTTTGATCTTGATGAAGTCCCAATAGTTCATTTTTGCCCTTGCTTCCCTTGCCTTTGGTGACTTTCCTAGGAAGAATTTGTTGTAGCTGAGGTCGAAGAGGTTGCTGCCTGTATTGTCCTCAAGGATTTTGATGGATTTCTTTCTCACACT
This sequence comes from Lutra lutra, assembly GCF_902655055.1. NCBI lineage: Eukaryota > Metazoa > Chordata > Mammalia > Carnivora > Mustelidae > Lutra > Lutra lutra. Next base: position 22,673,244 of record NC_062296.1, on the reverse strand, counting down.
GAGGTCCTTCATCCATTTTGAGTCTATTTTCATGTGTGGTGTAAGGAAATGGTCCAAATTCATTTTTCTGCATGTGGCTGTCCAATTTTCCCAGCACCATTTTTTGAAGAGGCTCTATTTTTTCCATTGGACATACTTTCCTGCTTTGACGAAGATTAGTTGACCATAGAGTTGAGGGTCTATTTCTGGGCTCTCTATTCTGTTCCATTGATCTATGTGTCTGTTTTTGTGCCAGTACCATACTGTCTTGATGATGACAGCTTTGTAATAGAGCTTGAAGTCTGGAATTGTGATGCTATGAACTTTGGCTTTCTTTTTCAATATTCCTCTGGCTATTTGAGGTCTCTTCTGGTTCCATATAAATTTTACTATTATTTATTCCATTACTTTGAAAAAAAATAAATGGGATTTTGATAAGGATTGCATTAAATGTGTAGATTGCTTTAGGTAGCATACACATTTTCACAATATTTGTTCTTCCAATCCATGAGCATGGAATGTTTTTCCATTTCTTTGTGTCTTCCTCAATTTCTTTCATGAGTACTTTATAGTTTTCTGAGTATAGATTCTTTGCCTCTTTGGTTAGGTATATTCCTAGGTATCTTATGGTTTTAGATGCAATTGTAAACGGGATTGACTTCTTAATTTCTCTTTCTTCTGTCTTGTTGTTGGTGTATAAAAATGCAACTGATTTCTGTGTATTGATTTTATATCCTGACACTTTACTGAATTCCTATACAAGTTCTAGAAGATTTGGAGTGAAGTCTTTAGGGTTTTCCACATATAGTATCATATCATCTGCAAAGAGTGATAGTTTGACTTCTTTGCTGATTTGGATGCCTTTAATTTGTTTTTTTTTTTTTTTTTTGTCTGATTTCTGAGGCTAGGACTTCTAGTACTGTGTTGAGTAGCAGTGGTGATAATGGACATCCCTGCCATGTTCCTGACCTTAGTGGAAAAGCTTTCAGTTTTTCTCCATTGAGAATGATATTTGCGGTGGGTTTTTCATAGATGGCTTTGATAACATTGAGGTATGTGCCCTCTATCCCTACACTTTGAAGAGTTTTGATCAGGAAGGGATGCTGTACTTTGTCAAATGCTTTTTCAACATCTATTGAGAGTATCATATGGTTCTTGTTCTTTCTTTTATTAATGTATTGTACCACATTGATTGATTTGCAAATGTTGAATCAACCTTGCAGCCCTGGAATAAATCCCACTTGGTTGTGATGAATAATCCTTTTAATGTACTGTTGGATCCTATTGGCTAGTATTTTTGTGAGAATTTTCGCATATGTGTTCATCAAGGATATTAGTCTATAATTCTCGTTTTTGATGGGATCCTTGTCTGGTTTGGGGATCAAGATGATGCTGGCCTCATAAAATGAGTTTGGAAGTTTTCCTTCCTTTTCTATTTTTTGGAACAGTTTCAGGAGTATAGGAATTAATTCTTCTTTAAATGTTTGGTAGAATTCCCCTGGGAAGCCATCTGGCCATGGGATCTTGTTTGTTTGGAGACTTTGATGACTGTTTCAATCTCTTTACTTGTTATGGGTCTGTTCAGGTTTTCTATTTCTTCCTGGATCAATTTTGGTAGTTTATACATCTCTAGGAATGCATCCATTTCTTCCAGATTTTCAAATTTGTTGGCGTAGAGTTGCTCATAATATGTTCTTATAATTGTTTGTATTTCTTTGGTGTTGGTTGTCATCTCTTCTCTTTCATTCATGATTTTATTTATTTGGGTCATTTCTCTTTTCTTTTTGATAAGTCTGGCCAGGGGTTTATCAATCTTATTAATTCTCTCAAAGAACCAGCTCCTACTTTTGTTCATTTGTTCTATTGTTTTTTATTTCTATTTCATTGATTTCTGCTCTGATCTTTATTATTTCTCTTCTTCTGCTGGGTTTTGGCTTTCTTTGTTGTTCTTTCTCCAGCTCCTTAGGCACAGGTTGTGTATTGGAGACCTTTCTTGTTTCTTGAGAAAGGCTTGTATCACTATATATTTTCCTCTCGGGACTGCCTTTGCTGTGTCCCACAGATTTTGAACCATTGTGTTTTCATTATCATTTGTTTCCATGAATTTTTTCAATTCTTCTTTAATTTCCTGGTTGACCCATTCATTCTTTGGAAGGATGCTCTTTAGTTTCCATGTATTTGGGTTCTTTCCAAATTTCCTCTTGTGATTGAGTTCTAGCTTCAGAGCATTGTGGTCTGAAAATATGCAGGGGATGATCCCAATCTTTTGATACCAGTTGAGACATGATTTAGGACCGAGGATGTGATCTATTCTGGAGAATGTTTCATGTGCACTAGAGAAGAATGTGTATTCTGTTGCTTTGGGATGGAATGTTATGAATATTTCTGTGATGTCCATCTGGTCCAGTGTGTCATTTAAGGCCTTTATTTCCTTGTTGATCTTTTGCTTGGATGATCTGTCCATTTCAGTGAGGTGAGTGTTAAAGTCCCCTACTATTATTATATTATTGTCCATCTGATTCTTTGATGTTGTTATTAACTGGTTCCTATAGATGGCTGCTCCCATGTTAGGGGCATAGATATTTAAAATTGTTATATCTTCTTGTTGGACAGACCCTTTGAGTATGATATAGTGTCCTTCCTCATCTCTTATTATAGTCTATGGCTTAAAATCTAATTGATCTGATATAAGGATTGCCACCCCAGCTTTCTTTTGATGTCCATTAATATGGTAAATTGTTTTCCACCCCTTCACTTTAAATCCAGAGGTGTCTTTGGGTCTAAAATGAGTTTCTTGTAGGCAGCATATTAATGGGTTTTGTTTTTTCATCCATTCTGATACCCTGAGTCTTTTGATTGGGGCATTTAGCCAATTAGTCATTTACGTTCAGGGTAACTATGGAGTGATATGAATTTAGTGCCATTGTATTGCCTGTAAGGTGACTGTTACTGTATATTGTCTCTGTTCCTTTCTGATATACTACTTTTAGGCTCTCTCTTTGCTTAGAGGACCCCTTTCAATATCTCCTGTAGAGCTGGCTTGGTGTTTGCAAATTCCTTCCGTTTTTGTTTGTCCTGGAAGGTTTTTATCTCTTCTTCTATTTTCAATGATAACCCAACTGGATATAGTATTCTTGGCTGCATGTTATTCTTGTTTAGTGCTCTGAATATATCATGCCAGTTCTTTCTTGCCTGCCAGGTCTCTGTTGATAAATCCACTGCCAATCCAATATTTTTACCATTGTATGTTACAGACTTGTCCCGGGCTGCTTTCAGGATTTTCTCTTTGTCGCTAAGACTTATAAATTTTCCTATGAGATGATGGAGTGTGGACCTATTCTTACTGATTTTGAGGGGGGTTCTCTGCACCTCCTGGATTTTGCAATCAAATGCTCTACCACTGCACCTCCTGGATTTTGATGTTTGTTCCCTTTGCCACATTAGGGAAATTCTCTACAACAATTCTCTCCAATGTACCTTCTGGTCCCCTCTCTCTTTTTTCTTCTTCTGGAATCCCAATTATTCTAATGTTGTTTTGTCTTATTGTATCATTTTAGGTCTTATTTTTTTATTACAGTTATATAGCTCTATAAAACATTTTTATGTTCCAATGTTTTTAAATTATTATTTTTGTTATGTTATGTTAGTCACCATACAGTACATCATTAATCACTGATGTAGTGTTACAAGATTCATTGTATTTATAACACCCTGTGCTCCATTCAGTCCATGCCCTTTTAATACCCATCACTGGGCCAACACATACCCCCACCTCTCTCCCCTCTAAAACCCTCAATTTTTTTCTCAGAGTCAACATTCTCTTATGGTTCATCTTCCCCTCTGATTTCCCCCCCTTAATTTTTCCCTTCCTTCTCCTAATGTGCTCCATGCTATATGCTTCTTATCTTAAAGTTATGAATGCTTGCACTGAAACAAAATACCTGCATATAAAAAATGAATTAATAAGACATGTATTGCTATTTTTAAGTGTCTGATTTTAAGATGTGTTAGTGGCAGCCCAAATGCACTTTTGATTCAGTTACAAGACACTTTCCATCAAGATGTTTAACCATTATTTCCATAAATTACTCTAAACATTTCTATTTCAGAAGTCCTAATGGCACCAACAAGGGCACCTTCCAAGTCTAAACTTCAAGAAACACTTTTTCTCCCCCACAGCACACTCTCTTTAGCCCACTGTAGCAAAATTCTAAAGAACACTATCACTTATGAGCAGTCAATTGTACAATTCTATATCTAAATCTGAAATTCAAAAAATTATTCATTTCCAGTAAACTTACTAATACTTGTCTATTATCTGTCTGTGTATATATTTAGTTTTTTTTTATCAAATTGTTCAAAGAAGTGCACATATCATAACTCAATTAAAATTAAAAAGTTGATACATCCATGTAACTGTCCCCAGATCAGTAAATAGAGCATTACCAGCACACGAGTCACTGTTGTCTACCTCCAAATAACCACTTCTGCCCTATTTCCCCAAAACAATCACTGCCCTTACTTCTAACACCATAGATTAGGTTTTTTTCCTGAGCTGTGATATGGATTAAATCATACAGTATAAACTGTAGTAACTTGTTTTTTTCATTCAACGTTATGTTTGAACTATTCATCCATGTAGTTGCACATAATTATGACTTATTCAGTATCATTGTTCTGTAGTAAACCATTTTATGGATATATATCAATTTGTTTATCCGGTCTTCTGTTTATAGACATTTGGTTTGGTCCCACATGGAGTAAAACCTGAAATCAATAACAAAATTGGGGAAACTAACAAATGCAAGGAAATTTAAAAACAGTTTTAAACACCCATTGGGACAAAGAATAAATCAAAAGGAAATTAAAAAATTTCTTGAGACAAAAATGAAAACAGAACATAGCAAAATATGGAATATAGCAAAATAAGTACTTGGAAGTTTATGTTCATAAATGTCTATATTAAATAAGGAAGAAATACCTCAAATAAACAGTCTGATTTCATGTCAAGGAACAAAACAAGAAGAATGAGCTAAGCCTAAAGTCAGCATAAGAAAGGAAATAATAAAGATAGAGCACTGGGTGTGGTGCATAAACAATGAATCTTGGAATACTGAAAATATAAAATTAAGTAAAAAAGATAGAGCAGAAATAATTGAAATAAAAAATAGAAATACTCTAAAAACTTAACAAAACTGAGTTGGTTTCTTGGAAAGATAAAAGTGACAAACATTTAATTAGACTAAAAAAGATTAAAGTCATAAATGAAAGAGGAAATATCACAAAATAAAAGCGATCATAAGGGATGATTATGGATAATTGTATACCAACATATTTGACAATGCTGAAGAAATGGGTAAATTCATAGAAACATACAACCACCAAGACTGAATTTGAACCAGTAACAAATAAGGAAATTGAAATAGTAATACAACCTTTCTAATAGAGAAAAAGCACAAGAACAGATGATTTCACAGGCAAATTTTACCAAACACTTAAAGAAAAATTAGCAATCACCCTTCTTAAACTCTTCAAAAAATAGAGAAAAACAAAACTCTTCCAAACTTATTTTATGAGGCCAGCTTCACCCTATTAGAAAAGCCAAAGACAAGGCAAGAAAAGAAAACTATAGGCCAATATCCCTGAAGAACAAGGATGTAAAAATCCTTAATAATATTAACAAACTAAAGTCAACAGCTCATTAAAGGGATTATATATCATGATTAAATGAGATTATCCATGGGATGCAAAGATGGTTGAACATATATAAATCATTGAATGTGATACATCACATTAACAGAATGAAGGACAAATATCTTACATCTCAATACATGCATAAAAAGCATTTGAGAAAATTCAACATTTCATGATTAAAACTTTCGACAAATTATGTATTGAAAGGTCTTTTTTGTGATATAATTATTTTTATTTTTTATTATGTTATATCAGTCATCATACAATACATCATTAGTTTTTGATGTAGTGTTCCATGATTCATTGTTTGCATAAAATGCCCAGTGCTCCATGCAGCCTGGTAATGGTTATTAAATATGGAAAGATCTTAATAAAATAAAGGCCATATAGAAACCCCCCACAGCTAACATCATACTCTACAGTGAAAAGTGGAAAGTTTTCCTCTAAGATATTAAATAAAGCAAGGATGCCCACTCACACCACTTCTATTCAACATAGTACTGGAAATCCAAGTCAGAGCAATAAGGAAAGAAAAAGAAAAAAAAAAGGCATCTAAATCAGAAAGGAGGATATTAAATTGTCTCATTTTGTAGATCACATATTCTTATATACAGCATATTATAAAAGCTCTACCAAAAAACTCTTGGAACTAATAAAATCAGTTATATTCCATCATAGCAGCAATGACCACAGTTGCCAAACTGTGGAAAGAATCAAGATGCCCTTCAATGGATGAATGGATAAGGAAGATGTGGTCCATATATACTATGGAGTATTATGCCTCCATCAGAAAAAATAAATACCCAAATTTCATATCAACATGGAGGGGACTGGAAGAGATTATGCTGAATGAAATAAGTCAAGCAGAGATAGTCAATCATCATATGGTTTCGTTTATTTGTGGAGCATAAGGAATAACATGGAGGACATGGGGAGCTGGAGGGGAGAAGGGAGTTGGGGGAAATTGGAGGGGGAGATGAACCATGAGAGACTGTATACTCTGAGAAACAATCTGAGGGTTTGGGAGGGGAGGGGCGTGGGAGGTTGGGTGAGCCTGGTGGTGGGTATTATGGAGGGTATGTATTGCATGGAGCACTAGGTGTGGTGCATAAACAATGAATTCTGGAACACTGAAAAGGAATGAAAAAAAATAAAGGGTATAAAAAAATTAGTAACATTCCAGAATATAAAATTAACATACAAAAATCAGTTACATCTCTATACACTAATAACACAATTCTGAATAGAAAATTAAGAAAATAATTTCATTTACAATAGCATCAAAAGAATAAAATACTTAGGAATAAACTTAACCAAGGAGATGAAATACTTGTAATATGAAAACTATGAAATATTGCTGAAAGAAATTAAACAAGACATAAATGTTTGTGGATTGGAAGACTTGTTATTGTTAACATGTCCATATACCTCAAAGTGATCCAGAGTTTTGGTGCAACCTCTCAAACTCCCAATGATGTTTTTGTAGTAATAGGAAAACCCATCCCAAAATTCATATGGAATTTCAAGGGACCCCAAATCACCACAACAATCCTGAGAAAGCAGAATAAAGCTATAGGACACACATTTCCTGATTTCAAAACTTACTACAAAGTTACAGTAATCAGAATAGTGTGGTACTTATGTAAAGACAGACATACAGATCAATGGAATAGAATGGAAAGCCCAGAAATAAACCCTTACTTCCATATTCAACTGAGTTTTGATAGGGTTGCCAGGGACCATTCAATGGCGAAAGGAGAGTCTTTTCAAACAAATGGTTCTTGGAAAACTAGATATTCACAAGCAAAAGAATGGAGCTTCACCTTTATCTAACACCATATACAAAAATAAACTCAAAATAGACCAAAGACCTAAATGTAAGGCCTAAAACTATAAAACTGTCAGAAGAAAACACAAGACAACAGTTTCATTACATTGGATTTGGCAGTGAGTTCTTTTTTTAACATTTTTACTTATTTATTTAAGAGAAAGAGAATGAGAGAGAGTGAACACGAGAGGGGGAAGGTCAGGGGAGAAGCAGAATTCCTGCAGAGCAGGGACCCCCCCTCCCATGTGGAACTCAATCCTGGGACTCCAGGATCATGACCTGAGCGGCAGGCAGTCACTCAACCAACTGAGCCACCCAGGCCCCCAGTAGTGAGTTCTTGAATATGACATGAATGGCACAGGCAACTGAAGAAAAAATAGACAAATTGAATTTATGAAAATTAAAACTATTTTAGGATACAAAAATGTTGATGCAAAGGAGCACATGCACCCCAATATTTATAGCAGCATTATCAGCAATAGCCAAATTATGGAAAGAGCCCAAATGTTCATCAACTGATGAATGGATATGGGAGATATGGTATGTATATACAATGGAATATCACTCATTCATCAGAAAAATGATATCTTGTCAATTGCAACAGTGTGGATGGAACTAGAGTATATTATGCTAAGTGAAGTAAGTCAGTGGAATTTAATTAAGTGGAATTTAAGGTGGAATTTAAGAAACAAAACAGATGAACATAGGGGAAAGGAAGGAAAAATAGGATACAAACAGAGAGGGAGACAAACCATAAGAAACTCTTAACTTTAGAGAATAAATTGAGGGTTGCTGGAGGGGAGGTGGATGGGTGATGGACATTAAGGAGGGCACTTGATGTAATGAGTACTGGGTGTTATATGTAAGTGGTGAATCACTAAATCCCACTCTTGAAACTAACACTACGCTGAAACAATACTAACTGTATGTTAACTAACTTGAATTTAAATTAAAAAAATTAAATAATGATAGTAAGGGATTTTAACTCAGAATAAAATAAGAATCTATGGGGCACCTGGGTGGCTCAGTTGGTTAAGCAACTGCCTTCGGCTCAGGTCATGATCCTGGAGTCCCAGGATCAAGTCCCACATCAGGCCCTCTGCTCATCAGGAAGCTGGCTTCTCCCTTTGCCCCTCGCCCCTTTCATGCTCTCTCTCTCTCTCAAATAAATAAAATCTTTAAAAAAATAAGAATCTATGAATCCATATTGATATAAATAAGTAAAAGTAAAATGTTGACTTAATAAACACAAAAGGAACGGCAGAATTAGAAAAATCACCATTTGGCAGCTGTCATAGTAACAATTTACAATGAATGCTAAAACTGGTGGGTGAAGGTATGATGGGATACAGAATGTTTACATAAACTTAAAGTATCTCCCTACAAGATACTTACAGACAACAAAGAGGGAAAGAGTTACTCTACAGCAGAGAAATCTGGCAGGCACCACCTTAACCAAGTGATCAAAGTTAAAACCACATAATATCACATGCCTCCTGACACATTGCCCGGAGAATGACATATCACTTCTCGGATATTCCTTCCCAAGATGCGGAACCTGAAAGTTATCATGAGGTAACATAGTAGGACAAGTCCAAATTGTGGAGTGCTGTTCAAAATAACTGGCCTTTACTCTTCACAAATGTCAAAGTCATGAGAGACAAAGACTAAGAAACTGTTCCAGATGAAAGGAAACTAGACACATGACCACTTAAAAATAGTGGACCAGAAAAATTCATTTTGTTATTTTGCTATAAAAGGCATTAATGAGATAATGGAGAAAACTTAGATAAGATCTCTATATTAGATAACAATATTAAATCAATGTTATTTCTTGAAAAAAATGCAACTCAAAAAAAAAAAGAAAGCAAAGTCTCGAAAGATATTTGTATACTCATGTTGATAATAACATTATTCACAATAGCTTAAATATGGAAGTCACCTAAGTGTCTATTGATAGATAAATGGGTAAGCAAAATGTGGCATACATATAATGGAATATTATTCACATTTAAAGAAAATTCTGACCTAGGATACGACAGGAATGAACCTTGAGGACATTATGTTAAGCATAATAAACCAGTCACAAAAAGATGAATACTATATGATTCCACTTATATGAGGTACTTAGAGTAATCAGACTCATAGAGACAAAGTTGAATGGCGGTTGTTAGGAGATGGAGAGAGAGGAGATTGGGAAGTCATTGTTTAATGGGTTTGAGTTTGAATTTTACAAATAAAGAGAATTGTAGAGATGGATGATGGTGATGGTTGCACAACATTATGAATGTATTTAATACCACCAAATATACATCTAAAATGGTTAAGATGGTTTTTAAAAAAAGTAAAATAGAAACCTACATATGTGGGTGATTCTATTTATGATTTATGTAATTGCATATTTATGATTCATGTACATTTGTTAGATTTTTTTTCTGGTTTCAAAACAAGAGTAACAAAGAAATTGATTGTACCATTGATGCATGACTTATTGCCATTAATGATACAAAATACTTTTTCTTTTGCCTGACATCTAAATGGAACATACTCACATTTTAAAATGGAACAGAGGGGTGCCTGGGTGACTCAGTTTGTTAAGCAGTGATGATCTCAGGGATGGGAAATCAAGTCTCACATTGGGCTCCACACTTAGTGGGGAGTCTGTTTGAGATTCTCTTTCTTCCTCTCCCTCTGGCCCCCAAATAAATAAATAATCTTTTAAAAAATAAAATAAGATAAAATAAAATTGAACACAAAGTATCACAATAAATAACTCCTCAGCTGCATCGCCATTTTTTTAAAAGATTTTATTTATTTATTTGTCAGACAGAGAGAGAGAGATCACAAGTAGGCAGAGAGGCAGGCAGAGACAGAGGGAGAAGCAGGTTCCCTGCTGAGCAAGGAACCCGATGTGGGACTTGATCCCAGGACACTGGGATCATGACCTGAGCCGAAGGCAGCCGCTTAACCAACTGAGCCACCCAGGCGTCCCGGCATCACCATTTTCTTATGACTTGTGATAGCACTATAATACTGTCAGTATGTAAAGATGACTTTTTCAAATATTTACATTGAAAGTTATATCTAGGAGGGAGCAAGATGGCAGAGAAATAAGAGACCCTATTTCAACTGGTCCCCTAAAGTGAGCCAATTATCTACCAGAACACTCTGAACACCCATGAAAACAGCCTGAGATGTAGGATTATACACTGCTGGATCTCTGCAGGGGCAGAAGACGCCAGTTGAGAGGTAAAGCCAGTGGAAATCGGACTGATATCTGAGTATAAACAGAGGGGGGAGAGAGCCACCAGAAGCAACCCATTGGAAAGTACTACCCCAATACGAGAGTGCCTTGTGATTGGGGACCATCATTAACTTGGAGTCTGGTTAAAAGCACTCAAAAAGAGCCAAAGATCTTAAGGGACAACTGGTGGAATTGGGTGGTCACAGGCATGGGCCTAAGCCCACAGACCCAGGACAGCCACCGTGGAAGACGAGCCATCCTGCCAGAGAGATTGCACAAAGCCTCCAGGCAGTGGTCCCTGAGCCTATGGCTTTCCCTGGCTTGCACCAGCGCTGGGCCAGGCACTCTCCATGTGTTAGGTCTCTGATGTGTACACCAGCCGGTGCTCTCTAGAACCACAGACTATTGCACTCTGCACACACACTGCATGACCAGAGACTGAACCTCGCTCCCTGCCCAGGTCTGAGAGTGCTCTTTGTGGGCGCTAGATGGTGGGCGCTTGGACTGGCCAAGAGTCTGAAAACTCCTAGTGGGGGCTTGAAAATCTCAGTGCGCTATCTCTAGTCTATCATAGTGCCAGCAAAGGTAGCCACTGGAAGTGTGCTCCCTGGACCAATATCTCTCATGGTTTTAATAGCACAGAGGTGCAGAGACAAGTGGGGACATTTTGCGCAGCCCTTGAAATGGTGGCAGGGGGCACGCACTACCTGTGGGAGGCTCAGCAGATTTTGCAGAGGGGGTGTCTGTGTGTTTCTCTCTGAGACTGAGGCCTGGGTGCAGTTTGCTTTCCACAAAACCTCAGAAAAGCTGCAAAAAACCACCAAAGAACAAAAACCTCCAGAGAACAAAAGCTTGAAAAACTGGTTTCCGCAGAGCCCAGCCCCTTGATAAGGAGCAGGACTCAAACCAAGCAAGACTGACTAGAAAACAACTTGGCAGGTCCCTTTCCCAGAAAGCCAGCCAAAACAAAAACAAAAACAAAAACAAAAACAAAAAAACAAAAAAACAAGAGGACAACCACCACAGGGTGCACATAAAACTGTAAAACTCCAATATCAGAGGAAAAGAAAATATTAAGCTCTTGGTATTGCCCTAAAACCTGCATATTTCATAGATACAACTTTTATTTTTAATTCGTTCTCACTATTCTTGTTCTTTTTAATTTTTTAACCTATTTACCATTACAACGAGAGGTTCAATACAACAAATTCCATAATAACCTTTTAACTTAAACTTTTTTCATATATATACCTGTGTTTTTCTTTTGTTTTTCTATTTTCTTAAATATACATATACATATACATATACATATACATATACATATACATATACATATACATACAAACTTCAAGGTAATCCTTATTCCCTAATCAATACTAACCCTATATATAAACCAGTTTTAATCTCCCTTTACCTCTGGAAAGTTGAGTCCTTTAACAAAGATATCAAAATACACCCAGCAAGAATCAAGGTAAACTTTCTTGACCACATAGAGGATTTATAACCACCCTCCCACCTTTTTCTTCTGTAAGTGTTTCTGTGCATTTGTTTTTGTTCTGGTATTATATAAATCTTATCCTGGGGTTCATTTTGGCTGGTTCTTTTTTTTTTTTTTCTTGTCATTTACTTTCATCGTTCTTTTCGTTTGTCCATTTTTGTTCTTGTACCTTATAAATCTTACCTTTGGGGCACATTCTGGCTGGGGTTTCTCTTTTTATTTTCCCCTGTCTCAGTCTTTTTTTTTTTTCTTTCTTTTTGGTGCTAACCAATTGCTCAGAAGTGTTCCAGAGTGCACCTTGCCTGGATCACAGTTGATATATTCAGCTACACATCCCCTCAACCACCTCTCACCAAAATGTCTAGGAGGAGGAATGCCCAACAGAAGAAAAATTCAGAGACTGTGCCCTTTCCTTCAGAGCTATAGGATATGGACATAAACAGTATGTCAGAAAGGGAATTCAGGGTAACAATTATCCAGACAATGGCTAGGTTGGAGAAAACCACTAATGACAACATAGAATCAATTAGGGCAGAAGTGAAAGCCGCCTGGGAAGAAGTTAAAAATGTTATCAATGAGATCCAATCTAATCTAAATTCTCTAACAGCTAGGGGAACTGAGGCAGAAGATAGAATTAGTGATCTAGAGGACAAAATTAGAGAGAAAAATGGTCAGGAGGAGGCCTGGAACAAAGGGCTTAGAATCCATGAAAACAGCATTAGGGAAATAAATGATGCCATAAAATGTTCCAACATCAGAATTATTGGGATCCCTGAAGGGGAGGAGAAAGAAAGAAGACTAGAAGATATAGTTGAGCAAATTCTCCATGAAAATTTTCCCAGTCTGAGGAGTGGAACCAGCGTTCATGTCCTAGAGGCAGAAAGGTTTTCCCCCAAGAACATAGAATCTAGAAAGACCTCAAGACACTAGCTTGTTAAACTGATGAATCATAATTTTAGATAGGAGCTCTTGAGAGCAGCTAGGGGGAAGAGAATCCTTACATACAGAGGAAGGCCCATCAGAATAACGTAAGACCTGTCCACAGGAACCTGGCAAGCCAGGAAGGGCTGGCAAGATGTATTCAGGGCACTAAATGAGAAGAACATACAGCCAAGAATACTTTATCCAGCAAGACTGACATTCAAAATGGATGGAAAGATAAAGAGCTTCCAAGAATGGCAAGGTTTAAAAGAGTATGTGACCACCAAGCAGGCACTACAAGAAATATTAAGAGGGGTTCCATAAAGAAAAAAGGACCCAAGAGTGTCGTAGAACAGAAATTTACAGAGACAATCTATAGAAACAAGGACTTCACAGGCAACATGATGTCAATAAAAACGTATCTTTCAATAATCACACTCAATGTGAACAGCTTAAATGCTCCCATAAAATGGCACAGGATTGCAGATTGGATAAAACAACAGGACCTCTCCTTATGTTGTATATAAGAGACCCATTTTGAATCTAAGGATACATCCAGACTGAAAGTGAAAGGATGGAGAAGCATCTTTCATGCCAATGGGCCTCAAAAGAAAGCTGGGGTAGTGATTCTCATAACAGATAAATTAGATTTTAAACTAAAGACTGTAGTCAGAGATACAGAAGGACACTACATAATTCTTAAAGGGTCTATCCACCAAGAAGATCTAACTATTGTAGATATTTATGCCCCCAATATGGGAGCAGCTAACTACATAAGACAACTGTTAATCAAGATAAAGAGTCATATGAATATGAATACATTAATAATAGGGGATATTAACATGCTGCTCTCAGTAATAGACTGATCATCCAAACAGAAAATCACTAAAGAGACAAGAATATTGAATGACACTTTGGACCAGGTGGACCTCATAGATATATACAGAACATTCCACCCTAAAACAATAGAATACTCATTCTTCTTGAGTGCACATGAAACTTTCTCCAAAATAGACCACATATTGGGTCACAAATCAGGGCTCAACTGATGCCAAAAGACTGAGATTATTCCCTGTGTATTCTCAGACCACAACTCTTTGAAACTGGAACTCAACCACAAGAAAAAGTTTGGAAGGAAAAAAAAAAGTTTGGAAGGAATTCAAACACTTGGAGCTAAAGACCACCCTGCTTAAGAATGTTTGGATCAACCAGGAAATCAAAGAAGAAGTTAAAAAATTCAAGGAAACCAATGAGAATGAAGACACTTCTGTCCAAAACCTATGGGATACAGCAAAGAAGGTCCTAAGGGGGAAATACATAGCCATCCAAGCCTCCCTCAAAATATTTGAAAAATCCAGCATACAACAGCTGTCTTTACACCTAAAAGAATTTGAGAATAAACAACAAATTAGGCAAACCCCATATACAAGAAGGTAAATAATTAAGATTAGAGCAGAGTTCAATGAGATAGGAATTAGTGATACAGTAGAACACATCAATGAAACTAGGAGCTGGTTTTTTGAAAGAATCAAAAAGATCAGTAATCCTCTGTCCAAACTAATCCAAAAGAAAGGGGAGAGGACCCAAATTCATAATATTATGAATGGACAGGAAGAGATCACAACTAACACCAAGGAAATAGAAACAATCATCAGAAATTATTATTAACAGTTATATGCCAGTAAATTAAGCAACCTAGATGAAATTGATGCATTCCTGGAAACCTATAAACTTTTAAAACTGATTCAGGAAGAAACTGGCAACCTGAATAGACCAATATCTAATAATGAGATTGAAGCAGTGATCAAAAAACTCCCAAAAAAGAAGAGCCCAGGATCTGAGGGATTCCCTGGGGAATTCTATCAAAATTTCAAAGAAGAAATAGTACCTATTCTCCTGAAGATGTTTCAAAAATGGAAACAGAAGGAAAACTTCCAGGCTCTTTTTATGAAGCCAGCATTACCCTGATCCCCAAACCAGGCAAAGACCCCACCAAAAAAGAAGAATGTCAGACCAATATCCCTGATGAATATGGATGCCAAGATTCTCAACAATATCCTAGCTAATAGGATCCAACAGTACATTGAAAAGATTATCCACCATGACCAGGTGGGATTTATCCATGGGAGGCAAGGGTGGTTCAACATTCACAAATCAGTCAATGTGATAGAACAGATTAGTAAGAGGAGAGAAGAACCACATGGTCCTTTCAATTGATGCAGAAAAATCTTTGACAAAATCCAGGATCCATTCCTGATTAAAATGCTTCCGAGTATAGAGATAGAGGGAACATTCCTCACATTCATCAAATCTATCTATGAAAAACCCACAGCAAATATCATCCTCAATGGGGAAAAACTGACAGTCTTTGCTTTGAGATCAGGAACACGACAAGGATGCCTACTCTCACCACTCTTGTTCAACATAGTACTAGAAGTCCTAGCAACAGCAATAAGACAACACAAAGAAATAAAATGTATTCAAATTGGCAAAGAAGTCAAACTCTGTCTCTGCACAGATGACATGACACTTTATATAGAAAATCCAAAAGACACTGCCACCAAACTACTAGAACTCATACAGCAATTCAGTACTGTGGCACGATACAAAGTGAATGTACAAAAATCTTTTGCTTTCTTATACACGAACAATGAAAATATAGAAAGGGACATGAGAAATCTATTCCATTTACTATAGCACCAAGAACCATAAGATATCTGGGAATAAACCTAACCAAAAGGTAAAGGATCTGTACTCGAGGAACTACAGAGCACTCATGAAAGAAATCAAAGAAGACACAAAAAGATGGAAGACCATTCCATGCTCATGGATTGGAAAAACAACATTGTTAAAATGTCTATACTGCCTAGATCCATCTATACTTTCAATGCCATTCCAATCAAAATTCCACTGGCATTTTTCACTTGATGTTAGCCAAAAGGCCAAGAAGTGATCCATTGGCATTTTTCAAAGAGCTGGAGCAAACAATCCTAAAATTTGTATGGAACCAGAAGAGACTCCCAATTGCTAAGGAAATGTTGAAAAAGAAAAACAAAACTGAGGGCATCAGATGGCCTGATTTCAAGCTTTACTACAAAGCTGTGCTCACCAAGACAGCATGGTACTGGCAAAAAAAGAGACGCATAGACCAGTGGAACAGAGTAGAGAGCCCAGATAGGGACCCTGAACTCTATGGTCAAATAATCTTCAAAAAAGCAGGAAAAAATATACAATGGAAAAAAGACAGTCTCTTCAATAAATGGTGCTGGGAAAAGTGGACAGCTACATGTGGAAGAATGAAACTCAACAATTCTCTTATACCATACACAAAGATAAACTTGAAATGGATAAAAGACCTCAATGCAAGGTAGGAATCTATCAAAATCCTAGAGGAGAACTTAGGCAGTAACCTCTTCGATATCAGCCACAGCAAGTTCTTTTAAGATATACCTCCAAAGGCAAAGGAAACAAAAGTGAAAATGAACTTTTGTGACTTCATCAAGATCAAAAGCTTCTTCACAGCCGAGGAAACAGTCACCAAAACAAAAAGTCAATCCACGGAATGGGAGAAGGTATTCTCAATGACAGTATAACGGGCTAATACCCAAGATCTATAAAGAACTCCTCAAACTCAACACACACAAAACAGATAATCATGGGCAGATTATCTGTTTTGTGTATGGCAGAAGGAAATTTTTGTGTGTGGGCAGAAGACATGAACAGACACTTCTCCAAAGAAGACATATGGTTAATAGGCACATGAAAAAAATGTTCATCATTAGCCATGAGGGAGATTCAAATCAAAAACACATTGAGGGGCACCTGGGTGGCTCAGTGGGTTAAAGCCTCTGCCTTCAGCTCAGGTCATGATCCCAGGGTCCTGGGATCGAACCCCGCATCGGGCTCTCTGCTCAGCAGGGAGCCTTGCTTTCTGCCTGCCTCTCTGCCTACTTGTGATATCTGTCTGTCAAATAAATAA
The DNA here is from genome assembly GCF_902655055.1 of Lutra lutra. NCBI lineage: Eukaryota > Metazoa > Chordata > Mammalia > Carnivora > Mustelidae > Lutra > Lutra lutra. The sequence continues at coordinate 22,656,101 of NC_062296.1, read as the reverse complement.
ATAAAATCTTTAAAAAAAACACATTGAGATACTACCCTACACCAGTTAGAATGGCCAAAATTAACAAGACAGTAAACAGCATGTGTTGGAGAGGATGTGGAGAAAGGGCAACCCTATTACACTGTAGGTGGGAATGCAAGTTGGTGCAGCTACTTTGTAAGACAGTGTGGAGATTCCTTAAGAAATTAAAAATAGAGCTACCCTATGACCCTGCAATTGCACTACTGGGTATTTACCCCAAAGATACAGATGTAGTGAAAAGAAGGGCCGTCTGTTCCCCAATGTTCATAGCAGCAATGACCACAGTTGCCAAACTGTGGAAAGGACCAAGATGCCCTTCAATGGATAAATGGATAAGGAAGATGTGGTCCATATATACTATAGAGTATTATACCTCCATCAGAAAGGATGAATACCCAACTTTTGTATTATCATGGATAGGACTGGAAGAGATTATGCTGAGTGAAATAAGTCAAGCAGAGACAGTCAATTATCATATGGTTTTGCTTATTTGTGGAGCATAAAGAATAACACGGAAGACATTGGGAGATGGAAAGGGAAGTGAGTTTGGGGAAATTGGAGGGGGGGATGAACCTTTAGAGACTATGGACTCTGAGAAACAAACTGAGGGTTTTGGAGGGGAGGGTGGTCAGGGGTTGGGTGACCCTGGTGGTGGGTATTATGGAGGGCATATATTGCATGGAGCGCTGGGTGTGATGCATAAACAAGAATGCTGGAACATGGAAAAGAAATAAAATAAAATAAAATGAAAAAAAAAACATAAAAAAGCAGCTCCAGAAAGTTATATCTATTTGATGAAAATATACTAGAAATTAGCCTAGCATGGAAACATCCAGTGAATTTTTCAGTTCTTCCACAACATTTAGCAAGGTAGATAATATTGTTGAGACTATTTTGTTTTAACTTATGAGTGGAGGATCATGCTTTAAGTGATAAGAATTTAAAAAACTGAGAATGCAAGAACAGGGTTTAGTATAATAATAAAACTCACAACAATGTTATATTGTCATATGTTTAATGGTATGCAAAATTATTAATGTACTGCATGTTAATTATTCAAAAGTATTGTGGAAAATGACAGCAATTGGCATTACTTTCCCCTGACCAAATAACAGATTTTAGGGTCTGAGGATTTTGTTGGACATTATTTGAAAGTACTTTGTCATATTGAGTCTTAAAGTTTTCATTGTAACTTTTACCTAATCATCCATATGTGTTTTGTGCATTTAACTTCCCACATAGCAGTTATCAAATATATAAATATATCTATCTTTGCCTTATCTCACTCTCGTGTTTTCCTGTTTCAGGCTGTGCAACTCGGTTTCTCTCATTTGTTCTTCATAGGATATGTTTTTCAAGCTGCTAAGAATCTTCATTGCACTCCCCTGGATATTTAGTACCCCCCAACCCAAGAGGTTGCATTATCCTAGATGATTTATAGAAATTAGAAAATTTGATGTGATTATTTCAATTTATATAATCTGCTTTTTTCATTCTCAGCTTGAATCACGTTTTTCCACACAAGCTCTTTTTGAGGCATGATTCACACATAGCAAAAATATACAATTTAAGAATACTTTTCTATGAGTTTTGACAAATTTCTAAACCTGTGTAATTGCCACGATGGTAAAGATATAACACATGTCCATCACCCCTGGAAATTTCCCTATACCCCTTCCTATTCAGTCTCCTACCTGACCCTAGGTTCAGCCAAACCTTGAGCCGATTTGTGTTGCTAGTTTTTTCCCTATTCTGTAAATTCATATAAATGGAATCATATATTATGTATTCTCTTGTATATGGATTTTTACAAGCATCATATTAACTTGCTTAGGCTGCCATCATAAAATACCACAGACTGGGTACCTTAATTAACACAAATTTATTTTCTCATGGTTCTATAGAAGTCCAAGATCAAGGTGTTGGAAGGGTCAGTTTCCAGTTAGAGTTCTATTCCTGGCTTTCAGACTGCCACCTTCTTGCTGTATGCTCACATGGCCTTTTCTCAGTGCATTATGTAGAGAATGAGAGAGAGCATGACAGCATGAGTGAGAGAGTGAGTGAAAGAGTGAGAGGGAGCAGGAGGTCTTTCTGGTTTCTTTTCTTATAAAGACACTAATCCTATTGGATTAAAGTCCCACATTTATTACCTTAAATAATTTGAATTACTTCTTGAGAGGCCTTAATTCCAGATATAGCCACATAGGAGTTTAGGGTCTCAACATATGAATATTAGAGGCATACAAACATTTAGTCCATTAACAAGCATAATGTTTTATAGATTCATCCATGGTTTCATGTGTTTCAGTCATGTATTCCTTTGTTGCTTCTGAGTAATATTCCAATAATGCAATTGGTTTATTCATTCACCTGTTGGTAGATATTTGGGTTATTTCAAGATTTGGGGATATTATAAATTAACACTATTAGGATAACTTCTGTATAAGTATTTGAATATACTTCATTTTGTTTCTTTGAATCTGAGAGCTAGTAGCAGAATTGCTGGGTCATATAGTAAGTGGAAGTGTATGTTTCATATGACAACAAGCTGCCCAAATGTAAGTACCATTTCACATTCCTGTCAGGAGTATTTGAAGGGGTATGTGTAACCTGATGTATTTGAAGGGGTATGTGTACCCTGATGTCTATAGAAGCATAATTAATAATAACCAAATTATGGAAGGGGTCCAAATGACGATTGACTGATGAATGGATAAAAAAGACATGGTATATATGTATATGTACATATATAAAATGGAATATTACTCAGCCACCAAAAAGAATGAAATCTTGCCATTTGCTACACATGGATGGGGCTAGAGTGTATGATACTAAGCAAAATAAGTCAGTTAGAGAAAGACAAATATCAAATGATTTCACTCATGTGGAACTTAAGTAATAAAACAGATGAGCATAGGGGAGGGGAAAAAAGAGAAGAAAACAGTAAGAGACTCTGAATGATTTTTAATAGAATATGAGGGGAGCAAACCAAAAGAAACTTTTAAGAATAGAGAACAAACTGAGGGTTGATGGTGGGAGATGGGTGGTTGATAGGATATATGGGTGATGAGTATTTAAGGAGGTCACTTATGATGAACACTGGGTGTTGTCCATAAGTGATGAACCACTGAATTCTACTTCTAATACCAACAATTCATTGCATGTTAACTAACTAGGGAGTTGAAAAGATTAATTAATTAATTAATTAATTGATTAATTTTTAAAAATGTCAAAACGTGGGGGGAAAAAGAGTGGGAGAGCTGAAGCTGATCCACATCATCATGAACTTGATTTTGTCAGTCTTTTAATTTTAGATGTTTACAAGACTATGAAATGATATTACATTGTGATTTTAATTTGCATTTCTCTGATGACTAATGATATTGAACATTTAAAATTTGCATATCTGTAAGGTGTGTATCTTTTGTTGTGCAGTGTCTATTCAAATCATTTGTCTGTTTTTAATGGGAATTGTCTTTCATCTATTTGTCATATTGTATGAGTTATTTATATACTCAATATAAATCCTTTATATGATATATGAAATATTGTGAATATTTTCTAAGTTCTAACCTGCTTTTTCATTTTCCTAATTGTGTCTTTCTAAAAGATGACATTTTAAATTTTGTTGAAATCAAATTTACTGTTTTTCCTTTATAATATGTGACATTTGTACCCTACCCCATGAACCTCTGTCTGACATAAATTCTCAAAAAAAATTCTCCTCATTTCACCAAATATCCTTTATAAATTTACTTATACATTTAGGTTTATGATAAATTTCAAATTTTTTTTTTTTGGATACATAAGGTAATGATCAAGGTTCATTCCCCCCCACATGGATATCCAGTTGTTTTAACACCATTTTTTAAAAAGCTTTCCCCATCAAATTATCTTGACATTTTTGTTGAAAACCAATTGACCATAAACATGAAGGTCTATTTCTGGACTATTTATTCTCATCAATTGATCTGTATCTCTGTCTTGGCAGCAATATATCACTCTTTTGATTGTATAGAAAAAATAGCAAGAAAGAAGTAGAATAATTCCTTTATCTTTAACATTTGTTTTTGCTATTCTACTTCATTTGTATCTCCATATAAATTTTAGAATCAGCTTGTCAATTTCTATGAAAAGAACTGCTGAGATATTGGTTAGAATTGCATCAGATCTACATACCAACTTAGAGAGAATTGATATCTTAACACTGATTCTTCCGATCCACGAACATGGTATATCTGTAAATTTATTTAGGTTTTCTTTCATTTTTTCCTGGCAGTATCTCATAGTTTTCAGTGTAACAGTGATTTTTTTTTAAAAGATTTTATTTATTTATTTGACAGAGAGAGATCACAAGTAGACAGAGAGGCAGGCAGAGAGAGAGAGAGAGAGAGGGAAGCAGGCTCCCTGCCGAGCAGAGAGCCCGATGCGGGCCTCGATCCCAGGACCCTGAGATCATGACCAGAGTCGAAGGCAGCGGCCCAACCCACTGAGCCACCCAGGCGCCCTGTAACAGTGATTTTGATCTTGCACATCTTTCATTAAGTTGTAATGATTATCTGGGTTTTATTTCCCTTTATTATGTTTATATGGAGAACTACACTTAATGATTTTCAAATGTTAAACAAACTTGCATCTCTAGGATTAATCCACTTGGTCAGAATATACTGTCTAATATCTTTTTTGTATTTGATGTGCTAATATTTTGTTAATGATTTTTGAGTCTGTGCTCATGAGGAATATTGGTCTGTAATTTTCTTACAATGTTGTCTAGACTTAGCATAAAGGCAATTATCAACCTGCTAGAGTGAGCTGAGAAGTGTTCTTTCATCTTATACTTCCTAAAAAATATTGTGGGCTTTGGGGACGCCTGGGTGGCTCAGTTGGTTGAGCCGCTGCCTTTGGCTCAGGTCATGATCCCAGCGTCCTGGGATCGAGTCCCACATCGGGCTCCTTGTTCTGTGGGGAGCCTGCTTCTCCTTCTGCCTCTGCCTGCCACTCTGTCTGCCTGTGCTCGCTCTCTCTCTCTCTGACAAATAAATAAATAAAATCTTTAAAAAAAAATTGTGGGCTTTGTATTATTTCTTCTTTAATTATTTGAAAGAATACCTCTGAAGCAATCTGGGCATTGAATTTTGTTAGTAAATATGTTATAAATTACGGATTCAGTTTCTTTGATAAATTTAAGGTTATTCATATTCTCCAATTTTTTGTTAGTTTTAGTGACTTGAGTCTCTCAAGAAGTTGTTTATTTCATCTAAGTTTTCAAATTTATTGTAATAGATTTTATAATAGTCCTTTGTTCTTTTAAATCATATGCAATAATGATGATTTCTCTTTTATTTATCATATTTCTAGTTTGGCTTAATCAATTAGCTGGAAATTTATTAGTTTGTTTATATTTTCAAGGAACTAGCTTTCAGTTTCATTAATTTTTCTCTATTGTCTATTTCTATTTCACTGATTACTGTTCTTAAATTTATTGTCCTCCTTCTCCTTACTTAGGTTTAGCTTGCTGTTTTGTTTTTTTTTGTCTTTCTGAGATGGTAGTTTAGACAACTGATTTTAGATTTTTAAAAATATATAAACATTTAAAGCTATGAGTTTCTTGCTAAGCATTGTATTATCTACATTCTATAAATTTTGATATATTGTGTTTTCATTTTCATTCAAAACAAAATTTTTTCGGGGCTCCTGGATGGCTCAGTGGGTTAAAGCCTCTGCCTTCGGCTCAGGTCATGATCCCAGCGTTCTGGGCTCGAGCCCCGCATCGGGCTCCCTGCTCAGCGGGGAGTCTGCTTCCTCCTCTCTCTCTGCCTGCCTTTCTGCCTACTTGTGATCTCTATAAATAAATTTTTAAAAAAAGAAAACAAAATTTTTTCTAATTTCCTTTGTGAATTCATTTTTTCACCCATGGATTATTTCAAAATGCACTGTTTGACTTATAAATATTTTATAAATTTCTAGATATCTTCCTGGTATTAATTCCTTAATTTAATGTTTCTGTGACCAGCAAACATATACTATATAACTTGTATTTAAGATTATTGAGATGTTCTGATCTAGCACTTGTTCTGTTTATATTCTGTTATATTCTGTGTATGCTATATATATAACACTGTTATATTCTGTGTATATTTTAAGGTAATTTTTATTCTCTTGTTGCATGCAGTATCTTATTTTTTACTTTATAAATGTTTATTTAACATGAAAAAGAATGTTAGGTTATAATGTTTATCAGATGCATAGTTATGTTTCCACAGCAAAAATTAAAATGTAAGGCACAAGTCAACTTGCACTATATAGTCAGCATCATAATGTATGGATTGTGGTGATAGCAACATGACTTATTACTTACAGTGCAGGAAAAAAAGCAACCATAGCAACATTCTTATTTGTATCTCCTCTTCTGCATCCAGAAACAACTACAATTTTGAGCTTCCATTTGTAATTTAGGTTGGCACCGATCAAATAAAAGATTTAATAAATAAATGAGGATGAAGTGGCAAATTTTCCTCAGAAAGGAATTCCAAATCACATATGTAGAAGTTTTCCATTTCATTTCCATTTCATAAGGTAGAGTTTAAGTGATTGGCCCCTATCCCTGAACAATTGCCCAAATCAATCTTGTCCCTTGAGTAGCAGTCATGTAACTAATTTTTCACCTATTTGTACTACCATAAATTCAATATTTCTCAATCTTTTCACAAAGATAGCGTGAAGAGCCTTAGTCAAATCTATTTTGAAGAAATGTACTCTGTTTCTTTGAGCAACTAGTCAGAAAATGATAACCTAGTATGACTGTTTTAGTGAACCAGTATTAGCTGTAAGGGTCTTCATTTATTTTTCGAAGTGATCTTGCATCCTCATATTAATAATACAGAATATTGTTGAGTATTGATGTCAATCCCTCTCAACATTCTTAGATATTTGGTAGTGTTATTTCTAGTTATGAAGCAACATTTCATTTTCCACAAGTTCTCAATAGTCACTGTTTAAGGGCTGTTCGATTTCTGCAATTTCTCATCATACCTTAGTATGCATTCATTTAAGCAAGGTGATTTGCATTTATTATTAAGCTTATTTTAAGACATTATATATCAAACATATGACATATTTACATAAATATTTGAAAACTTTAACAAAAATAGTGACAACAATTAAAATGAGATTGTTGTACAAGTTGAAAATATATTCAGACAGGTAGATTTATATTAATTTTGTCTATTAAAGAGAATGAGCTTGAAAAAAGGAGGCTGAAGGTGATAATCATATTACATTTGTCCTAAGAGAGATCTTCACTCATTTCAAAATTATCTACTTCTTTTTTCAAGCTATTTTCAAGCTATTTTTTCAAGCTTTTTTCAAGCTGCCCTTGGACAGTCTTGCACAAACTTCTTTCCTTATTACTGATGGGAACACAACTGCACTGATACATATTAGATATTATCTATTTTTCAGATGTGTTGGAACAGAAAACGACTAAAGGCCACTGTATTAGGTTGGTCACTTTCAAATGCTCTTTCAAAAGAAACAATTGATTTTAAGTGATAATTGTGATGTTCTTAGTTGTGGAATCTCAACTAAATTGCCTTCTCTAATTTTGGAGTTTTTGCACTCCGTGAATATAAGATTATAATACCTAAGAACTTTGCAGGGTTATTGTGGGAATTAGAGTTTATGTATGTAAAATATTTTGTATATAGTAAATGCTAAATAGTAACAGGTTGTATTGTCATCATCACCATTACTTGAAATTTAGTTACCTCTTGTGAATGTTTGTTCAGTCTCCTTTCCCACACATGAAAAGGTGCAAGTGAAAATCAGAATGTTATGTGCAAATGTGGACCAATATTCTCCAAATTTTTTTTTGATTTGTCATGCCAGGTTGAATTCATTCACCTTCTTACTTACCAAAATGACTATTTCACACCTGACTTCTAACTCTTCACAAACCTCTATCACTTCCTTCCCCCTTTTCACTCTCATGTGATAGTCTTTCTTCGTTTCACTGAGGCAATAGAAGCAATAAAAAATGGATTTCCAGAAGCTCCCATCACCACATCTATCCATACCATATCATATGTTTGAATGTTGCTGAGAGTAGAACTTTTTTTCTCCATGTTTTTATTTAAATTCAAGTTAGTTAACATATAGTGTAGTAGTGATTCATCACTTACATATAACACCCAGTACTCATCCCAACAAGTGCCCTGCTTAATACTTATCACCCATTTAGCCCATTCCCACACCCACCTCCCCTCCAGCAACCCTCAGTTTGATCTCTATAGTTGAGTCTTTCATGGTTTGTCTCCCTCTCTGTTTTTATCTTTTATTCTTCCTTCCCTTCCCCTATGTTCATGTTTTTCTCCTTAAATTCCATATATGATTGAAATCATACATTTGTCTTTCTCTGACTTATTTTACTTAGCAAATAATACACTATAGTTTCTTCCATGTTGTTGCAAATGGCAAGATTTCATTATTTTTGATCACTGAGTAATGTTCCATTGTGAATATATGCATGCGTGCATGCATGTGTGTGTGTGTGTGTGTGTGTGTGTGTGTATTTCATATCTTCTTTATCAGTATAGCCTTTATTATGTTGAGGTATATTCCCTCAAAACCTATTCTATTGAGAGATTTTACTATGACTGTATACCGTACTTTGTCAAATATTTTGTTGTGAGTTTTTATCATGAATGGATATTGTACTTTGTAGAATGCCTTTCTGCTTCCATTGAGATGATTATCTGGTTTTTCACCTTTCTGTTGTTAATGTGATATATCATATTGATTGATTTGGGAACATTGAACCACCCTTGTATCCTTGAAACAAACTCCACTTAATCTTGCTAAATGATTTTTAATGTGTTGTTGGATTCAGGTTGCTAATATTTTGTTGAGGATTATTACATCTACATTCATCAAAGATATTGACCTTTAGTGTCTTTATCTGATTTTGATATCAGGGTAATGCTGGCCTTGTAGAATGAATTTGGAGGCTTTCTTCCTCTTCCATTTTTTGGAATAGCTTGAGAAGACTATTTCTTACTCTTTAAATATTTGGTAGAATTCACTAGTGAAGCAGTCTGGTGCTGGACTTTTGTTTGTTGGGAGGTTTTGTTTTTTTTTAATTACTAGTTCAATTTTATTTATAGTAATTTTTTCCTTCCACATTTTCTATTTCTTCTTCATTCTAGTTTGGAAGATTATATAGTTTTAGGAATTTATGTATTTCTTTTAGGTTGTCCAATTTATTGGCATATAACTTTTCAAAATATTTTAACAATCCTTTGTATATCTCTAGTATTGGCTGTTATTTTTCCTTCATTTCTGATTTTATTTGAACTCTCTCTCTTCGTCTTTTTTTTTTTTTTTTTGATGAGTCTGGCTAAACTTTTTAAAAAATTTTTATTTATTTACTTGACAGAGAGAGAGATTACAAGTAGGCAGAGAGGCAGGTGGGGGTGGGGGGGAAGCAGGCTCCCTGCTGAGCGGAGAGCCTGATGCAAGGCTCCATCCCAGGACCCTGAGACCATGACCTGAGCCAAAGTCAGAGGCTTTACCCACTGAGCAACCCAGGTGCCGGAGTCTGGATAAGCGTTTATCAATTTTATTGATATTTTCACAAAACCAACTCTGGTTTTATTTATATCTTCTATTGCTTTTTAGTTTCTATTTATCTATCTCTGCTCTCATCTGTATTATATCCCTTCTTCTACAGGCTTTAGGCTACCTTTGTTGTTCTTTTTCTAGCTCCTTTAGGTTTGGTTAGGTTGTTTGAGATTTTCTTTGCTTCTTGGGGTAGTTCTGTATTGCTATAATCTTCCCTCTTGGAACACCTTTTGCTGCATCCCCGAAATTTTTGACCATTGTGTTTTCATTTTTGTTTGTCTCCATATATTTTTAATTTCCTCTGATTTCTCAGTTGAAAACTTATTGCTTAGTAGCATATTTAGCCTCTGTATATTTGTGTTCTTTCCAGATTTTTTTCTTGTGATTGTTTCCCAGTTTTATATTGTAGTTTGAAAAGATGTATGATATGATTTATTTTTTTAATTTATTGAGACTTGTTTTGTGGCCCCCTATTATCTATTCTGGAGAACTTTCCATGTGCCATTTAAAATAATATGCATTCTGCTGTTTTCAGTTATAACATTCTTAATATACCTGTTAGGTCCATCTGATCCAATGTGTCATTCAAAGCTACTGTTTCTGTGCTGATTTTCTATTTGGATGATTTATCTCTTGATGTAAGTGGGGTGTTAAAGTCTCCTATTATCTGTATATTACTGTCAATTTCTTCCTTTATGTCTGTTAATAATCACTTTATGTCTTTAGGTGCTCCCATGTTGGGTACATAAATATTTACAATTGTTATATTCTCTTGTTGGATTCTTCCCTTTATCATTATGTAGTGTTCTTGTTGTCTCTTGTTGCAGTCTTTGTTGTAAAGTCTATTTTGTCCAATATAAATATTGCCACCCAGCTTTCTTTTAGCTTCCATTTATATGGTAAATTTTTTTTTAATCCTTTCACTTTCAATATGCATGTGTCTTTAGGTCTGAAGTGTCTGCTGTAGGGAGCATATTGATGAGTCTTTGCTTTTTTATCCATTCAGTCACCTTCTCTCTTTCAATGGAGCATTTTAGTCCATTTACTTTGGAAGTAATTATTAATAGGAATGTATTTATTGCCATTTTGTTACTTGTTTTATGGTTGTTTTTGTAGTTCTTTTATGTTATTTGCTTTTTCTCCTGCTCTTTCCTTGTGGTTTGATGGCTTTCTTTCGTGATATGAATGGATTCCTTTCTCTTTCTTTTTTGTGTAATTATTACAGGTTTTTGATTTGTTGTTACTATTAGGTTCATATATAACATCTTATGCATATGGCAGTCTATGTTAAGTTGATAGTTGCTTATATTTGAGCCTATTCTGAAAGCACTAATTTTTTCCCTACCCCTCCATGTTCTCTGTATGTGATGTAGTTGCACTGATGTCACTGTTATCTAGGTTTGTCCATTGCACAAAGTGATCTTAGCATTCTCTTACTCTGCCATATTTCCAGAAGTCTCTGCAACCTCATTGTTTAGAGTAATACCTGACTTTTCATTCATGGTCCATAAATATTTTTTGAATGATTAAGTGTTGTCCTAGTGTTGTCAGATTTTTTTTCCCCAAGAGAAAATCATCAGTAAATGTATGCAAAATTTCTAAATTATTGTACCATTTTCTCATATCTTCTTAAAAGTATAATTTACATATAGTAAAATGTGTACAGTTGTTCAACCACTGCCACAATCAAGATAGAAGAGTTGCATCAGGGGCGCCTGGGTGGCTCAGTGGGTTAAAGTCTCTGCCTTCAGCTCAGGTCATGATCTCAGGGTCCTGGGATCAAGCCCCGCATCGGGCTCTCTGCTCAGCAGGGAGCCTGCTTCCCTCTCTCTGCCTGTCTCTCTGCCTACTTGTGATCTCTCTCTCTGTCAAATAAATAAATAAAATCTTTAAAAAGTAAAAAAAAGAAGAGTTGCATCACTCCAAAATTTCTCCTGTGTCTCTTTGTAGTTTATTCTTCCCCTACATCCCTAGAATTTGGTAAGTTGTGTGCATGTCTGTTCTAATCTATAGTTTTATCTTTATAACAATGATATATAAATAGAATCGTAGGGGCGCCTGGGTGGCTCAGTGGGTTAAGCCGCTGCCTTCGGCTCGGGTCATGATCTCAGAGTCTTGGGATCGAGCCCCGCATCGGGTTCTCTGCTCTCTCGGGGAGCCTGCTTCCTCCTCTCTCTCTGCCTGCCTCTCTGCCTGCTTGTGATCTCTCTGTCAAATTAAAAAAAAAAAAAAAAGAATCGTAGTATATAACTTTTTTACTCTAGCTTCTTTCACTTAGCATAATGTACTTGACACACATCCAGGTTATTGTATTTATCAGTAATTAGTTGCTTTTTATTGCTGAGTATTATTTCATTACATTGTACAGATGAACTTGATTTATTTGTCTACTTCCCAGTTATACAATATTTGTGCTGTTTTCATATTTTGGTGATTACAAATAAAGATTACTAATTATTAATATTGCTAATAAATGTTTATGTACACATTTTTGCATAAACTTAAGTTTTCATTTTATTTAGGTGAACTTTTAAGAGTGAAGTTTATGGGTTGTGTGGTAAGTTTATGTTTTAACTATACAAAATTTAATTTAATTTAATTTAACTATACAAAATTTCCACTTTGGAAAAATGTTATGAGATCCATCCAATGAGTGTGCATTCTAATCGCTCCATATCCTTGCACTTGGTATTGTCAGCTTTGTTTTTTTTTTTTTAAGCCACTGTAATATGTTTGTAGTAAAATTTCATCATGGTTTCAACTTACATTTCCATAATGGTTATGATGTTGAACAAAATCCTATGTGCTTATTTTTCATTTGTGTATCTGTTTTGGTAAAACAGTTTTTCAGGTCTTTTGTTCATATTTTCATTGTATTTTTTCCTTTTATTGAATTTTGAGAGCTCATTATAAATTCTGGATGCAAGCACTTTATCAGATTTATGATTTGAAAAGCATTTTGTTATTCTGTTGTTTGCCTATTCATTCTTCTAAAAGATTTCAGTGCCATATCTGAGAAATGTTTGCCTAAGCCAAGGTCATAAAGATTTTCTTTTAGTTTTCTGCTAGAAGTCCACTTTAAGTATTTTGAACTTATTCAAATTTTATAAAGGTATTATAGATCTATGAAGTAAGTGTGACCTGTGCATTGTATTTTGTGACCTCTAGTCTAGTCTGGAAGCCATCAATAGAAACAAACAAACAAGCAAACAAAAACAACAACTGTGTATTGTAGGGCAATCAAATGATGACATGAAATTTAAGTACTTTAAAAATAGTATACATTTTTATTTTAAAAATACACATTAAAATATTGTGCCATTAAAATTATAGAATATGTACTCTCTTGTCACTGATTTATCCATTAGGAAAGAAACAAGCAAAACAGTAATTTTTTTTCTTTATTTTGTTTTTTGGGGTCCACATATAAGTGAAATCATTATTGGTGGTTGTGAGAAGGGTAGAGGGTATGGGATTGGGCAAAATAGATGAAGTGGATTAAGAGGTACAAACTTTCATTTATAAAATAAATAATTCATAGGGATGAAAGGTTAGCAAAAGGAATATAGATAATAATATTGTAATAATTTATGGTGACAGATGGTGACTATACTTATTATGGACAGAATTGTTGATTCACTATGTTATTCACCTGAAACTAATATAATGTATGCCAAATATACTTCAATTTATAAAGTCAGTATATATAAACTAAGCTGATTAATGATTAAAAGAAAAATGTTTTCCAAATATAGCTTTCTACTTTAGTTATTTTTCAGTACTATTCGAGTGTTAGTTTTAAATTATCATTTTATATGGATTATTTTATTTTGTTTATCCTCCAAATAATTGAAAAAATGCAATTCTATATATCCAATTTATTTCTGCATCAATTTTCTCTTCTAAAACATATATATTTAAAAATCTCTGAAGCCATCAGTCACTACAGAAGTAGTAGAAATCATACAGTTTCTGAAATTAGTTATATAGATATATGTTAAACAGGGGAGAAAAGATTGTAACTACAATTAGCCAGCAATTCCATTGTTCACATTCCTTATTAGGGAGTTAATGACTAACTTGAAGGGCCAATGATGTTTAATGGTCTAACAAGTCATTAAGTGCCTAAAAAGGAACCACAATGTCAGGTATCATTGACCTTTAGAATGTTTACTGCTACATGAATAACGTTTGAAGTTTATTTTTGCATACATTTCAAAGTTAGTATAAGTCATTTTGTTGGAAAAAAAACATTCTCGGGCTCTGATCTATCTGTTGACATTTTTGTTCCTTACTTATAATAAACCAATGAGTTGCACTAGGATTAAAGTGTCATCTTTATAATTAAATTTTAGGTGATACAGCAAAATCAGTAATGAATATGAGCTAGTAGAAATTCTACTTTCAAGTGTTAAAGGACTAAAATTTAATTTTAAATATGTTCCAGAGATCTGAAAGATATATTTCATTTGAGGGGATGAGTAATGAGAAGTTAAAATGTAGACATCTCAAGCTATAGTGTAATGAATCAGACAGAGATAACCATCCAGTCACAATATATTAGTTCCTTCTTTTGCCCACCCCTAAATTTTCAGATATTTTTGAGAGGAATGAAAGAGACAATTCTGCCTTAGTTTAGACTGGATTTAGAAGTGGATCAGAAAAGATGGTTCGATGTGTATTATATGTGACATGATAAATATTATAGTTTATTGTTCTAAGAATAGGAAGTGATCTAAATTAGAATTTTTAACCTGCTATATGCATTAGCTATCACCACTTGTACATGAATATTGAAAAAATAGCTAGATCAAGCAATAGATTAAAGCAATAGATAATGCACATTATATAAACTGTATGCTTACTGGTTTGCTAAAAATTAGATAAACCATTGATGTCATATTAATTGGCATGGGATGTATTCACTTTATATAGTTCCTCTTTGCTCTTATTTTATTTCCCTCTATTATTAAGATTCAGTCTGTTTAACAAAACATCTATAATTTATTAATATTTATTTGAAAAATACAAGACAGATTTGAAGACAGATGGAGATAGAACTGTTCAAAGAAAGCCATCAGCAGAATACATAGTGGATAAGTATTAGCCTACAAACCACATTCATTCAAATTATTCAAATCAAGGCAGAGAACAAAAGGGATGAAAGTTTTCATTTACTGCAACTACCTGTAAATAATTTAGAAATACTGGATTAAAATTTTAATAGTCAACATTATTTAAAAAATGGAGATTAAAAGATAAAAGACTGAGATAATTTCTTATATCAAGGCATTATTGATCCAATAAAATATTTAGATTTGTTATAAACCAAAATAGAGATATTTCAGAGAGAAAATATAAAGTTGTAAAAAGTTAAAATATTTAAATATTTGGGTGACAATCTAAAGACAATTATACGTGGGCAGAAGATAACTTTAATAATTTTTATTGCATATAGCAGGGCACCAGTGTGGCTCAGTCATTAGGCATCTGCCTTCAGCTTGGGTCATGATCCAAGGATCTTGGGATCGAGCCCCACATTGGGCTCCCTGCTAAGCAGAAAGCCTGCTTTTCCCCTCTCCCACTCTCCCTGCTTGTGTTCTCTTCCTTGCTATGTCTCTCTCTGTCAAATAAATAAATATCTTTAAATAAATAATAATTATTTTGTTTCGAGCACCATTGTTTATTGGCACATTTACATAGACAATTTCTGATCCTATAGGTCTTATTATTCTAGGGCTGTTTTTTTCTTTTTTCCAGAACTGTTATTTTCTTAATGTGAAGCAAGTGAGGCTCAGTAAAGCTAAACAAATTTCTCAAGTTCAGTGAGCAAACAGAATCAAAATTCGGTTCTAGATCTGTATTGTCTTTGCTGTTTTCCCTATGCCATATTACCCTTCTACAGATGGCATACTAGTGAGATACCACTTTAATTATCCCAGTTTATTACTCAGAAACTTTGAGTATTTTCTACTGACAATTAGGAAAAAAAAACCCACAAAATGCATTTGAGAAATCAGTATGTCCATGCAATAACATACTTTTTTTTCTTCACATGAAAATTCCTCTGATTAGGATTTTATTCACAGTCCCTTATCTATTACTTTACACACTATTGTAAGAAGTTTAGTAAAATGTTTTACTAGTCCATAGAATGTTAAATG